>NC_069506.1:7449461-7811961 GCF_027579735.1 Bombina bombina | reverse complement strand
TAAATACCAAGTTACCTGTAAAATAAATATAAACCCTAAAATAGCTACAATGTAATTATTAATTATATTGTAGCTATCTTAGGGTTTATTTTATAGGTAAGTATTTAGATTTAAATAGGAATATTTAGTTAATATTATTAATATTATTAAGATGTATTTTAATAATAATTAAGTTATGGGTGTTAAAGTTAGATAGGGTTATTATACTTAATATATATATAATATAATAACTATATTAACTATATTAACCCTAATATAATTAGGGTTAATATAGTTAATATATATAATATAATAACTATATTAACTATATTAACCCTAATATAATTAGGGTTAATATAGTTAATATAGGTGGCGGCAGTGTAGGGGGATTAGATTAGGGGTTAATTAATTTAATATAGGCGGCGGCGGTGTAGGGGGATTAGATTAGGGGTTAATACATTTATTATAGGTGGCGGCGTTGTAGGGGGATTAGATTAGGGGGTAATACATTTATTTTAGGTGGCGGCGGTGTAGGGGGATTTAGATTACAGGTAAAAGAGCTGATTACTTTGTGACAATGCCCCGCAAAAAGCCCTTTTAAGGGCTGGCAATAGAGCTGTTTACTTTGGGGCAATGCCACGCAAAAAGCCCTTTTCAGGGCTATTTGTAGGGTTAGACTTAGGTTTAGTGGTAGGGATATTTTAGTATTTTAGGGGTTAATTAATTTAATATAGCTGGCGGCGGTATAGGGGGATTAGATTAGGGGTTAATGTATTTAATATAGCTGGCAGCGGTGTAGGGGGTTTAAATTAGGGGTTAATAATTTTAATATAGCTGGCGGCGGGGTAGGGGGATTAGATTAGGGGTTAATAATTTTAATATAGCTGGCGGTGGGGTAGGAGCTCACATTAGGGGGTAGGTAATGTAGGTGGCGGCGGTGTAAGGAGCTCACATTAGGGGGTAGGTAATGTAGATGGCGGCGGTGTAAGGGGCTCACATTAGGGGGTAGGTAATGTAGGTGGCGGCGGAGTAAGGGGCTCACATTAGGGGATAGGTAATGTAGGTGGCGGCGGTGTAAGGGGCTCACATTAGGGGGTAGGTAATGTAGGTGGCGGCGGGGTCCGGGAGCGGCGGTTTAGGGGTTAATAACTTTATTAGGTGCGGCGGAGTCCGGGAGCGGCGGTTTAGGGGTTAATGCATTTATTATTAGGAGAGTGAGGGGGGATAGCGGATAGAGGGGTATATGTGTCGGGCTATGTTTGGGAGGCATGTTAAACAGTACGGGAGATTTAATACTTTAGTCAGTTTTTGTAGGCGCCGGCAGTTTCTAAAGTGCCGTAAGTCACTGGCGTCTCCAGAAATTTCTGGACATCGCTAGTTTGTCAGACTTACGGCACTTTAGCATCTGACGGCGCCGTATATGGGATAGCTCGAGTTGCGAGCTGGAACTACAGGCGGTGCAGGTTGCGCCGAAACCTGCGCTGTATATCGGATCGCGCCCCTGATACCTTGGTTAGGAATCTGTAGATGTTAGTATACATCTGATACCTCGGTTAGGAGTCTGTAGACGTTAGTATACATCTGATACCTTGGTTATGAGTCTGTAGATGTTAGTATACATCTGATACCTTGGTTAGGAGTCTGTAGACGTTAGTATACATCTGATACCTTGGTTAGGAGTCTGTAGACGTTAGTATACATCTGGTACCTTGGTTAGGAGTCTGTAGACGTTAGTATACATCTGATACCTTGGTTAGGAATCTGTAGATGTTAGTATACATCTGATACCTTGGTTAGGAGTCTGTAGACGTTAGTATACATCTGGTACCTTGGTTAGGAGTCTGTAGACGTTAGTATACATCTGATACCTTGGTTAGGAGTCTGTAGACATTAGTATACATCTGATACCTTGGTTAGGAGTCTGTAGACATTAGTATACATCTGATACCTTGGTTAGGAGTCTGTAGACGTTAGTATACATCTGGTACCTTGGTTAGGAGTCTGTAGACGTTAGTATACATCTGATACCTTGGTTAGGAGTCTGTAGACATTAGTATACATCTGATACCTTGGTTAGGAATCTGTAGATGTTAGTATACATCTGATACCTTGGTTAGGAGTCTGTAGACGTTAGTATACATCTGGTACCTTGGTTAGGAGTCTAAAAATCAGCACTATCAGGTAGATTACGAGTTGTACGTTATGACTCAAATAGTAGCGTTATGACCCATAACACATCAATTTCCCTAACGCAGCCATTACAAGTTTGAAAAAACCTCCATAGTGCAACAAAAATCCCCATCTACGCACAAATCCATAACACTATCCAAGACCAGTAGTTATTGATATATCGCAACCCAAAACCTTCACTAATCCCTTCAAAAATATTATACAAAGTACACTTACACTCATACAAACACTGTACAATAAATACATTTTTAATAACATTTTAAAAAATATATATATAACAGATCAAAGATACGAGATCTCGGGTGTTAGAAAAAAATTGCACACAAACCCATTTTACATTGACTTACATAGACCTACATAAACATACACTCATTTAGCTACATCTCCGTACAAATATCATCACATACATACATAAGTCACTACATACAAACAATATACAGCAGATTACGTACACAAAACACATTTTAATTATGAAATTATCACGATTTCAGGTTCTTTTTCACAGAATGACATCACTCACTTTACACTCAACAGGAGTGTTGGAAGCTTTTTTCTTTCAATTTCTCTTCTTCATTGACTTCTATGGGGAATACATGCTCGTGCACATGACCGGCCTCTTTCCGTAACGCACGCAATCATTTTCTCTTTTTAAACTCGTAATACGGGTGGTCTACGGGGTGCACTAATTCATTGATTCTTGCGTAGGTCCCGCATTGACAAATAGATCACAAAATATACTACAATTTCTCTTCTTCATTGACTTCTATGGGGAATACATGCTCGTGCACATGACCGGCCTCTTTCCGTAACGCACGCAATCATTTTCTCTTTTTAAACTCGTAATAAGGGTGGTCTACGGGGTGCACTAATTCATTGATTCTTGCGTAGGTCCCGCATTGACAAATAGATCACAAAATATACTATTTGGCACTGTAGTTATGTGTTTTACTTGTGTGAACATCAGGTCAAAATCATTTAGGAAATTACATTACATCAACTATAAATCACGATCAATTGTATCATCATAAATAGGAAATCAGTTTAAAGAATTAACACATATTTAAACTGACATAAAACACCATTTTTTGATTTCATGATTCAGAAAGAGTAGGCAATTTTAAACAGTTGTCTCATTTACGTCTATTATATCATTTGATTTATTCTCTTCATATCCTTTGATGAACAGCATATCTAGATAGGTTCAGTAGATGATTATTGGTGACTGCACATAGATGCCTTCTGTGATTGCCTCACCCATGTGCATTGCTATTTCTTCAACAAAGGATACAGTTGTATGCAAAAGTTTAGGCACGTCTGACAATTTCCATGATTTTCATTTATAAATAATTGGGTGTTTGGATCAGCAATTTCATTCTGATCTATCAAATAACTGAAGGACACAGTAATATTTCAGTAGTGAAATTAGGTTTATTGGATTAACAGAAAATGTGCAATATGCATCAAAACGAAATTAGACAGGTGCATACATTTGGCCTCCCCAACAGAAATATTGCATCAATATTTAGTATAGCCTCCTTTAACAGAAATAACAGCCTCTATACGCTTCCTATAGCCTGTAATAGGTGTCTGGATGAAGGTATTTTTGACCATTCCTCCTTGCAAAACTTCTCCAGTTCAGTTAGGTTTGATGGTTGCCGAGCATGGACAGCCCGCTTTAAATCACCCCACAGATTTTTAATGATATTCAGGTCTGGGGACTGGGATGGCCATTCCAGAGCATTGTATTTGTTCCTCTGCATAAATGCCAGAGTAGATTTTGAGCAGTGTTTTGGGTCGTTGTCTTGTTGAAATATCCAGCCCCGGCGTAACTTCAACTTTGTGACTGATTCCTCAACATTATTCTCATGTATCTGCTGATATTGAGTGGAATCCATGCGACCCTCAACTTTAACAAGATTCTCAGTACCGGCACTGGCCACAAAGCCCTACAGCATGATGGAACATCCACCAAATTTTACTGTGGGTAGCAAGTGTTTGTCTTGGAAGGCTGTGTTCTTTTGCCGCCATGCATAACGCCCCTTGTTATTACCAAATAACTCAATATTTGTTTCATCAGTCCACAGCACCTTCTTCCAAAATGAAGCTGGCTTGTCCAAATGTGCGTTTGCATACCTCAAGCGACTCTGTTTGTGGCGTGTGTGCAGAAAAGGCTTCTTCCGCATCACTCTCGCATACAGCTTCTCCTTGGGCAAAGTGCGCTGAATTGTTGAACGATGCACAGTGACACCATCTGCAGCAAGATGATGTTGTAGGTCTTTGGAGGTGGTCTGTGGGCTGTTTTTGACCGTTCTCACCATCCTTTGCCTTTTCCTCTCCAATATTTTACTATATCCCAGGAAGAAGCCTGTGGTCTTCCAATTCCTCACTATTTTCCTCACAGTGGACACTGACAGCTTAGATCTCTGCGATAGCTTTTTGTAGCTTTCCCCTAAACCATAATGTTGAACAATCTTTGTTTTCAGGTAATTTGAGAGTTATTTTGAGGCCCCCATGTTGCCACTCTTTAGAGGAGAGTCAAAGAGAAAAACAACTTGCAATTGGCCACCTTAAATACCTTTTCTCATGATTGGATGCACCTGTCTATGAAGTTCAAGGCTTAATGGGCTCAAAACCAATTGTGTGTTCCAATTAATCAGTGCTAGGTAGTTACAGGTATTCAAATCAACAAAATGACAAGGGTACCCAAATTTATGCACCTGTCTTATTTCGTTTTGATGCGCATTTTCTGTTAATCCAATAAACCTAATTTCACTACTGAAATATTACTGTGTCCTTCAGTTATTTGATAGATCAAAATGCGGATCCAAACACCCAATTATTTATAAATGAAAATCATGGAAATTGTCAGGGGTGCCTAAACTTTTGCATACGATTATATATTTAAACAATGAAGCTATTTAGATCATAGAAGTACATTGGAATATTGTTTAAAATTGTATTCTCTGTCTGAAAGATAAATTATGGCTTTAGTGTCCCTTTAAGATCAGGATTTAAACATAACGGGATCTAAAGACCGCTGCTCCATTACCTGTCCGTCTGCTCTGAGGCGGCGGACAAACATCGCAGAAAATCAACCTGATCCAATACGATCGGGTTGATTGACACGCCCTGCTGGCGGCTGATTGGCCATGAATCTGCAGGGGGCGGCGTTGCACCAGCAGTTGACAAGAACTGCTGTTGTAATGATAAATGCCGACAGCGTATGCTGTCGGCATTTATCGATGTCCGGTGGACATGGTTCGCTATAGCGGATTATGTCTGTCCGCACAATGATAAATGGACCCCATTATACCATTAGGGATTTCGTATAATTCAAAGATATCATTCGAAAATATTCTAGTTGTCGCTTTTTTGGAAGGAACAACAATGCTATACTGCTTTATATAAATGAACATATGTGGGAGAGAATCCCAATACATATATGTACATAACACACAATAATAATGTTGCAAAATAGAACAAGAGAACGAATATTTGGAAAGTAGACAGGCATGTAGCTAATATGACGATATCATTCTAAGCTTCAACCATACAGAGTATAGCATTAGGACTTTCTTTCCTCTTTAATCAATTTCTCATTCAATATTACATAAACGTAGACGAGAGGTTTGGAAGATCTTCATTATTATTGTGATTTCAATGGTACACGTACAATATTGAAATCTCACCAATCATTTATACATATAATATTATATATGTCAGCCATTACTTTATCGTAAGGCAACAATATTGCAGCAACATTGCTCAATCAGATTCTATGCCATGTCTATGCACACATTATAGACAAGTATGCACTTTGAATCATGTTAGCATGGACTTGTGGTTTTTAATATAACATCGCATTTACCAAGTATTTGTTACACATATGAACAAACATTACGAAGATACACTTTATATGTTATATTTTACACTTTAACACTTTCATATTACGATTTATTTGGGAAAAACTAAATTTCAACAAACACACACAAAAAAACGCCCACTTTGAAAGCATTCGTGCCGCTCAGATACAATCAGGTGTATACAATCAGCAATCATTACGAACATGCTACCATTGGACATTTTGCACTATAAATCACCCAAACACCATGGCCAACATTGTATCAAATCACTTTTGTGTGTTTGCATACCTTGTTACTCATTTCATGTTTGCTCAGCTATTTGGTTTGTGCTGCTTGGCTCTGCAAATAGGGACAAACCCCCAGTTAGATTGTGTTGGTACTGTTGGACAAGTTCTGTACAACAGACTCAGGCGAGCCCGGCGCATCAATGAGGAGCATGTGGAACGCCGAAGGATTAGGGCTCCTACTGTTACCATGGATAACATGAGTGATGCCGAGGTTCAACAGACAGCAGCTTTTAAGCCTTTATGATGTATTAAAGCCTTATCTGGAGACACGCAAGCGTATGCGCACTGCAATTCCTGGCAAGTCCAAGATGCTTTGCTGCATACATGCCCTGCTTTCAATCCATAGAGGGGTACATATCTGGCTTGTTGCAAGGTACCTTCTCTGTGGTTTTTGAAAGGTTTCTGAATGTCATGAAAATAATTTGTAGACTTTTCATAGGATTTCCTCAAAATGAGGACGATTGGAGACGCCTCAAGAGGAAATTCTATGGAATAGGTGAAATGACAAATGTTTTGGGAGCAATAGATTGCACCCATATTGCTTTGCGGGCTCCAGCAGCAGAGGGTCCCTTCCGAAATTGCAAACACTTTCATAGTTTCAACATGCAGCTCATTTGCGATGCACAGATGTGAATTTTGAATGTGTTTGCGAATTTCGCGGGCGCCAGTCATGACGCACGTATCCTCAGGCAGTCGTCAGTCTGGCGGTAGTTTGAGGACAGACAGTTTCCCTTAAACTTGTGCACAGCATGGTTAGGAAGTTAGACAATTGCAACTGTAATGTTCGCAAACAGTTTTGTTTGTGTAATGTGCAAAATGTGCAGATATAGAATGCTGTTTAACCATTTAATTGTCTTTCAGCAAATGTCTAGGTTTATATAAACAGATATGTAGCAGGTCATAGCTAAAATGTGCATATATAGGATGTGCTTTAACCATTTATTTGTCTCTTTTAGCAAATGTCTAGTTTTAGCTCCAAACAGATATGTGGCAGGTCATAGCAAAAAATGTGCAGATATAGGTTGCGCTTTAACCATTTATGTGTCTCTTTCAGCAAATGTCAAGTTTTAGCTCCAAACAGATATGTAGCAGGTCATAGCTAAAATGTGCAGATATAGGATGTGCTTTAACCATTTATTTATCTCTTTTAGCAAATGTCTAGGTTTAGCTCCAAACAGATATGTGGCAGGTCATAGCTAAAATGTGCAGATATTGGCCTCTATTTATCAAGCCGTCAACTTACTTGCATTCAACGGCACCAATACGCTCGCCTAAGATCGCCTAACATCACTACCACGGACCTGAATACGCTCTCCAAAGTTACCAAAATAGCTGTCAAAAAGCCGCGCACCAAGTACGGGGCGATGAGCAGCGGACTGTTGTTAACTAACAGTCATCTATCTCGCTGCTCTTCGGCTTTTTACCAGCTTTATTGGTATACTGTCACTAAACACCGCCACTATACTATACTGTTTTACCCCTAAACCGCCGCTCCCGGAGCCCACCACAACTCGAATAAGGTTAATAAACTTATTAACCCCTAAACCGCCACTCCTGGAGCCCACCGCCACCTACATTACGTTATTAACCCCCTAATCTGCCGCCCTCTACACCGCTGCCACCTAAATTACATTTATTAACTCCTAATCTGCCGCCCCCAACGTCGCTGCCACTATTCTAAATGTATTAACCCCTAAACCTAAGTTTAACCCTAACCCTAACACCCCCTAACATAAATATTATTTAAATAAATCTAAATAAAAATTTATATTATTAACTAAATTATTCCTATTTAAAACTAAATACTTACCTGTAAAATAAACCCAAGATAGCTACAATATAACTAATAGTTACATTGTAGCTAGCTTAGGGTTTATTTTTATTTTACAGGCAACTTTGTATTTATTTTAACTAGGTACAATAGTTATTAAATAGTTATTAACTATTTACTAACTACCTAGCTAACATAAGTACAAAAGTACCTGTACAATAAAACTTAACCTAAGTTACAATAACACCTAACACTACACTATAATTAAATAAATTAACTAAATTAACAACAATTAAATAAATTAAATTAGATTAGCTAAAGTACAACCCCCTCCACTAAATTACAGAAAATAAAAAAACAAATTACAGATATTTAAACTAATTACACCTAATCTAATAGCCCTATCAAAATAAAAAAAGCCCCCCCAAAATAAAAAAAACCCTAGCCTAAACTAAACTATCAATAGCCCTAAAAGGAGCATTTTGCAGGGCATTGCCCCAAAGTAATCATCTCTTTTACCTGGAAAAAAAATACAAACAACCCCCCCAACAGTAAAACCCACCACCCACATAACCAACCCCCCAAATAAATTACTATCTAAAAACATCTAAGCTCCCCATTGCCCTGAAAAGGGCATTTGGATTGGCATTGCCCTTAAAAGGGCAGTTAGCTCTTTTGCAGGCCCAAAGCCCTAACTTAAAAAATAAACCCACCCAATACACCCTTAAAAAAATCCTAACACTAACCCCATGAAGATTCACTTACCGGAAGAAGTCTTCATCCAAGCGGCAAGATGTCCTCAACGTATACATAAATTCATTGCATCATATTCTTTTTCTTTATTCAAATGTATTTTTTCATTTTAATATTTATCAGATATTTGTAATATTGACATTTCGTAATGCTAATAATTTATAGGGGATTCGGGTTACATGGAATTGGCTCATTATGCCTCTACATAAACCCACCGATGAGGCACAGGAGCGCTATAATCAGGTGCACCGGCGAACTAGGGCTGTAGTGGAATGGATCTTTGGACTCCTCAAAATGTGCTTTCAATGCCTGGGTAGCTCTGGAGTAACCCTCCAATACAGCCCTAGGAAGGTGGTGAAGATTATTATAGCCTGCAGCGTCCTTCATAATATAGCTCAGCAAGCTGGGATGCTGCAGGACGTCCAGGTGCCCCTAGCCCTCCAACGAGATGAGGAGGACGACAAAGTCATAGAGGGGCCATTCCGGGGGTGAGGGTGTCAATGTCAGAGACAACATCATTAACTGCCACTTCAGAAGGTAAATACTATAAGTTATATAAGTTATATAAGAGCATTGAAAAAATGTGACACCTTTAGTACAATGAAAGTAGAATCGGGCGAACATGCTAGGATTGTTCAAGAAATTACTATATCAAAATCTAAAATATATTTTATTATCATAGGTAAATTATACATCATATGTCTTTAGGATTGACTTCTGTGATGACTTTGCCACCTGATTTTTAAAGACAACATCAGATGGTAAGTATACACAATGTATGGACCAAGATGGGGGGGGGGGGGTTGGGCCACTGATCCACCATATAGCACACAATTAGTTTACATGTTTTATTTAGTTTAGACATTATTAGATTTTAGATAGTTTGAAAAGGATGAATACCACAGATAGCAGATAAAGGGATACTCTAAAGCACATCAAATTGACAAAGTCATACATCAGGGGTTATGTATGCACAATGTATGTGACTCAGCTTCACACTTGATTGTTATAACATAACTCAATATATACGCTTAGTAAGCTATTGCTAAGAAACATTTAGGAAATAGTTAGTGTTAGGGGGAGGGATGCAGAACTATGTACCACTTTATTAGATATTTGATATACACTTTATTTTTGATTAGGGAAATTTACTTCATCTACAGACTGAAAGTGAAGAATACCTATGTGATCATCTGTTTCATTGTCTTTCAACTGTGCTGACTTCTACAACATCTAAAGACACCTTCACATGGTAAGTGTACACAATGTCCGGTACAAAACTGGGGAGGCAGGATACATCCTATGTGAAACACTTATGTTTCCTCTCATTTATTTTATTTTTATTTCCTCTATTTTGAAAGTGATGAATGGGACACATAATGCAGATAAATTGATATTTGGACTAGAATCGACTTTTAAAGACCATACATCAGGTTAGTTTGCACAATGCATGCTATTGAGAATAATCATAGGAGGAATAATGGTGGAATTATTGAGAAAAAAATTGAATGTGTCTAACAATGAGTTTTCACAATGTCCTATTTTATTAATATTTATTTTATATACATTCCCCCTACTTTGTGCTATAGGACTCAGATTGTGACTGATCATACAGATAAAAGGGATACATTTCATCTGAAATAATTTCATAGGTGACATTTACGTATTTTAGTTTTTGAAGGGACAGGGCATATTACATTCAATTATGTCCCTCATACAATAGAATAATTAATGATTATTTGCACAAAATAGGATATTAGACATTCATTTGTCTAATTTTAAATGTTACTATGTAAGTCAACTTTTGATTAGCCAATTTAAAGGGATTTATTTAAAATTATGTAGATATAGCTATCCAGTCAGAACCTGGCTTTAATATTAGAACAAACAAGTTTATAGCATAGACAGAAGATGACTTTAGAATTATTATACTTACAGAATTTTTTTTTTTTTTTTAAATAATTTTTTATTGAGATATTTGTCATTAACAAACACAAGTAAAAATCCAAGGAAAAGCAATGCAAGAAGTGAAGGGAATACATGTTGCATACATTGAGCTTGCAGGCCTAGATAAACATTGGGAAAACTACACAGGATATACTCAGATATATCACAATTAAGAACACTGCTCTGTTGGCATTTTATCAACCTAGCCCTTCTAAAAATAACATAACTGAACCTATACTGATATCTAATTTTTTAAGACATGTATTTATAGTAACCTCCTATGATATTAGCAGGCCACTATTGGGTCTTTACATTAAATCTAGGATTGATGGAGGTAATCTAGAGTGATATGTAGTTTTATAATCCTCCCAAGCAGTATATGGGTTACCCATGAACCTATGTAGTAGAACTTGAATAACAGGAGGTGAAATGACTAGAATGATATAAAGTCACTTTTGGACCATGGCGCATAGTTTATAAGCTATAAAACAAAAGAACAAATTATTTTAGAAAATAGCGGACCAAAGCCGCACTTGCTAAATCCCAGTCAAAGAACTGGGTGTGTTACGAACATCCATTCATTTGTTTAGAGAAAAGTAAGCAAGCCAATGAGTATGACACCTCAATAACGCCTTCATATTTGGCTCCATAAAACTATAAATGTTAGGATGTTAGGAGGGACTGCAACATTGTTATTATCCTGAGCTTCACTAGCAAAAGGGTCTCACTTGGACTCAACATATGGCAATTGAAAAAATAAGACAAGTATTTAGTAAACTCACTATATAAAAACCCATATATTCATATATATACAGTTGCAAGAAAAAGTATGTGAACCCTTTGGAATGATATGGATTTCTGCACAAATTGGTCATAAAATGTGATCTAATCATCATCTAAGTGACAACAATAGACAATCACGTCTGCTTAAACTAATAACACACAAAGAATGAAATGTTGACATGTTTTTATTGAACACACCATGTAAACATTCACAGTGCAGGTGGAAAAAGTATGTGAGCCCCTAGACTAATGACATCTCCAAGAGCTAATTGGAGTGAGATGTCAGCCAACTGGAGTCCAATCAATGATATGAGATTGGAGGTGTTGGTTACAGGTGCCCTGCCCTATAAAAAACACACACCAGTTCTGGGTTTGCTTATCACAAGAAGCATTGCCTGATGTGAATGATGCCTCACACAAAAGAGCTCTCAGAAGACCTACGATTAAGAATTGTTGACTTGCATGAAGCTGGAAAGGGTTATAAAAGTATAAAAGTATCTCCAAAAGCCTTGCTGTTCATCAGTTCACAGTAAGACAAATTGTCCATCAGTTCACAGTAAGACAAATCCTGTAAAGATGACTGCAAGAACACAGCGCAGACTGCTCAATGAGGTGAAGAAGAATCCTAGAGTGTCAGCTAAAGACTTACAAAAGTCACTGGCAAATGCTAACATCCCTGTTAGCGAATCTACAATACGTAAAACACTAAACAAGAATGGATTTCATGGGAGGATACCACAGCGGAAGCCACTGCTGTCCAAACAAAACATTGCTGCACGTTTACAGTTTGCACAAGAGCACCTGGATGTTCCACAGCAGTACTGGCAAAATATTCTGTGGACAGATGAAACCAAAGTTGAGTTGTTTGGAAGAAACACACAACACTATGTGTGGCGAAAAAGAGGCACAGCACACAAACATCAAAACCTCATCCCAACTGTGAAGTATGGTGGTGGGGGCATCATGGTTTGGGGCTGCTTTGCTGCGTCAGGGCCTGGACGGATTGCTATCATCGAAGGAAAAATGAATTACCAAGTTTATCAAGACATTTTGCAGGAGAACTTAAGGCCATCTGTCTACCAGCTGAAGCTCAACAGAAGATGGGTGTTGCAACAGGACAATGACCCAATGCATAGAAGTAAATCAACAACAGAATGGCTTAAACAGAAGAAAATACGCCATCTGAAGTGGCCCAGTCAGAGTCCTGACCTCAACCCGATTGAGATACTGTGGCATGACCTCAAGAAAGCAATTCACACCAGACATCCCAAGAATATTGCTGAACTGAAACAGTTCTGTAAAGAGGAATGGTCAAGAATTACTCCTGACCGTTGTGCACGTCTGATCTGCAACTACAGGAAACGTTTGGTTGAAGTTATTACTGCCAAAGGAGGTTCAACCAGTTATTAAATCCAAGGGTTCACATACTTTTTCCACCTGCACTGTGAATGTTTACATGGTGTGTTCAATAAAAACATGGCAACATTTCATTCTTTGTGTGTTATTAGTTTAACCCCTTGAGTGCTAATGACGGCTCAGAGCTGTCACTAGCACTCTCCCAACTTGAGGGAGATCTGGGGGCTCCCACCCGCTCCTACCCCGTTTTGCATGGTGATGTCACGCGCAATAAACGTGATGATGTCACTGCGCAACTTTATTTAACATTAACAATGTTAAATATAGGAGCAGGGGGCATGCTGCTTAGAAGCCTGTATCTCAGGCATCTAAGCAGCTACAGACCCCCAAGACCCACCATTGGAAAGGTAATCGCCTAACCTTTCCAACAGTGTAAGTCTTGGGGATCTGAAATAAATAAAAAAAAGTAAACATTTTTTTTTAAATATTAAAAATAAAAAACCCTTTAAGAACACCTTAGCACCTAGGTGGGAAAGTGCTTAGCACTCAAAGGGTTAAGCAGACTGTGATTGTCTATTGTTTTGACTTAGATGATGATCAGATCGCATTTTATGACCAATTTGTGCAGAAATCCATATCATTCCAAAGGGTACTTTTTTTTGCAACTGTATATATATATATATATATATTATATAGTATAGATTATAGAGGATATTTACAGTATGGCCTATATAGTAACAATAAGTAGTGGTCTGAGAGCAACTCCCTAGGAACTTGAATATTTGAACCCTGACACCCCGGTACGGGCCCTATACCTGGACGGCAGGTAGTGATTATGAAGAGATCCCTCAACTAAGGAAAGTAGTATTGTTTTCCCCATTGAAAAGTTAAGTAATTTAATAATATGAAGGTCGGCCTAACATCTATTTAGAGACCAGGGAGGCCGAACAAACCCACAGTGGCATAATTAAACAAGCTATCATTAGGATGGGAAACTTAGGGTGCGATTGTGTCAATTTAACCGTTCTAGTTATAACTTCTATTTTTCTAGAAATCAGGACATTAGTAGGCCAACCTGAGCTTACCATGGCCCCCACCGGACAACATTATATAATTACATTGGAAAAGAAAGGCTCCTACCAATGACACATTAACAGAGAGGGGCTGCAAGCACAGAACCACATATAAAGCAAAGTATATAGTGACCATCATCATGAGATGCAGCCGTTGCAGAAAACTTTCAGATCCCACATAGTGAATATCTAATACCTAGTTGGGGGGAGGTTAGAGCTAATAGAGAGATATACAATGAGGCATATAAATCTAGACTATGGAGTTGACATCAGAATGTAGGCGGCTTGTAATGAAAAGAACAAGACTTCAAAGTTCCCCATTCAATCACCTCCCTGAGTGTGTAATATGGGCTAAGAGGAATTATGTACATTAAAAGTTCTGGAGACACCATTAGTGACTAATACATTAACCTCAGTAATATCAAACTGTTATTATAATAGGAATCATAGTCCAGGAAACTGCGAGAAAGGTTTCCGTAGTTTCAGCCCGCTGCCGTGCAGTTATCTAACCAATTCCAGCAGGCCTAAATCGGAAGGGAGAGAGACATATATTCCAGTATATCATACTCCTCAGGTGCCTATAGTTCCAGGAACGGAGCTCCACTGTTATTGAAGAGGCGCAGTAAGGCACTAATAACCCACTCTCTCACCCGGCAGCAACAGCCCTCAGTAGTAGATCTTCAGCTTGCCTCAGAGTAAAGGCCAGCCCGTATCCTGTCTCGACCGGCTGCATCTCCAGTGGCTCCGATGGCATCACTGTACTGGCAGGTGAGGTGCAGTAGTGTGGATTTGCATCAAACAAAGTGTCTGACATTATGGGGCCAGGTATCCCTGTTGCAGTCATTTGGGTTAGGCTTAGAAGGTGATCAGTCTCCTCCAAATAGGGACCGTGACCTGATTTGTAATCCGATATGGTCTGCTCCCGTGTGGTGTTCGTGTTGATGCTGAGGGCAAAACAGCGAACTATGTCACCGTCTTCTGTATCGTTCCTCTCAAATCTCAGTTGGGCTACAAGAGATGTGTAATGACTTTCCAGCTTATGGGCTAGTTAGTCCAGGAGGGCCTTAATATCCGCCTCCATTATGGATCACTCCCCTGTAGTTCCGAATAAACCTGCTTCCTCTGGGCCATTGTGTCAAAAGTATGGCTAATCTCTCCTCCACACAGAGTATTCCCCCCATGTAGTGGTATTCTTGGCTGTGGAAGGCCCCTCTGCTCAGTTAGGTATCAATTCGGGTAAGGAAATAGCTAGGCGTAAAGAAAGGTCATCCTTTGCGTTTTGTGGGTATACAAGGCCTCTGCCTGTTATTTTAATATTCCGGTACTGAGCCCCACATTCATAAATAACTTCATCCAGGTATCAAATTGTTCAGGATAATACTCAGAGATCTATTCTATAGGTTTTATCCCTGAATGGGGTAAAAGATTGCCTCCAAGCAATGAATTAGCTGTGTTATAGCAGGAGTCTAAGCATGTAGGCTGTCAGGACACGCCCCCCAGAAATTTATTTTATTAATGTGTTATGAAATAACATACTTGCTTTCATATTCTAATTATTTGTATTCTTTTTTCTTACAGATTTTCAAGTTTGCTGAATTCACAAAAGAATTTGTAGTTATTGTTAGTGTATCTTATTTTAATATAAATATCTTTACATACTATGGGGCCTATCTATCAAGCCGTCAACTTTGTTGCATTCGCCGGCACCAATACGCTTGCCTAACATCTCGGCCGCGGACCTGAAAACAATCTCCATATTTATAAAAAAAACTGCGCACCAAGTACGGGGCAATGAACAGCTGACTGTTGTTAACTAACAGTCATCGATCTCGCTGCTATTTGGCTTCTTACCAACTTTATTTATACCCTGTCACTAAACACTGTCACTATACTAAAATGTTTAACCCCTATCTCACCGCTCCCCGACCCCACCGCAACCTAAATAAAGTTATTAACCCCTATCCCGCTGCTCCCGGACCCCTCCACAACTAAATAAATGTATTAACCCCTAACCTGCCGCTCCCGGACCCCACCGCAACTAAATAAATGTATTATCTCCTATCCCGCTGCTCCCGAACCCCACCACAACTAAATAAATGTATTAACCACTAAACCCCTGGCCTCCCACATCACTACCACTAACTAAACCTATTAACCCCTAAACCGCCAGCACCCCACATCACCATAAACTAAATAAAGCTATTAACCCCTAAACCTAACAACCCACTAACTTTACATTAAAATTACAACATCCCTCTTATAATAAATTAAAACTTACCTGTAGAATTAAAAGAAACTATATTAAACTATTAATTAAGCTACCCTAACTATTATACTAAAATTAAATTAAACTACCAATTAAATTAACTATATAACATATTTAAAAAAACTAGCCCTACTCAAATTATTTTAATCTACAATTAAAATTTACTAAGTTACAAAAACAAACAAACCACAGTATCAAAAATAAAAATGAATTACACCTAATCTAATAGCCCTATCAAAATAGAAAAGCGCCCCAAAATAAACCCCCCCTAGCCTACAATAAACTACCAATTGCCCTTAAAAGGGCCTTTTGCAGGGCATTGCGCCAAAGAAATCAGCTCTTTTACCTGTAAAGAAAAATACAAACACCCCCAACAGTAAAACCCACCACCCACACAACAAACCCCCCCAAATAAAAACCCTATCTAAAAAAACTAAGTTTCCCATTGTCCTGAAAAGGGCATTTGTATGGGCATTGCCCTTAAAAGGGCATTTAGCTCTTTTACTGCCCAGACCCTACTCTAAAAATAAAACCCACCCAATAAACCCTTAAATAAACCTAACACTAACCCCTGACTATCCACTTACAGTTCTTGAAGTTCCGCTTTAAGGATCCATCCAGCCAGCAAGAAGTCTTCATCCGGGCGGCAAGAAGTCTTCATCCAGACGGCCTTTTCCATCTTCATCTAGCCGGCGAAGTCTTCATCCATGCGGCCTCTTCTATCTTCATCTATCCGGCGTGGAGCGGGTCCATCCTGAAGACATCTGGGGTGGAGCGGGTCCATCCTGAAGACATCAGACGAGGAGCTCCTCTTCAATACAGTCTCCACCGTAAACTGGATCTTGAATGCAAGTGACGTCATCCAAGATGACGTCCCTTGCATTCCTATTGGCTGAAAGGTTCCAATCAGCCAATAGGATTAGAGCCTCTGAAATCCTATTGTCTGTTCCAATCAGCCAATAGGATTTGAGCAGCTCTTATCCTATTTGCTGTTCCAATCAGCCAATAGGATTGAGAGCTCCAGCAGATAATGAGTATTAAAGTCTTGTATTTTACCAACGTGAAGGTGGAGATAGATACAGCCATATAATGAATTTTGGTTGTGTGATTTAGAGATGTACAATTCTGAAAATGTTAATTGAGGGTTAATGGCGAGGCTATGCAGTATAATTTAGAATTTAAAATAATATATGTACATATTATTATATGTTGTCTACATAACTTTTGTTATGTCACTTTTAAGAAATGTGTAGGGTGAACTTGCTAAATTAAAGTGACAGTCTAGATTAATTTTCTATTCTCATTATAATATCTATCATTCAGATTTTTTGAAAATTGTAAGATATTTTTAAAACAAATATAGCTTAGTTATTATGTTATCGTTAGTTGTAAGATAACATAGGTAGATTAAATAAATGCAATCAGCCAATAGGATTGAGCTTGCATTCTATTGGCTGATCCAATCAGCCAATAGAATGTCAGCTCAATCCTATTGGCTGATTGGATCAGCCAATAGGATTGAACTTCAATCCTATTGGCTGATTGCATCAGCCAATAGGATTCTTTCTACCTTAATTCCGATTGGCTGATATAATTCTATCAGCCAATCGGAATTCAAGGGACGCCATCTTGGATGACGTCATTTAAAGGAACCTTCATTCTTCAGTTGGACTTCGTTTGAAGAGGATGCTCCTCGTCGGATGTCTTGAAGATGGACCCACTCCGCGCCGGATGGATGAAGATAGAAGATGCCGTCTGGATGAAGACTTCTGCCCGTCTGGAGGACCTCTTCTTCCCAGCTTCGATGAAGACTTCTGCCCATCTGGAGGATCACTTCGCCCGGCTTCGTTGAGGACTTCGGCCTGGCTGGGTGATGACTTCTCAAGGTAGGGTGATCTTCAAGGGGTTAGTGTTAGGTTTTTATTAAGGGGGTATTGGGTGGGTTTTAGAGTTGGGTTGGGTGTGTGGGTGGTGGGTTTTAATGTTGGGGGGTATTGTAGTTTTTTCCAGGTAAAAGAGCTGATTACTTTGGGGCAATGCCCCGCAAAGGCCCTTTTAAGGGCTATTTGTAATTTAGTATAGGGTAGGGCTTTTTATTATTTTGGGGGGCTTTTTTATTTTATTAGGGGGATTAGATTAGGTGTAATTAGTTTAAAAAAACTTGTAATTATTTTATTATTTTCTGTAATTTAGTGTGTTTTTTTGTACTTTAGATAATTTTATTTAATTGTATTTAGTTTAGGTACTTAATTTAATTATAGTGCAGTGTTAGGTGTAATTGTAACATAGGTTAGGTTTTATTTTACAGGTATATTTGTCTTTATTTTAACTAGGTAGCTATTAAATAGTTAATAACTATTTAATAACTATTCTACCTAGTTAAAATAAATACAAAGTTGCCTGTAAAATAAAAATAAATCCTAACTATATAACTATTAGTTATATTGTAGCTATCTTAGGGTTTATTTTATAGGTAAGTAGTTTTAAATAGGAAGATTTTTTTAATGCTAGGAATATTTATTTATATTTATTTAAATTATATTTAAGTTAGGGGGTGTTAGGGTTAGACTTAGATTTAGGGGTTTATACATTTAATATATTTGCGGCGACATTGGGGGCGGCAGATTAGGGGTTAATAAATGTAGGTAGGTGTCGGCGATGTTAGGGACGGCCGATTAGGGGTTAATAAAATGTAACTAGTGTTTGCAATGCGGGAGGGTGGCGGTTTAGGGGTTAATATATATATATATAATATATATGTAATATATAGCGGTACAACTGTCATTTCAAGACTCGTAATACCGGTGGGCGTTAAAAAGCAGCGTTGGGACCTCTCAACGCTGCTTTTTAAGGCTAACGCAAGACTCGTAATCTAGGTGATAATTTGGTAGTGGCTTCAAAGCATTTCTGAAAAGTCAAATATAATTTCTCACACTGTCACTTAGCACGCAATCGATGTGCATTGTTGTGACTGTAAATACATTAAAAAAAGAAGCACTGTCAATACTTGACACTGAGTCACAATATTTATTTAAGAACCAAAGAATACATACAATATTAACATTCTGTATTCAACAATATTATCAACATATTTGTTAAAAAATTGAACAATGTTACACATCTATTGATCCATATTAAACTTTGAAATGTTTAATAAACATTTAGTAATGTGACTGGATTATATTTACTATTGTGATATTAAATCAAATATATTTCAACTGTCAAATGTCAACAAAATAGTTTCATATTTAACGGATTCTGTATATTATATATTCGCCACATATGCATTACATCCCCAAAATAAAAGTCTACATGCCAATTGTAGTAACAGCACCCTAGGAGGTTACAAAGATATGAATACATCAACCATTAAGTAACAGCCAATCATAGTTCATCACACAAACATGACTTGAGACAGTATGGCCTTAATTACAGTATTTTATTTTAGTATTTTATTACGTGTCATATGTACAGATACCATGTCCCATGGTGTAGCTCACGTTTACTTCGCCATATAAAAGATCATTACACATAGCCAGTTCTCTAATGCCTGTAGTTTGTCAGGATGTCTGCTCCCAGGTTCACCAGAGAGGAAAGTGCTGCACTGGTGTATGCGGTTGAGGAGTTTTATCCTCAGCTTTATGGGACTCAGAGGAGGTTGACAACTGGACCGGTCAAAAAAGCTATCCGGGCCTCTGTCGCCCTCTCTGTTAATGGGGTGGCAGACATCCAGAGGACAGCCTTGCAAATGACTCAGAGATTCAGGGACATGAGGTTGTGGCTACAGAATAAAGTCTGCCTCATGAGGTAGTGAGGAACTGGGCCCACCCTCACAGAAACTTGTCCTCAAACCTCATGAGGAAACGTTTCCCCGCGCATTTGCAGCCCCCAAGTCCTTGCCCCTCTCCCAGTCCCCAGCTGATGGCCATGAAACTCCCGACCCGGAGGCCAGTGCACCTCCAATCGGGGACCTGGGAGAAAGTGGGACAGAGGCTGAGAGAGGTGGAAGTATTGGCGCTTACAGCTAGGATAGATCTTAAGTTATATATAAATTTAAATAAAAAATAATATATATATATATATATATATAAGTAATACACGGTATAAGTGAATTAGAGGTCTCTAAGTCTCTTAATAGGTCTGCTATATAATGACAAGCACTCTTATAAAATATCAAGAAAATTTATTAAAAATAAAGCACAATGTCTAAAATGTCAAGCATATACACAATATAAAATAGGTGGGTAAGGATATGCAGGGCAGTAGAACCTAACTCTAAAGACTAGCTCAAACAAGCAGATTACAGTAGAGAGGTACAATGTCAAGCAGAGCAGTTCCCTAGTTCTAATTTATAAGCAAGAAATACAAATGTAAAAACGATGAGAAATAGGAAAATAGAACACTCAGAGGTGTGAATAAATAGAACACTCAGACAGTAAAATCTGGACGTCCAGTATATACAGTTAGAACAAGTTTATATCTAAAAATATAAAAAATATGGATATAGAAAAAAGCCTGTTTAGAGCAGATAATCAGTGCGCTCAGTCTATTTCTCTCGGCAGCGTAGGTGTAGTATACCACCAATAGTATCTAATGGAGCTTGGAAAGTGGGACAGAGGCTGAACCAGGTAAAGATCAGACTTCATATAATATTTTAATATTTGAGTATATATTTAAGCAGTGTGTATACAGTCATATATTCAACATATATAGATTTCACAACAGACTTTACACATGGTATACATCTAAATTTAGTTTCGTCAGACAACAAATCGGAATAATGCTATTTTTTGCGCAATCACAAATATGCGTCACAGAGCTAAAACGGAAGTGCGCATCCATGAACTCCCTAACCTCCGCCATTTTATCCATTGAATATCGATTCCTACATAACTTTGAAATATCAATTTGTATCATTAAAATTTTACAATGATTATATTTGAATATCGTAATACACACAATTGTTAATATATTTGAAAGATTTCAAAAAACTATTATCATTACACTACTAGATCAAAATAAATTCATAATCACGGATGCGCAATTACGCTTTTAATTATTGCGCAATGCTCATCGAAAATATATAAATAGAGGGGATTCAGTAAAGCGCTAGGGTCTAAATATCAAACACCTTACAAATGGTTGAATAGATCCTTTATTCTATTTGAGGCAATATTTATACAAAGAAAGGATAAATTAAATATGATTTCTCTTATAGAGCAAGATATATGTGAGAGATATAAATTCACCTAGAACAATAAAATGCAGGGACGTCTCCCTTAAGTGTGTGTATGCACAGGAATCCAATAAGTAACAGAGAAATATAAAATTAGAAACAAAATATAAAATTGACATGCAAGTAACAGTATTGTTACTGAGTTTCACAATCCGGCTTATTCTGTTGACTTGGTGCGGTTAAATACAAGTATATGCACAATAATGGTAATTTGTGTACCGTAAATAAAAGTCCTTCTAATAAGGCCACTTATATTTGTGTATCGCTAATGCAAGTCTTTTTGTCCCATGTATTTGTGTGCTGCTCATTAAAAGTCTTTCTGACAAAGCCACATAAACATAGAACCAAAAAGGATTTTTTCTTTTTCACAATCCCACCTTAGAGAATGTAGTAATCTTATCGATGTCAGTATTTGGAATAAGGTTACCTGTGTCCGTATAATCCGGTAGAAAGATCCAGTTATTTAGTTCATACCTTAGCTCTTATGTCCCTGAGGAGTTGTTCTGTATCGTTCGGCTGTAAGTATACTCACAACTATGAGTTCAACCCTCGTGATTTTGGCATCTGCTGTCATGGGTAACACTCGGGAGGCTTGTCTTTGCCCAACACTCCGGCCGTACTTATTTTTATGATATACCAATGTTGCAAATCAGGGAGGAGCAAAATTATACCATTTTTCTCTATGAGAATGGTCTGTAATCTTCACCTGCACGTAGGCCACAGACTTGAGTGGAATGTTATAAGAGCAAAACAAACCTGGGTTAAAACGTCTCTTAAAAGATAGTAGTATACAAGTTTCCAAGGTGAATAAAAACCACAGCTTTCGACGCGTTTCACCCTACAGGAGGGCTTTATCAAGATAAGTGTGGCTTATTCAAACATTCTTATTTAAAGGTCATGCTTTCTCCTTATTGGTTCTAATTTAATTGATTGAGTTTAAGGTTGTATTCCAAATGTGGTTCCTAAGGTGGTATCTTTGTATTAGTCTTTGATTGATTCGACTCCATATAATGTTATGCCCCAAATCAAGTTAGTATGCAATAATATCGCTTCTTCTTGTTTATAAATTTATCATCATACACAGTCCATGTAAGTGCATAGTGTGAAAGATTTAATATTATGAAGCAAAAAGCATACTTTTCATATGAACCTTGCAGTATTTAGTATAGGAAAATAAGAGAAATATATCTAAAAGCTATGTGGGGATTAATATATGCAAAAGAGTGTTAAAGGACAAATTTGAAGAAAAAAGATTTATTATGTGAATAATGTGTCATCAGAAGGGATACAAATGTGCCCTATGTAAAAGAGATCTGTAGTAGATAACAAGATGCTAAAAACAGGATAACACTTGTTATAAAGATACATATAATGTGCAAATCTTTTAGGAATTTTTATTCAAAAAGAAAAGATGATACAGTAAGTACAATTCTGACTTAAGACCTTTTGGAAATAGGGTGTCAAACTTGTAAATGAACTCTGCTTCTTTTAGTAGGAGTTTATTCTCTATATTGCCTCCTCTCCAGTGCCCTTTGCCCCTCTGGATCCCCCAATATAACATATCTCTCACATTTCCTTTATGTAAGTTTTGGCATAAGTCGGTGTCTTCAATGCCATTTTCAATATTGCATAGATGCTCCCTAATGCGGTCTGTAGGTTTTTACTGTTGGGAGGTTGTTTGTATTATTTTTTACAGGTAAAAGAGCCGATTTCTTTGGGGCAATGCCCCACAAAAGGCCCTTTAGTTTAGTCTTGGGTTTTTTTTTATTGAGGGGGGGGGGTTATTTTGATAGGGCTATTAGATTAGGTGTAATTAGTTTAAATATTTGATCATTTCTTTTTTGTTTTGTGTAATTTAGTGGGGTTTTTTTGTAATTTAGTTAATTGTATTTAATTAATGTAATTGATTTAATTGTAGTGTAATGTTAGGTGTTAGTGTAAGACAGGTTAGGTTTTATTTTACAGGTAAATTTGTATTTATTTTAACTATGTAGTTAGTAAATAGTTAATAACTATTTACTAACTAGTCTACCTAGTTAAAATAAATACAAACTTAGCTGTGAAATAAAAATAAAACCTAAGATAGCTATAATATAACTAGTTATATTGTAGCTAGGTTAGATTTGATTTTATAGGTATGTATTTAGTTTTAAATAGGAATTATTTAGGTATTAATTGTAATTTTTATTTAGATTTATTTTAATTATGTTAAAGTTAGTGGTGTTAGGGTTAGGGTTACGTTAGGGTTAGATTTAGGGGTTAATAACTTTAGTATAGTGGTGACGACGTTGGGGGTGACAGATTAGGGGTTAATAAATGTAATGTAAGTAGCGACGACATTGGGGGCGGCAGATTAGGGGTTAATAAGTGTAATGTAAGTAGTGACGACATTGGGGGCGGCAGATTAGGGGTTAATAAATGTAGGTAGTGACGACATTGGGGGTAGCAGATTAGGGGTTAATAAGTGTAGGTAGGTGGTGGCGACATTGGAGGCGGCAGATTAGGGGTTAATAAGTTTAGGTAGGTGGCGGCGATAATGGGGGCCGCAGATTAGGGGTTAATAAGTGTAATGTAGGTGGCGGCGATGTCAGGGGCAGCAGATTAGGGGTTAATAAGTGTAATGTAGGTGTCGGCAATGTCAGGGGAGGCAGATTAGGGGTGTTTAGACTCGGCATTTATGTTAGGGTGTTAGGTGTAAACATACATTTTCTTTCCCCATAGGAATCAATGGGGCTGCGTTACGGAGCTTTATGCTCCTTTATTGTAGTTGTTAGGCTTTTTTTTATGGGGAAATCATGCACGAGCATGTAAAACCAGCTCAAAGCAGCGCTGGTATTTGTGTGCGGTATGGAGCTCAACACTGCCATATTGCCTGCTAACGCTGGGTTTTTGCAAACCTGTAATAGCAGCGCTATTAAAGGTGAGCGGTGGAAATAACTTTCAAGTTAGTAGTGAGCCACTCATAACGCAAAACTCGTAATCTGGCCGAAAATTAGGTTTATCAGATATTTTATCACCTATTACTGTGTCCTCTTTCAGGAGGTGCCAATGTTTTTTAATGATTTTTTTAATCAAGTATTGGTCAGCATGATAATTAGTTATGAAAGGAATTTCTATAGAATCAGTTTTTTTAGTGGTTCTATCTTTATACTGTAGTAGGGATCCCCTGCTTGTGTTTTTAGCTCTATCTATAGCCTTGTCAATAATTTCCTTTTTATAGCCTCTTGCATTGAACCTATCCCCTAGAATCTCTACTTGCTGTTCAAAATCTTCTATTCTGGAACAATTTTTGAGAATACGAAGGCACTGACCTGTTGGAATATTATTTTTCCAGACATCTAAATGGCAACTTTTAGCGTGAATGTAATTGCCGCAGTCTACTTTTTTAAAGTCAGATTTTGTCTCTAATTTTTTGTTTATTACCATAATATCGAAATCTAGGAAAGTTACCATGTTTTTACTATGATTATAAGTAAAAGTTAGACCACAATTATTTGTATTCATTTCTTCAAACATCATTATTAGATCTTTTCAGGGCCTTTCCAGACTAATAACAGGTCATCTATATACCTCTTATAAAGTATGAGGTTTGCACCATAGCTGCCATTGCCAAAGAAATCAATTTCCCAGGCTCCCATAAACAAATTGGCATAGCTAGGTGCAAACCTCGTACCCATTGCTGTTCCTTCAATTTGGAGGAAGAACTTATCATCAAAAGAGAAATAGTTGTTTTTGAAGTATATTCGTATTATTTCTTAAAAACTGACTAACAGCCTGGATAACTTTTGTGTGATTGATTACGTATATAATGATGTGACATCACAGGTAGCTAGAATCATATTTTCATCCCATTTTAAAAAGAATTGAGAATATTTAACACTTGTGTTGAATCTCTTAAGTATGAGTCTAATTGTTGTACATGTTTCTGTAAGTAAGTGTCAACATATTTGGATAGATTTGCGGATATGGAGTCAATACCAGAAATTATAGGCCATTAACTAGACAATTATGGATTTTGGCGAGAAAATAAAAAAATAGGAATTTTGGGGAATTTCGGTGTCAGAAAAGAAAATTCTTTCTCATTTAATATCCCTGATTTCTTACCTTCTATCAGGATTTTGTTCAGAGTTTTAAGAAATTTATCAGCAGGGTTGAGTTCTAATTTTTTATGTTTTAGGATTGTTTAAAAGTCTACAGGCTTCAGCTAAGTACTTGTCTGTGTCCATTAGGACAACCCCCCCACCCTTGTCCACTGGCTTAATGGTCATCTGTGCATTATTTTGCAGATCATTAATAATTCTTTTATCTTTAATGCTCATATTGTATTTCTTAAGTTTAGGGGGATTACATTTCTTAATGTCCTTCAGGACCAGTTTCTCAAAAAACTCCAGATAGTTGCCTTTGGCATGGAGTGGGTAAAATATAGATTTAGTTAAATCTGTGTGTTGAATTCTGTTATTTAAGGGTTGATATTTGATTGTTTTTTGATAGGATTTTTTATGAAATACCTTTTTAATGTGAGATTTCTCACAAATTTTTTAACATGGATATGTGTATTGAATTTGTTTAATCTTACAGTTGGTGCATAGGAAAGACCTAGACTAAGTATTTTCTCTTCTTCTGTTTTAAGAGTTATCTTACTTAAATTGAAAATACCCTGTTGTATTGGTTTTATCTCCATCTTTTGGCTTCATTTTGATAATCCCCTTCCCCTCTTTCCTCTAATCCTCTTTTTCTTCTGAGGCTTGATTCGTTTTCCTGTCTTAGCAAATTCCTTGAAGTGCCCTCCTTCAGAGGGCTCTGCTCTAAAAAAAATGATTAATTAATTATAGGTCTATCCCCTAAAGAATTGGACTCTCTCAGAGGCTCAAAACGATTGTGTACTGGGGTCCTCCAATTGTCTTCTTATCTATAATTTTCCCTTCTATCTGTGCGTCTCGGATATTCCCACTCATTCTGTCTGGTGTAATGTCCTCTGTATGAGTTGTCCCTAAATATATTACATTGAAAATTAGAGTTGAAATGTTCCCTATCTGAGTATCTGGGATATCTATTACTCTCATAATTTGTGTTAAAGTTTCTATTACGGTTCTGAAAATTATAATTTCTATTAGATTCATAGGAATTGTAATTTCTATTAGTATTGGGGCCTCTTCTGGCTTTATTTCTGTAGGAGTTATCATTAGTTGGCTTGTTATTAGTCATTTCCATAGGTTCTTGGTTATTATGTTCCCCATTTTGTTGTGATGTAATATCTTTCAAATCTCTCTCCATTTTTCCCCATTTAGATCTTAAAAGATTTTTGTTTAGATTATTTAGTTTATCAATTATTACTTTCTGTCTTTCTTTATATTCATTTTCAGTCTTTCAATTTATCTTTAATTTCTAGGATATCTTTCTCTATGCTAACCAGTGTCTCCTTTCTTGAACATTTCAAAATATCTATATTATCATTAGAGGCTTTCTTAAGTGTATCTACCCATTCTAAATGTAGGGTGTTACTCAGCGGGAAAGTACCGTTTTTATTAAGTTGGAGACCTCTGGGAACAATACCTTTTGTAGTGTTTCTATTCAGAAAGATTAGCTCCATTTTTTGTTTTAATTCTTTGGTAAGATCTGATGTTTTATCAGGGGGAGGATTACTCTCATCTCTCATATCCAAAAATATTTTGTCCCTGAATTCAAAAATATTTTCCATTATAAATTTACAGTATATATAAATGTACCTAGCTGCTATTACTTAAAAAGGAAATAGGATTGTATAAATAGAGCGGATTCAGTAAAGCACTAGGGTCTAAATATCAAACACCTTACACATGGTTAAATAGATCCTTTATTCTATTCGAGGCAATATTTATACAAAGAAAAACATAATTTATGCTTACCTGATAAATTTATTTCTCTTGTAGTGTATCCAGTCCACGGATCATCCATTACTTATGGAATATATTCTCCTTCCCAACAGGAAGCTGCAAGAGTCCACCCACAGCAAAGCTGCTATATAGCTCCTCCCCTAACTGCCATATTCAGTCATTCGACCGAAAACATGCAGAGAAAGGAAAAACCATAGGGTGCAGTGGTGACTGTAGTTCAAATGAAAAAATTACCTGCCTTAAAGTGACAGGGCGGGCCGTGGACTGGATACACTACAAGAGAAATAAATTTATCAGGTAAGCATAAATTATGTTTTCTCTTGTTAAGTGTATCCAGTCCACGGATCATCCATTACTTATGGAATACCAATACCAAAGCTAAAGTACACGGATGATGGGAGGGACAAGGCAGGTACTTAAACGGAAGTTACCACTGCCTGTAAAAAACCCTTTCTCCCAAAAATAGCCTCCGAAGAAGCAAGGTATCAAATTTGTTAAATTTGAAAAGTATGAAGCGCAGACCAAGACTCCGTCTTGTAAATCTGTTCAACAGAAGCCACATTTAAAAAAGGCCCAAGTGAAAACCACAGCTCTAGTAGAATGAGCTGTAATCCCTTCAGGAGGCTGCTGTCCAGCAGTCTCATAAGCTAAATGAATTATGCTTTTTAACCAAAAAGACAGAGAGGCTGCTGAAGTCTTTTGACCTCTCCTCTGTCCAGAATAGACAACAAACAAGGTGAACGTTTGATGAAAACTGTAGTAGCTTGTAAGTAAAACTTTAAAGCACAAACCACGTCCAATATTGTGTAATAGACGTTCCTTCTTTGAGGAAGGATTAGGATACAAGCATGGAACAACTATCTCTTGAGTGATGTACTTGTTAGATACCACCTTAGGAAAAAACCCAGGTTGGTACGCAGGACTACCTTATCCATACGAAGGACCAGATAAGGAGAATCACATTGTAACACAGATAACTTGGAGACTCTACGAGTCGAGGAATTAGCTACCCAAAAGGAACTTTCCAAGATAAAGATTGATATCTATGGAACAAAAAAGGTTCAAACGGAACTTTTTGAAGAACCTTAAGAATCAGGTTTAAGCTCCATGGCGGAGCAACAGTTTTAAACACAGGCTTGGATCTAACCAAAGCCTGACCAAATGCCTGAACGTCTAGAATACCTGCCAGACGCTTGTGCAAAAAAATAGACACAGTAAAAATCTGTCCCCTTTTAAGGAATTAGCTGACAACCCTTTTCTCAAAAACATCTTGGAGAAAAGATAATATCCTGGGAATCCAGACTTTACTCCATGAGTAACCCTTGGATTCATAACAATCAGATATTTACACCATATCTATGTTCAATTTTCCTAGAGACAGGCTTTCATGTCTGTATTAAGGTATCAATGACTGACTCGGAGAAGCCATGCTTTGATAACATCAAGCGTTCAGTCTCCAGGCAGTCCATCTCAGATTGATTCTATTTAGATGGTTGAAAGGACCCTGAGGTAGAGAGACCTGTCTCAGAAGCAGAGACCGTGATGGAAAGGATGACATGTCCACCAGATCTGCATACCAGGTCCTGCGTGGCTACGCAGGCGCTGTCAAAAACACCAAAGCCCTCTCCTGCTTGGTCTTGACCTCCGGAGGAAATCCCACTCCCCCGGAAGAAAAGTCTGACGACTTAGAAAATCCACCTCCCAGTTCTCAACACCTGGGATATGGATAGCTGATAGACAAGAGTGAGTCTCTGTCCAGTGAATTATTGTAAGACTTCTAACATCGCTAGGGAACTTCTGTTCCCCCTTGATGGCTGATGTAAGCCACAGTCGTGTATATTGTCCGACTGAGTATGATGTACCTCAGAGTTGCTAACTGAGGCCAAGTCTGAAGAGCATGGAATATCACTCCCAGTTCCAGAATATTTATTAGAAGGAGGGTCTCCTCCTAAGTCCACTATCCCTGAGCCTTCAGGGAGTTCCAGACTGCATCCCAACCTAAAAGGCTGGCATCTATTGTAACAATTGTCCCATCTGACCTGCGGAAGGTCATACCCTTGGACAGATGGACCCGACATAGTCACCAGAGAAGAGAATCTCTGGTCTCTTGGTCCAGGTTTAACAGGGGGACAAATCTGTGTAATCCCCGTTCCTCTGACTGAGCATGCATAGTTGCAGCGGTCTGAAATGTAGACGTGCAAACGGTACTATGTCCCTTGCCGTTACCATTAAGCCGATTTCATTCATGTACTGAGCCACCGAAGGGCGCGGATGGGATGAAAAAAAAAACACGGCAGAAATTTAGAAACTTTGACAACCTGGACTCCGTCAGGTAAATTTTCATTTCTACAGAATCTATCAGAGTCCCTAGGAGGGAAACCCTTGAGATTGGGGATAGAGAACTCTTTCCTTGTTCACTTTCCACCCATGTGATCTCAGAAATGCCAGTACTACGTCCGTATGAGACTGGGCAATTTGGATGTTTGACGCCTGTATCAGGATGTCGTCTAAATAAGGGGCCACTTCTATGCCCCGCGGTCTAAGGACCACCAAAGCGACCCCAGAACCTCCATAAAGATTCTTGGGGCTGTAGATATCCCAAAGGAAAGAGCTACAAACTGGTAATGCCTGTCTAGAAAGGCAAACCTGAAAAACGATGGTGATCTTTATGCATCACAATGTGAGGATAAGCATCCTTCAAATCCATTGTAGTCCTCTATTGACTCTCCTGGATCATAGTTAAGATGGTACGAATAGTTTCCATCTTAAATGACGGAATTCTGAGGAATTTGTTTAAGATCTTTAGATCCAAAATAGGTCTGAAGGTTCCCTCTCCTTGGGAACCACAAACAGATTTGAGTAAAAACTCTGTCCCTGTTCCTCTCTTGGAACTGGATGGATCTCGTACACAATGTAAGAATGCCTCCTTCTTTATCTGGTTTGCAGATAATTGTGAAAGGCGAAATCTCCCCTTTTTTGGGGGGGGGATCTTTGAAATCCAGAAGATATCTCTGGGATATAAATTCCAATGCCTAGGGATCCTGGGCATCTCTTGCCCACGTCTGGGCAAAGAATGAAAGTCTGCCCCCTATAGGATCCGTTACCGGATAGGGGTCCGTTCCTTCATGCTGCCTTAGAGGCAGCAGCAGGCTCCTTGGCCTGCTTATCTTTGTTCCAGGTCCGATTGTCTCCAGACCGCCTTGGACTGAGCAAAAATTCCCCCTTGTTTTGCCTTAGAGGAAGAGGATGCCACACCTGCCCTGAAGTTTTTAAAAGGTACGAAAATTAGACTTTTTTTTTTTTTTTTTTTGCCCTTGATTTAGACCTATCCTGAGGAAGGGCATGACCTTTTCCTCCAGTGATATAAGCAATAATCTCCTTCAAACCAGGCCCGAATAGGGTCTGCCCCTTGAAGGGAAGTTAAGTAGCTTATTTATTAAAGTCACGACAGCTGACCATGATATAAGCCATAGCGCTCTGCGCGCCAGTATAGTAAAAAACAGAATTCTTAGCCGTTAGTCTAGTCAAATGAACAAGGCATCAGAAAACAAAGGAATTGGCTAGCATAAGCTTGTCAAATATATTCATCCAATGGAGTCGCTTAACTGTAAAGCCTCATCAAGAGACTCAACCCAGAACGCCGCAGCAGCAGTGACAGAAGCAATGTATGCAAGGGGCTGCAGGATAAAACCCTGTTGAATAAACATTTTTTATCCATTGGATCTAAAAAGCACAACTGTCCTCGTCAGAGGTAGTGGTACGCTTAGCTAGAGTAGAAACTCTTCTCTCCACCTTAGGAACTGTCTGCCAGAAGTCCCGTGTGGTGGTAACTATTAGAAAACATTCTTCTAAAAAATAGGAGGGGAAGAGAACGGCACACCTGGTCTATCCCATTCCTTATTAAAAAAAATTTAGTAAACCTCTTTAGGTATTGGAAAAACATCAGTACACACCGGCACTGCATATTATTTATCCAGTCTACACAATTTCTCTGGCCCTGCGATTGTACACATTCATTCAGAGCAGCCAAAGCCTCCCTGAGCAACAAGTGGAGGTTCTCAAGCATAAATTTTAAATGTAGAAATATCAGAATCAGGTTAAATCATCTTCCCTGAGTCAAAAAAAAATCACCCACAGACTAAGCATATTGTGAGGTAGTATCATACATGGTTCTTAAAGCGTCTGTATGCTCTGTATCTACCCCCAGAGCTAACTGCTTTCCTTTAATTTCAGGTAGTCTGACTAATACTGCTGCCAGAATATTATTCACCACCTTTGCCATGTCTTGTAAAATAAACGCTATGGGCGCCCTTGATGTACTTGGCGCCATTTGAGCGTGAGTCCCTGAAGCGGGAGTCGAAGGGTCTGACACGTGGGGAGAGTTAGTCGGCATAACTTTCCCCTCGACAGAATCCCCTGGTAAAAGAAACGCTATGGGTGCCCTTGATGTACTTGGCGCCATTTGAGCGTGAGTCCCTAAAGCGGGAGTCAAAAGGTCTGACACGTGGGGAGAGTTAGTCGGCATAACTACCCCCACGACAGAATCCTCTGGTGATAATGTTTTTAAAGACAAAAAATGATCTTTATTGTTTAACATGAAATCAGTACATCTGGTACACATTCTAAGATGGGGTTCCACCATGGCTTTAAAACATAATGAACACAGAGCTTCCTCTATGTCAGACATGTTAGAACAGACTAATAATGAGACTAGTAAGCTTGGAAAACACTTTAAATCAAGTTAACAAGCAAATATATAAAACGTTACTGTGCCTTTAAGAGAAACAAATTTTGTCAAAATTTGAAAAACAGTGAAAAAAAGGCAGTAAAACAAACGAAATTTTTACAGTACATGTAATAAGGTAACAGAGCATTGCACCCACTTGCAAATGGATGATTAACCCCTTAATGCAAAAAACAGATAAAAAAAAAAAAAATGACAGACGTTTTTAAAAACAGACACAACAAACTGCCACAGCCAACAGTGGGAAGCTTCAGTTAACTGTTTCTATGCAAAATTTAAGCCAGCCATGTGGAAAAAACTTAGGCCCCAATAAGTTTTATCACCAAACATATGTTAAAAAACGATTAAACATGCCAGCAAACGTTTTAAAACACATTTTTACAAGAGTATGTATCTCTATTAATAAGCCTGATACCAGTCGCTATCGCTGCATTTAAGGCTTTACTTACATTACTTCGGTATCAGCAGTATTTTCTTAGTCAATTCCATTCCTAGAAAAATATTTTACTGCACATACCTTATCTGCAGGAAAACCTGCACGCCATTCCCCCTCTGAAGTACCTCACTCCTCAGAATGTGTGAGAACAGCAAATGGATCTTAGTTACGTCTGCTAAGATCATAGAAAAACGCAGGCAGATTCTTCTTCCAAATACTGCCTGAGATAAACAGCACACTCCGGTGCCATTTAAAAATAACAAACTTTTGATTGAAGAATAAACTAAGTAGAAAGCACCACAGACTCTCACGACCTCCTATCTATGTTGAGGCTTGCAAGAGAATGACTGAATATGGCAGTTAGGGGAGGAGCTATATAGCAGCTTTGCTGTGGGTGGACTCTTGCAGCTTCCTGTTGGGAAGGAGAATATATTCCATAAGTAATGAATGATCCGTGGACTGGATACACTTAACAAGAGAAAATGGTAGTAAGGGCGCTAGTAGCTTAAGATAACAGAAGGATATATTGCAGCCAAAATTGACAGGTGAGACAATTTTATCAAAAAGTGGTAAATATATATTCAGTCCTTATGGGATTAAAGAGGAGGTTTCTTATTAGTTAAAACCAAATAAACGCAAGGTAAGAAAAGGATAAATTAAATATGTTTTAATGTAAAAAATCTCTTATAGAGCAAGATATATGTGAGAGATATAAATTCACCTAGAACAATAAAATGCAGGGACGTCTTCCTTAAGTGTGTGTGTGCACAGGAATCCAATAAAGTAACAGAGAAATATAAAATTAGCAACAAAATATAACATTGACATGCAAGTAACAATATCATTACTGGGTTTCACAATCCGGCTTATTCTGTTGACTTGGTGCGGTTAAATACAAGTATATGCACAATAATGGTAATTTGTGTACCGCAAATAAAAGTCCTTCTAATAAGGCCACTTATATTTGTGTATCGCTAATGCAAGTCTTTTTGTCCCATGTATTTGTGTGCTGCTCAATAAATGTCTTTCTGACAAAGCCACATAAATATAGAACCAAAAAGGATTTTTTCTTTTTCACAATCCCACTTTAGAGAATGTAGTAATCTTATCGATGTCAGTATTTGGAATAAGGTTACCTGTGTCCCTATAATCCGGTAGAAAGATCCAGTTACTTAGTTCATACCTTAGCTCTTATGTCACAGAGCTAAAACGGAAGTGCGCATCCGTGAACTCCCTAACCTCCGTCATTTTATCCATTGAATATCGATTCCTACATAACTTTGAAATATCAATTTGTATCATTAAAATTTTACAATGATTATATTTGAATATCGTAATACACACAATTGTTAATATATTTGAAAGATTTCAAAAAACTATTATCATTACACTACTAGATCAAAATAAATTCATAATCACGGATGCACAATTACGCTTTTAATTATTGCGCAATGCTCATCGAAAATATAATTGCGCAGAGATGTGAACATGGGTTTGCTGTTACAGGGGCATTACTTTAGACATTTTGGTCAAATGTATACATTAATTTGTATAAATGTTAAGAATACAGTATCATGATTTTCAAGATTATAAATAAAATTATCTATACTAGGAATCTAAATTTTAAAAATGACAATTGATGACAATGCAACAATACATAAAATGACCCAAAGGGACAGTAAACAACATAAAAGCTTTTTAAAAAACATACATAGTCTCTTTTTTTTCTAAATATAGTTTGATTTAGAAAATAAAGTTTATAATAAAAAATTTTTTAACTCTGTGATTAGCTTGTATCTAAGCCATTGCAGACTGACCCTTAATTTTTTATTTTGCACATGCTTGCATTTAGCCAATCAGTGGCCTCTTCCTTGTGAATCCATGGGTGTGGTCACAATGTTATCTGAATAGCACACACAAACTTACGCCCTCTAGCTGTTGAAAAGGGGAAAATGCATTGAAATAATCCTTCCATTTCAAGGATATTGATAATAGCATATGATCAGAATATTTTAAAGCTTTTAACAGAGAATAACAAGAGATCAAACACAATTTGATGTTACAAGTGAACTTCAAATTATGTCACAATTGCATTCCCTATGTAATTAATGAAGGTTGGATTCAAAATAAACTGTCCCTTTAACATAAGAGGCACATTTTTTTGCTTTCATGCACCTTTTGAATTAAATAGATTTCCAAAATAAGTAAAACACTTTAAGCTAGCTTTCTAATAATACACTTCATTTTAGGTATTCAATGTTGTCAACACATAGAGAGAAATATGGCATACAGGCTTTAAAAAAAATTTAAAATAATTTGCTTTATTGAACAAGCACATGTAGATATACCAATAAGCCATAATAATTAATATATGATAACATATATTCTTGTTTAAGCTATGTTGTTTGCATCTACACAGTGATATGCCATAATGTATAATTGTAATGGTCATTGGTTTGTATTAGGAGAACAGGTTTGGACATCACATCACAAAAAACAATCAATCTAATCAACAAGGACAGCATGTGATGATGTTGTCTCAGCACACTTGTAAAACACACTCTGCAAACAATCTGCCTCCATGGACCCGGTCTCATAGAAGCCTATTAAATACAGAGTGTGCTCCACAAGTGTAAGAAGACAACATCATCACCACATACCTATCCTTTACACATTAACTTTAAATTAAAAACAATAATATATAAACATAATTACTTCCTCCTCCATCCCACGACAGTGAGGATCTAGGGTGGTCAAATGCCTCCTCAGACGTGTCCTCATTGGAGATGGTTGGGGAAGAGGGGGAGGAGGAGTACTGTGAGTGATTGGGGATTGACCAGGCAGAGTAAAAGATTGAGGAGGCACAAGAGATGATGGTCCAGGAGATGATGGTCCAGGCTCTTGTGGTCTTCCCATTTCTGGATATTGTCTGCTTGCCACCTCCCAGAGGACATGGAATATGTTATTTAGAACATTTACAATATTTGTTTGTTCTTCTATCAGGCTGTTCACTGCGATGGTCATAAACTGAGTGTGCCTGTTGTGCCCTCCGGGAGTCCTGCATTTCCTGTGGGAAGACCCTCATCAGCTCCATCTCGGGCATTGTGGGGGGGGGTGTTCTCATCAGGGGGAGCTGTTGCACGGGGGGAGGGGGGCGGATGCAGGGGTATCTTCTGCAGGGGTATCTTCCTGTTCTTTCTGAGGTGGCATGTCACCTTGTACACCACTCTCATGCCTGGGTGAAGGAGGAGCAGGTTTCTGCTGTGTTTCCTTCTCACTGGCCTCAGACTCTATATATTTTAAAATTAAAGAAATAAGAGATATTAGCACAGTTCCAAATAAAGATGTAAATGTTATATTTGAAAGTGTATTAATGAGGCTTCCTTAGTAATTCAATTTTATCCAAAAGCAATCAATACGATTTATGTATTTGCAAACCCGTCTTTCGGATATCTAGATGGTCAATATTAATGTATTTTTGTGTGCGTCTTAAATATGTTTAAATGCAACCATAATCTGGAGACTAGATACTAATGTGATAGCTTTTCTTCTAATCCAACTTTGTCAAATTATTTCTGAATGCTTTTTTAGAATAATGTTTAAAAAAGCGAAATTGCGTTAGTCATATCCCTAATTTATTTAGAGTGTAAATGAGTTATGAGGTGGATGAAAAGAGATTAATAAATGTGCTTACCAGCAGATGAGAAGAGCAGGTTCCCAGTATAGATCCCGACTAGGGCCACCTCAGAAATTTTGGGACGCAGCAGTTCCTCCCAGCGGCTGTAGAAAAATGTCTGCTCCGGCCTGCCACCGGTCCCGGTACTGGGTTGCCTCTCCCTCGACATTTTTTTCTTGAGCTCGCTTTTGCAGTCCCGGTAGCAGTGTTTATAGATTTTACGTCCCTCCTGAACTCCCCCACTGCTTTGACAGCATCCCTGATCTCCAACCACAACGTTTTCTTCTCTGAAGGGGTGGCCTTTAGTGCCTGCAGCCTCCTAGCCCTCTCCATATAGGCAATTATAAGGGCCTCCTTCTCCTCCCTGCTATACCTCTTCTCCCTCTGCCTGGGCTTCCCCTGTGATGTGAGCCTCTGTTCTCCGGACTGTATTGCACCCTCTCTGCGCTCCTGCCTCTCCCCCTTCCTCTCTAGTTCCTCTCCCCCTTCCTCTCCTCCCTAATCTCCTCCCTAATCTCCTGCCTCATCTCGTCCCTAATCTGCTGCCTGATCTCCTACCTAATCTTGTCCCTAATCTCTTCCCTACTCCTCCTTCCTGCCTTTTCCGAAGGTGAAAGTGCACAAATGAAAGGGGGTCAAAATAATGAAATAAAAGTAAAAAGTGCTCAAAGTGTGAATGGGTTTTAGAAAATAGGGTAAGGGGTAGTAATAAACAGACAAACTTATGAAAAAAAGAACTAAATGAGGGTGTGTAAACAATAACTTGGTCTAAAAATAACAAAATATAACTAAGGGAATGGGATATGGAGTGTATGTAGTGTTACTGTTATGTGTATGTATTGAATGTGTTTGCGTGTAAATGAAAGTAAATATGTTTAACTATGTGTAGGGAATGAAAAACAAAGCAGCATTCGCACACTCACCCAGACAGATTCGTACACAAACTCTCTCTCACTATCTCTCTCTCACTATCTCTCTCTCACTATCTCTCTCTCACTTTCTCTCTCTCACTATCTCTCTCTCACTGTCTCTCTCTCACTGTCTCTCTCACTATCTCTCTCTCACTATCTCTTTCTCACTTTCTCTCTCTCACTATCTCTCTCTCACTATCTCTCTCTCACTGTCTCTCTCACTATCTATCTCTCACTATCTATCTCTCACTATCTCTCTCTCACTATCTCTTTCTCACTTTCTCTCTCTCACTATCTCTCTCTCACTGTCTCTCTCACTATCTATCTCTCACTATCTCTCTCTCACTATCTCTTTCTCACTTTCTCTCTCTCACTATCTCTCTCACTGTCTCTCACACTATCTCTCTCTCACTATCTCTCTCACTGTCTCTCTCTCACACTATCTCTCTCTCACTATCTCTCTCACTATCTCTCTCTCACTGTATCTCTCTCACACTTTCTCTCTCTCACTATCTCTCTCTCACTGTCTCTCTCTCACACTATCTCCCTGACTATCTCTAACCTCCAAAACCTAGACCTGCACCTATCTCGAAAAAGCAAAACAGTCAAGGAAGCCATGTTTAGAGCGTGCTTATATACCCTATGTAAATGCTTAATGATGTACCAGTTTGCAAAGTAAATGAGGTCCAGGCTTGCTTTAGTGAAGATTTGTATGTGTGCATTTGCGCATGCCCATATTGAGTTTCTAAATCCGCATATGTTTTTAGGGAATGTCTATAATGCGATGATGTCATAGTGATTGTTTGCATAACATAATCATAATTTAGTATAGCAAAATCTAAATTATAATTTTTGATCGTATCTTATTTGTTAACTGTTCTAAATGTTTATTTGTAAAAATATTTCCTAATCGCTGATGCAAATGGTTTGTATTTAAGTGTGGAATTATTTTTTCTTGCTCTTTTGTTCTATGATGTAGATCCAAACGTATTTTTTGAATCCTCGTTTTGTGTAAATGTTATGTAGTATTTGTTGTAAATGATTGTGAATGTTGAATGTGAATGTGCTATGTTGTGTGAGCGATTGTTGTTTGTACATTTAACATGATTATTCTACCCGCCCAATAAGTTGTATGTGTAATGTGAAAGAGCAATGTGTAGTTTTCGTGATATCGAATGTTAGATAAAAAATCTGTTATTTTTCAGTTTGCATTGATCTCTATGGGGGAATCCATTATGCGTCTGTGATTACGCAAGTGAAATAAACGGGGTATTCGTGTTAATGCGATGCGTAACAAGGTTCTTTTCAGACTTGTAATACCTACATTACAAAGAGTGTGCAATGAACATTACGCATGTGCTATTTGCGCACAGCCATAATGCAAAACTCGTAATCTAGGTGTATGTTATTAAAAAATAACCAAAACTATACATTGTTACAAAAACACTCCGAGATGGATCATCAACAAAACATTTATCCAAAGAAAAATCTAGTGTACAATGTTGGTTTAAGCTGCTCAGGGTCTTAACCTGCAAGTGGTTTGTCAGCAACTAATATGTGAATGTATAATATATTATGTATCATTGCATTACTAATATCTGAATATATAATATATTATGTATCATTGCAGTACTAATATGTGTATATATAATATATTATGTATCATTGCAGTACTAATATGTGAATGTATAATATATTATGTATCATTGCATTACTAATATGTGAATGTATAATATATTATGTATCATTGCATTACTAATATGTGAATGTATAATATATTATGTATCATTGCAGTACTAATATGTGAATATATAATATATTATGTATCATTGCAGTACTAATATGTGTATATATAATATATTATGTATCATTGCAGTACTAATATGTGTATATATAATATATTATGTATCATTGCAGTACTAATATGTGAATGTATAATATATTATGTATCATTGCATTACTAATATGTGAATGTATAATATATTATGTATCATTGCATTACTAATATGTGAATGTATAATATATTATGTATCATTGCAGTACTAATATGTGAATGTATAATATATTATGTATTATTGCATTACTAATATGTGAATGTATAATATATTATGTATCATTGCATTACTAATATGTGAATGTATAATATATTATGTATCATTGCATTACTAATATGTGAATGTATAATATATTATGTATCATTGCATTACTAATATGTGAATGTATAATATATTATGTATCATTGCAGTACTAATATGTGAATGTATAATATATTATGTATTATTGCATTACTAATATGTGAATGTATAATATATTATGTATCATTGCATTACTAATATGTGAATATATAATATATTATGTATCATTGCATTACTAATATGTGTATATATAATATATTATGTATTATTGCAGTACTAATATGTGAATGTATAATATATTATGTATCATTGCATTACTAATATGTGAATGTATAATATATTATGTATCATTGCATTACTAATATGTGAATATATAATATATTATGTATTATTGCATTACTAATATGTGAATATATAATATATTATGTATTAGTGCAGTACTAATATGTGTATATATATAATATATTATGTATCATTGCATTACTAATATGTGAATATATAATATATTATGTATTATTGCATTACTAATATGTGTATATATAATATATTATGTATCATTGCATTACTAATATGTGAATATATAATATATTATGTATTAGTGCAGTACTAATATGTGATATAATATATTATGTATCATTGGTTACAGAGCAGTACTAATATGTGAATATATAATATATTATGTATCATTGCATTACTAATATGTGTATATATAATATATTATGTATTATTGCAGTACTAATATGTGTATATATAATATATTATGTCTCATTAGTTACAGAGCACTACTAATATGTGTATATATAATATATTATGTATCATTAGTTACAGAGCAGTACTACTATGTGAATATATAATATATTATGTATCATTGCATTACTAATATGTGTATATATAATATATTATGTATTATTGCAGCACTAATATGTGAATATATAATATATTATGTATTATTTCAGTACTAATATGTGTATATATAATATATTATGTATTATTGCATTACTGATATGTGTGTATATATAATATATTATGTATCATTAGTTACAGAGCAGTAATAATATGTGTATATATAATATATTATGTATTATTGCATTACTGATATGTGTATATATAATATATTATGTATCATTGCATTACTAATATGTGAATATATAATATATTATGTATTATTGCACTACTGATATGTGTATATATAATATATTATGTATCATTAGTTACAGAGCAGTACTAATATGTGTATATATAATATATTATGTATCATTAGTTACAGAGCACTACTAATATGTGTATATATAATATATTATGTATCATTAGTTACAGAGCAGTACTAATATGTGTATATATAATATATTATGTATCATTAGTTACAGAGCAGTACTAATAGGTGTATATATAATATATTTTGTATTATTGCATTACTGATATGTGTATATATAATATATTATCTATTATTGCATTACTAATATGTGTATATATAATATATTATGTATTATTGCATTACTGATATGTGTGTATATATATATAATATATTATGTATCATCAGTTACAGAGCAGTACTAATATGTGTATATATAATATATAATGTATCATTAGTTACAGAGCAGTACTAATATGTGTATATATAATATATTATGTATCATTAGTTACAGAGCAGTACTAATATGTGTATATATAATATATTATGTATCATTAGTTACAGAGCAGTACTAATATGTGTATATATAATATATTATGTATCATTAGTTACAGAGCAGTACTAATATGTGTATATATAATATATTATGTATCATTAGTTACAGAGCAGTACTAATATGTGTATATATAATATATTATGTATCATTAGTTACAGAGCAGTACTAATAGGTGTATATATAATATATTTTGTATTATTGCATTACTGATATGTGTATATATAATATATTATGTATTATTGCATTACTAATATGTGTATATATATATAATATATTATGTATCATTAGTTACAGAGCAGTACTAATAGGTGTATATATAATATATTTTGTATTATTGCATTACTGATATGTGTATATATAATATATTATGTATTATTGCATTACTAATATGTGTATATATAATATATTATGTATTATTGCATTACTGATATGTGTGTATATATATAATATATTATGTATCATTAGTTACAGAGCAGTACTAATATGTGTATATATAATATATTATGTATCATTAGTTACAGAGCAGTACTAATATGTGTATATATAATATATTATGTATCATTAGTTACAGAGCAGTACTGATATGTGTATATATAATATATTATGTATCATTAGTTACAGAGCAGTACTAATATGTGTATATATAATATATTATGTATCATTAGTTACAGAGCATTACTAATATGTGTATATATAATATATTATGTATCATTAGTTACAGAGCAGTACTAATACGTGTATATATAATATATTATGTATCATTAGTTACAGAGCATTACTAATATGTGTATATATAATATATTATGTATCATTAGTTACAGAGCACTACTAATATGTGTATATATAATTTATTATGTATCATTAGTTACAGAGCACTACTAATATGTGTATATATAATATATTATGTATCATTAGTTACAGAGCAGTACTAATATGTGTATATATAATATATTATGTATCATTAGTTACAGAGCACTACTAATATGTGTATATATAATATATTATGTATCATTAGTTACAGAGCAGTACTAATGTGTGTATATATAATATATTATGTATCATTAGTTACAGAGCATTACTAATATGTGTATATATAATATATTATGTATCATTAGTTACAGAGCAGTACTGATATGTATATATATAATATATTATGTATTATTGTCTAATATGTGTATATATAATATATTAGGATACAAGGAAGAAAGCGAGGACTCAGGAACTTGAAGCCAGGTGACTTTATTAGATATACAAGGTGAGTAGCACTAACACAGGTGTGCAAGGGGTGCTAGATCTGACGCGTTTCGCGCATGCTCACATGCGCTTCATCAGAGATCATGTAATGTATCATAATGTATCATTAGTTACAGAGCATTACTAATATGTGTATATATAATATATTATGTATCATTAGTTACAGAGCAGTACTAATATGTGTATATATAATATATTATGTATCATTAGTTACCGAGCAGTACTAATATGTGTATATATAATATATTATGTATCATTAGTTGCAGAGCATTACTCATATGTGTATATATAATATGTTATGTATCATTGCATTACTAATATGTGTATATATAATATATTATGTATTATTGCAGTACTAATATGTGTATATATAATATATTATGTATCATTAGTTACAGAGCATTACTAATATGTGTATATATAATATATTATGTATCATTAGTTACAGAGCAGTACTAATATGTGTATATATAATATATTATGTATCATTGCAGTACTAATATGTGTATATATAATATATTATGTATCATTGCATTACTAATATGTGAATGTATAATATATTATGTATCATTGCAGTACTAATATGTGTATATATAATATATTATGTATCATTGCAGTACTAATATGTGTATATATAATATATTATGTATTATTGCATTACTGATATGTGTGTATATATATAATATATTATGTATCATTAGTTACAGAGCAGTACTAATATGTGTATATATAATATATTATGTATCATTAGTTACAGAGCAGTACTAATATGTGTATATATAATATATTATGTATCATTAGTTACAGAGCATTACTCATATGTGTATATATAATATATTATGTATCATTAGTTAGAGAGCAGTACTAATAGGTGTATATATAATATATTACGTATCATTAATTACAAAGCAATACTAATATGTGTATATATAATATATTATGTATTATTGCATTACTAATATGTGTATATATAATATATTATGTATCATTGCATTACTAATATGTGAATATATAATATATTATGTATCATTAGTTAGAGAGCAGTACTAATATGTGTATATATAATATATTATGTATCATTAATTACAAAGCAATACTAATATGTGTATATATAATATATTATGTATTATTGCATTACTAATATGTGTATATATAATATATTATGTATCATTGCATTACTAATATGTGAATATATAATATATTATGTATTATAGCATTACTAATATGTGAATATATAATATATTATGTATCATTGCAGTACAAATATGTGAATATATAATATATTATGCATTATAGCATTACTAATATATGAATATATAATATATTATGTATCATTGCATTACTAATATGTGTATATACTGTATATATATATATATATATATATATATATATATATATTATATATATATATATTATATGTTATGTATCATTCATTACAGAGCAGTACTAATATGTGTATATATAATATGTTATGTATCATTGCAGTACTAATATGTGAATATATAATATATTATGTATAATAGCAGTAATGATATGTGAATATATAATATATTATGTATAATTGCATTATTAATATTTGTATATATAATATATTATGTATTATTGCAGTATTGATATGTGAATATATAATATATTATGTATCATTGCATTACTAATATGTGAATATATAATATATTATATATCATTGCATTACTAATATGTGAATAAATAATATATTATGTACCATTATATTACTAATAATTGTGAATATATAATATATTATGAATCATTAGCTACAGAGCCATACTAATATGTGTATATATAATATATTATGTATTATTGCAGTACTAATATGTGTATATATAATATATTATGTATTATTGCAGTACTAATATGTGTATATATAATATATTATGTATTATTGCAGTACTAATATGTGAATATATAATATATTATGTATTATTGCAGTACTAATATGTGAATATATAATATATTATGTATTATTGCATTACTAATATGTGTATATATAATATATTATGTATTATTGCAGTACTAATATGTGTATATATAATATATTATGTATTATTGCAGTACTAATATGTGAATATATAATATATTATGTATTATTGCATTACTGATATGTGTATATATAATATATTATGTATTATTGCATTACTAATATGTGTATATATAATATATTATGTATTATTGCAGTACTAATGTGTATATATAATATATTATGTATTATTGCAGTACTAATATGTGTATATATAATATATTATGTATTATTGCAGTACTAATATGTGAATATATAATATATTATGTATTATTGCAGTACTAATATGTGAATATATAATATATTATGTATTATTGCATTACTAATATGTGTATATATAATATATTATGTATTATTGCAGTACTAATATGTGTATATATAATATATTATGTATTATTGCAGTACTAATATGTGAATATATAATATATTATGTATTATTGCATTACTGATATGTGTATATATAATATATTATGTATTATTGCAGTACTAATATGTGAATATATAATATATTATATATTATTGCAGTACTAATATGTGAATATATAATATATTATGTATTATTGCAGTACTAATATGTGTATATATAATATATTATGCATTATTGCAGTACTAATATGTGAATATATAATATATTATGTATCATTGCATTACTAATATGTGTATATATAATATATTATGTATTATTGCAGTACTAATATGTGAATATATAATATATTATGTATTATTGCAGTATTAATATGTGTATATATAATATATTACGTATTATTGCACTACTAATATGTGTATATATAATATATTATGTATTATTGCAGTACTAATATGTGAATATATAATATATTATGTATTATTGCAGTACTAATATGTGTATATATAATATATTATGCATTATTGCAGTACTAATATGTGAATATATAATATATTATGCATCATTAGTTACAGAGCAGTACTAATATGTGAATATATAATATATTATGTATCATTGCATTACTAATATGTGTGTGTGTGTGTGTATATATATATACTATACTAATATGTGTATATATAATATGTTAAGTTTCATTAAAGCCCGTTCACACGGGCCATTTTTTGCAGGGTACAGCGGTCCCACCCCTTGCGCTCTCACCCTCCCCCCTCTTTTGCGCTCTCTCTCTCCCCCTCTCTTTTGCGCTCTCTCTCTCCCCCTTTCTTTTGCTCTCTCTCCCCCTCTCTTTTGCACTTTCTCCCTCTCTTTTGAGCTCTCTCTCTCCACCTCTCTTTTGAGCTCTCTCTCCCCCTCTCTTTTGCGCTCTCTCTCCCCCTCTTTTGCGCTCTCTCTCTCCCCCCTCTTTTGCGCTCTCTCTCTCTCCCCCCCTCTTTTGCGCTCTCTCACTCCCCCCTCTTTTGAGCTCTCTCTCTCCCCCCCTCTTTTGCGCTCTCTCTCTCCCCCCTCTTTTGCACTCTCTCTCTCCCCCTCTCTTTTGCGCTCTCTCTCCCCCTCTCTTTTGCGCTCTCTCTCACCCCTCTCTTTTACGCTGCCTCTCTCCCTCTCTTTTGCGCTCTCTCTCACCCCTCTCTTTTACGCTATCTCTCCCCAATCTCTTTTGCGCTCTCTCCCCTCTCTCTCTCCCCCCTCTCTCCCCCCTCTCTCCCCCTATCTCCCCCCCTCTCACCCCCTATCTCCCCCCCTCTCCCCCCTCTCTCTCTCCGCTCTCTCTCTCCCCTCTATCTCTATCTCCTCTCTATCTCTCTCTCTCCCTCTCCCCTCTCTCTCCCCTCTCTCTCTCCCCCCTCTCTCTCTCTCTTCCCCATCTCTCTCTCTCCCCCTCTCTTTCTCTACCCTCTCTCTCTCTCTCTCTCTCTCTCCCTTCTCTCTCTCTCCCCCGTCTCTCTCTCCCCTCTCTCTCCCCCCTCTCTCTCTCCCCTCTCCCCCCTCTCTCTCCCTCTCTCTCTCCCCCTCCCCTCTCTCCCCCTCCCCTCTCTCCCCCTCCCCTCTCTCTCCCTTCTCTCTCTCCCTCCCCTCTTTCTCTCCCCCCCTTTCTCTCCCCCCTCTCTCTCCCTCCCCTCTCTCTCCCTCTCTCTCCCCTCTCTCTCTCCCCCTCCCCCTCTCTCTCCCCCTCCCCTCCTCCCCCCTCTCTCTCTCCCTCTCTCCCCCTCCCCCTCTCTCCTTCCTCCCCCTCTCTCTCTCTCTCCCCTTCCCCCCTCTCTCTCTCCCCCATCTCTCTCTCCCCCCTCCCCCCCTCTCTCTCTCCCTCTCTTCCCCTCCCCCCCTCTCTCTCTCTTCCCCCCCTCTCTTTTGATCTCTCTCCCCTTTCTTTTGCTCTCCCTCCCCCTCTCTTTTGCTGTCTCTCTCCCTCTCTTTTGCTCCCTCTCTTGTGCTCTCTTTATCTCCCCTCTTGATCTCTCTCTCCCCTCTTGATCTCTCTCTCACCTTTTCCCTACCACCTCTCTCCCCTCTTTTGAGCTGTTTTGAACTCTCAGAGTCTCAGTCTGCACGGCCTTTCACGGGCCGCCTGGCCCGCCCCCTTCCCGTTCGGCCACGCCACCTTCACGGCCCTTCACGCTCGGCCCCACCCCCTTCACGATCGCCCATGCCCCCGCCCACGCTCGGCCACGACCACTTCTGCTCGCACTGCAGAGACTTAGGGACTGTAAGGCCAGGTGTGTTTGTCCTCTTGCTGTCTGTACTGCGCATGACAGCTTCAGACAAACACACTTGGCGTTTTATAGTATAGGATTATGTATCATTGGATTACTAATATGTAAACATATAATATATGCTGTATCATTAGTTACAGAGCACTACTAATATGTGTATATATAATATATTATGTATCATTAGTTACAAAGCACTACTAATATGTGTATATATAATATATTATGTATCATTAGTTACAGAGCACTACTAATATGTGTATATATAATATATTATGTTGTATCATTAGTTACAGAGCACTACTAATATGTGTATATATAATATATTATGTATCATTGCATTTCTAATATGTGAATAAATAATATATTACGTACCATTATATTACTAATAATTGTGAATATATAATATATTATAAATCATTAGCTACAGAGCAGTACTAATATGTGTATATAAAATACATTATGAATCATTGCATTACAATATGTGAATATATAATATATTATGTATTATTGCATTACTAATATGTAAATATATAATATATTATGTATCATTGAATTACTAATATGTGAATATATTATGTATCATTGCATTATTAATATGTGAATATATAATATATTATGTATAATTGAATTACTAATATGTGAACATATAATATATTATGTATCATTAGTTACAGGGCAGTACTAAGATGTGAATATATAATATATTATGTATCATTGCATTACTAAAAATTGTGAATATATAATATATTATGCATCACTAGCGCTGCGGAATCTGTTGGCGCTCTACAAATAATCGATAATAATAATCATTGCATTACTAATATGTCCATATGTAATATATTATGTATCATTAGTCACAGAGCACTACTAATATGTGTATATATAATATATTATGTATCATTAGTTACAGAGCAGTACTAATATGTGTATATACAATACATTATGTATCATTGAATTACTAATATGTGAATATATAATATATTATGTATCATTGCAGTACTAATATGTGAATTTATAATATATTAGAAATCATTAGCTACAGAGCAGTACTAATATGTGTATATATAATATATTATGTATTATTGCATTACTGATATGTGTATATATAATATATTATGTATCATTGAATTACTAATATGTGAATATATAATATATTAGAAATCATTAGTCACAGAGCAGTACTAATATGTGTATATATAATATATTATGTATCATTAGTTACAGAGCAGTACTGATATGTGTATATATAATATATTATGTATCATTAGTTACAGAGCAGTACTAATATGTGTATATATTAATATATTATGTATCATTAGTTACAGAGCAGTACTAATATGTGTATATATAATATATTATGTATCATTGCATTACTAATATGTGAATATATCATATATTATGTATCATTATTTACAGAGCAGTACTAATATGTGATATAATATATTATGTATCATTAGTTACAGAGCAGTACTAATATGTGTATATATAATATATTATGTATCATTAGTTACAGAGCATTACTAATATGTGAATGTATAATATATTATGTATCATTAGTTACAGAGCAGTATTAATATGCAGTTATTGCAGTACTAATATGTGAATATATAATATATTATGTATTATTGCAGTACTAATATGTGAATATATAATATATTATGTATCATTGCATTACTAATATGTGTATATATAATATATTATGTATCATTGCATTACTAATATGTGTATATATAATATATTATGTATCATTGCATTACTAATATGTGTATATATAATATATTATGTATTATTGCATTACTAATATGTGTATATATAATATATTATGTATCATTGCATTACTAACATGTGAATATATAATATATTATGTATTATTGCAGTACTGATATGTAAATATATAATATATTATGTATCATTAGTTACAAAGCAATACTAATATGTGTATATATAATATATTATGTATCATGGCATTACTAATATGTGAATATATAATATATTATGTATCATTGCATTACTAATATGTGAATATATAATATATTATGTATCATTTTATTACTAATATGTGAATATATAATATATTATGTATCATTAGTTACAGAGCAGTACTAATATGTGTATATATAATATATTATGTATTATTGCAGTACTAATATGTGTATATATAATATATTATGTATTATTGCAGTACTAATATGTGTATATATAATATATTATGTATTATTGCAGTACTAATATGTGTATATATAATATATTATGTATTATTGCAGTACTAATATGTGTATATATAATATGTTATGTATTATTGCAGTATTAATATCTGTATATATAATATATTACGTATAATTGCAGTATTAATATGTGTATATATGATATATTATGTATTATTGCAGTATTAATATGTGTATATATAATATATTACGTATTATTGCACTACTAATATGTGTATATATAATATATTACGTATTATTGCACTACTAATATGTGTATATATGATATATTATGTATTATTGCAGTACTAATATGTGTATATATAATATATTATGTATTATTGCAGTACTAATATGTGTATATATAATATATTATGTATTATTGCAGTACTAATATGTGTATATATAATATATTATGTATCATTGCAGTACTAATATGTGTATATATAATATATTATGTATTATTGCATTACTGATATGTGTGTATATAGTATGGTAGGTATTATTGCATACACACAGTCTTATGATCTTGCACAGGGTGTAAGAACAAAATATGTGTATTTTTTGAAGCCAAGAGCTCCCTCTGCAGGATATTTATGTAAGAAATAATAGCTACTATTTTTTTAATTAGAATAAGGGCCCCACCTTTGTATCATGTTTAACAATATTAATATTAACAATATGTTGCAAATCAGAAGTTTTATTATAAATGTTATTTCATGTTTCTAAACACAAAACGAATTAGGCAACACTGCAATATGTTACAGTATACTTCACATCATACTGAAATAAAATGCTGGGTTTCAGTTTTGCATCTTTCACAATTTCTTTAAAGGGACACTGAACCCAAATTGTTTCTTTCATGATTCAGACACAGCATGCAATTTTAAGCAACTTTCTAATTTACTCCTATGAATAATTTTTCTTCGTTCTCTTGCTATCTTTATTTGAAAAAGAAGGCATCTAAGCTTTTTTATTAGTTCAGATCTCTGGACAGCACTTTTTTTTATTGGTGGATTAATTTATCCACCAATTAGCAAGAACAACCCAGGTTGTTCACCAAAAATGGGTCGGCATCTAAACTTACATTCTTGCATTTCAAATAAAGATACCAAAAGAAAAACAAAGAAAATGTGATAATAGGAGTAAATTAGAAAGTTACTAAATTTCTTGCTCTATCTGAATCACGAAAGAAAAAATTTGGGTTCAGTGTCCCTTTAACCTCTGCAAAGGATTTGAGCACATAGTTAAAGTTCTGCACATGTCTTTCTCGTTTAGAATATCAAAACATAAAAAATGTACATGATGTTTATCAATAATAATAATAATTATTATTATTATTATTATTATTATCATTATTATTGCAGGCTGCTTGTCTGTCCCCTGTTTCACTAGTTTTTTATTTTTATTTTTATAGGCTGGGGTTACAACAGCCAATCAGAGTCTGAATCGTCTGTCCGTCTGCTTGTCTGTTTTGTCTATCAATCTATCTATCTATCCATCTTTCTATGTATCCATCTGTCTATCTATCTATCCATCATCTGTCTATCTATTTATCTATCTATCTATCTATCATCTATCTATCAATCAACTATCTATTATTATCATTTATTTGTAAAGCACCACCAAATTCCGTATCTATCTATCATCTATCTATCTATCTATCTATCTATCTATCTATCTATCTATCTATCTATCTATCATCTATCTACCTATCCATCCATCATCTATCTATCTATCTATCTATCTATATCTATCTATCTATCTATATATCATCTATCTATCTGTCATCTGTCTATCTATCATCTATCTATTTATCATCTATATCTATCTATCTATCTATCTATCTATCTATAATCTATTTAGATATTTATCTATCTATCTATCTATCTATCTATCTATCTATCATCTATTTAGATATTTAGATATCTATCTATGTATCATCCATCATCTATATCTATATAACTATCTATCTATCATCTATCTATATCATCTATCTATCTATCTCTCTATCTATCATCTATCTATATATATAATACCGTCCAAAGTACAGTGTTACCCTCCTATGGGCATCCGCCTGGGTGCAAGCATGCAATGAATACTCCTGGAAAAACGGATGCACTCTCAGGTCTTTTGGTGAAGAAAAGTTAACAATCTTTAATGGAACGTTTTCAGCATGCTGATGATGGGGAGGAAGTCCCTGAAAACGTTCCATTAAAGATTGTTAACTTTTCTTCACCAAAAGACCTGAGAGTGCATCCGTTTTTCCAGGAGTATCTATCTATCTATCTATCTATATATATATATATATATATATATATATATATATATATATATATATCATCTATCTATCTATCTATCTATCTATCATCTATCTATCTATCGCTCTATCTTTCTGTCTGTCTATCATCTATCTATTATCTATCTATCTTTCTATTGTCTTCCTATCTATTTATCTATCTGTCTATCATATATATATATATATATATATATATATATATATATATATCTATATATATATATATATATATATCTGTCTGTCTGCCTGTCTGTCTGTCTGTCTATCATCTATCTATCTTTCTATAATCTATCTATGTATCTATCTTTTTTTTCTAGGGAGGTTAATTAGTATATTCAAAAGAACATGGTTTAATAAATAGTAATAGTAGATATGTTATCCATATCATAAAAGTAGATATGTTATCCATATCAACTATTAAGTTGTAGCTGCAATATTTTCTTCTCAAAGTTATCATTTCTATTTTGATTTTCTTTTATCTGTTCAAAGATATTTCTCTTAACCTTTTATTACTTGCTTTTTTCTGTAAATGCTGTATATTGTTGTTATTTGTGCAGATACTGGAGGCTGATGCTACATTTTTCTTATTGATAATTTCTAGAGCTAAGGAAATGAAAAGAAAACTGCATACTAATCTGTAATATTTAAACTTTAAGACAATGATTTGGAAATCTGGTTTTCTTGTATTTGTGGGGAATAAGGAATGGCAGAGACAAGACAAAGACATTAAACAAGATAGCTGCACATCCATCTCTATCAAGAGGAATCCTTCAGTTGGGTTCTTTCTTCTCACCAAAAAACATCTGGTCTTTTGAGGTCAGTGAAGATTCAGAACTATTAGTGGGACTTTAGACCACATGCAGACATGGGGAGAGCAGGGGGAAATCACAAGGGCCACCGTCTCAGATCTTTACAGAACGATTGTCATGAAGTTTTATAAAGATCTATTGTAATATTCAGCCGAATACTGCGCTTTACATGTATCATTGTGCAGATACTTTCCTTAATGTCCTTCAAGGTGAAAGGTTAAGGAGGCCCGGCTGACTTCCAGTTATGGTTGTCACATTATTATTGAAACATTTATACTTGAAATTGATTGAATGAGTCAACAATCTATATTTTTATATTTATTTTATTTGTAGTGCACAGGATAGCACAGGCTGTTTATGCACAAATTATGCTACTTGGATGGTGCTTTTTTTGATGAGGTTCAGGATATAGAATTAGTCTTATTTGCATTACAGGGGAGACCAGACCTTTTGTTGTATGGGGAGCCGGGGGCCACATTATACTATTCAATCTAAATGCTATAGATAATGCCTCACAATAAAATGAGTTTAACTATATATACCACTCAAACATACATTTTGTACATAAACCTATGCTTAATTACCTAATGATGGGTATAGAACTGCTATTTAACCAATAAACTACTTACATCTGTTTTCTGGTCATACAAAAATACTTGCAGAGCCAGATGCTGGCTACGGCTGTAACTTAGGGCAACCTTGTTTAATAGGATATGTAACACAATTATCTATAGCAGTCTACTGATCAGCCAATCCTCTTTTAGCTCTTGTATCATCCTCCAGCCCAGTGTAAGATTTATGGGCTCCATAGGGCCAAATAGGGAAGTATGATGTCACAAAATGTCCTTATGTGTTGCATGGCACTTTTGAATGGGAACTGCTTCTCCAATACTTTTCCTGAGTGAATCTTGTAAAGTACTAACTCACAGTCTCAAGTTGAGGACAAGATCCACTCCTGAGTATGAGTGTTGCAAAACCTGACTCTCAAACTCAAGTAGATGACTAGATCCACTCCTGAGTATCAGTATTGCCTATCCTGACTCCCAGTCTCAAGTAGATGACAAGATTCACTCCTGAGTATGAGTATTGCCTGTCCTTACTCCCAATCTCAAGTTGATGAATAGCTCCTCTCCTGAGTATAAGTATTGCCTATTTGCCTATCCTGAATACTAGTCTCAAGTTGATGACGATATTCACTCCTGAGTATGAGTATTGCCTATTTAAACTCTTATTCTCAAGTAGATGATAAGATCCACTCCTGAGTATGAATATTGCCCAGTCCTGACTCCTAATCCCAAGTAGAAGACGAAATCCACTCCTAAGTATGAGTATTGCCTATCCTGACTCCTAATATCAAATTGATAACGAGATCTACTCCTGAGTATGAGTATTGCCTACCCTGACTCCCAATCTCAAATTAATAATGATGAACTCATGAATATGAGTATTGCCTATCCTGACTCCCAGTCTCAAGTAGATGACGAGATCCACTTCTGAGTATGAGTATTGCCCATGCCTCACTTCCAATCTTAAGTAGATGACGAGATTCACTCCTGAGTATGAGTATTGCCTATCCTAACTCCCAATCTCAAGTTGATGACGAGATCCACTCCTGAGTATAAATATTGCCCAGGCCTGACTCCCAATCTGAAGTAGATGACAAGATCCACTACTGAGTATGAGTATTGCGCAGGCCTGACTCATAATTTCAAGTAGATGACGAGATCCACTTCTGAGTATTGCCTATCCTGACTCCCAATCTCAAGTAGAGGATGAGATTTACTCCTGAGTATAAATATTGCCCAGTCCTGACTCCCAATCTCAAGTTGATGACTAGATCCACTCTTGTGTATGAGTATTGCCCAGGCCTCACTCCCAATCTCAAGTAGATGATGGGATTAACTCCTGAGTATGAGTATTGCCTATTCTGATTCCCAATCTCAAATTGATGATGAGATCCACTCCTGAGTATAAATATTGCCCAGGCCTGATTCCCAATCTGAAGAAGATGACAAAATCCACTTCTGAGTATGAGTATTGCCCATGCCTGACTCCCAATCTCAAGTAGATGACAAGATCCACTTCTTAGTATAAGTATTGCCCAGGGCTGACTCATAATCTCAAGTAGATGACGAAATCCACTTCTGACTATGAGTATTGCCTATCCTGCCTCCCAATCTCAAGTAGAGGATGAGATTTACCCCTGTGTATAAATATTGCCCAGTCCTAACTGCCAATTTCAAGTTGATGACTAGATCCACTCCTGAGTATAAGTATTGCCCAGGCCTCACTCCTAATCTCAAGTAGATGTCGAGATTAATACCTGAGTATGAGTATTGCCTATCCTTACTCCCAATCTCAAATTGATGATGAGATACACTCCTGAGTATAAATATTGCCCAGGCCTGACTCCCAATCTGAAGTAGATGACGAGATCCACTACTGAGTATGAGTATTGCCCAGGCCTGACTCATAATCTCAAGTAGATGACGAGATCCACTTCTGAGTATTGCCTATCCTGCCTCCCAATCTCAAATTGATGATGAGATCCACTCCTGAGTAAAAATATTGCCCAGGCCTGATTCCCAATCTGAAGAAGATGACAAAATCAACTTCTGAGTATGAGTATTGCCCATGCCTGACTCCCAATCTCAGGTAGATGACATGATCCACTTCTGAGTATGAGTATTGCCCAGGCCTGACTCATAATCTCAAGTAGATGATGATATCCACTTCTGACTATGAGTATTGCCTATCCTGCCTCCCAATCTCAAGTAGAGGATGAGATTTACCCCTGTGTATAAATATTGCCCAGTCCTAACTCTCAATTTCACGTTGATGACTAGATCCACTCCTGAGTATAAGTATTGCCCAGGCCTCACTCCCAATCTCAAGTAGATGTTGAGATTAACTCCTGAGTATGAGTAATGCCTATCCTTACTCCCAATCTCAAGTTGATGACGAGACCGACTCCTGAGTATAAATATTGCCAAGGCCTGACTCCCAATCTGAAGTAGATGACGAGATCCACTACTGAGTATGAGTATTGCCCAGGCCTGATTCCTAATCTGAAGTAAATGACAAAATCCACTTCTTAGTATGAGTATTGCCCATGCCTGACTCCCAATCTCAAGTAGATGACAAGATCCACTTCTGAGTATGAGTATTGCCCAGGCCTCACTCCCAATCTCAAGTAGATGTCGAGATTCACTCCTGAGTATGAGTATTGCCAATCCTTACTACCAATCTCAAGTTGATGATGAGATTCATTCCTGATTATAAATATTGCCCAGGCCTGACTCCAAATCTGAAGTAGATGATGAGATACACTACTGAGTATGAGTATTTCCCAGGCCTGACTCCCAATCTGAAGTAATTTCACGTTGATTACTAAATCCACTCCTAAATATGAGCATTGCCCAGGCCTGACTCCCAGTTTCCATTTAATGACTAGATCCACTACTGAGTATGAGTATTGCCCAGTCCTGATTCCCAATCTGAAGTAGATGACAAAGGCCACTTCTGAGTATGAGTATTGTACATACCTGACTCCCAATCTCAAGTAGATGACAAGATCCACTTCTGAGTATGAGTATTGCCCAGGCCTGACTCATAATCTCAAGTAGATGACGAGATCCACTTCTGACTATGAGTATTGCTTATCCTGAATCCCAATCTCAAGTATATGATGAGATTTACTTCGGAGTATGAATACTGCCCAGTCCTGACTCCCAATCTTAAGTAGATGACGAGATCCACTCCTGAGTATAAGTGTTGCCCAGGCCTGATCTCCAATCTCAAGTTGATGACTAGATGCACTTCTGAGTATAAGTATTGCCCAGGCCTGACTCCCAATCTCAAATTGACGATGAGATCCACTCCTAATCTGAAGTAGATCCAATCTGAAGTAGATGACGATCTGAAGTAGATGATGAGATCCACTTCTGAGTATGAGTATTGCCCAGGCCTAACTCATAATCTGAAGAAGATGATGAGATCCACTTCTGAGTATGAGTATTGCCCAGACCTGACTCATAATCTCAACAGATGATGAGATCTACTGCGGAGTATGAGTATTGCCTATCCAGCCTCCCAATCTCAAGTAGATGATAAGATTGACTCCTGAGTATGAGTATTGCCCAGGCCTGACTCATAATCTCAAGTAAATGATGAGATCTATTTCTGAGTATGAATATTGCCCAGACCTGACTCCCAATCCCAAGTAGATGACAAGATCCACTTCTAAGTATGAGTATTGCCTATACTGATTCCCAATCTCAAATTGATGATGAGATCCACTCCTGAGTATAAATATTGCCCAGGCCTGATTCCCAATCTGAAGTAGATGACAAAATCCACTTCTGAGTATGAATATTGCCCATGCCTGACTCCCAATCTCAAGTAAATGATGAGATCCATTTCTGAGTATGAATATTGCCCAGACCTGACTCTCAATCGCAAGTAGATGACATGATCCATTTCTAAGTATGAGTATTGCCAATTCTGACTCCCAATTTGAAGTAAATGATAAGATCCACTCCTGAGTATGAATATGAGCATTGCCCAGGCCTGACTCCCAGTTTCACTTTAATGACTAGATCCACTACTGAGTATGAGTATTGCCCAGTCCTGATTCCCAATCTGAAGTAGATGACAAAATCCACTTCTGAGTATGAGTATTGCACATGCCTGACTCACAATCTCAAGTAGATGACAAGATCCACTTCTGAGTATGAGTATTGCCCAGGCCTGACTCATAATCTCAAGTAGATGACAAGATCCACTTCTGACTATGAGTATTGCCTATCCTGCCTCCAAATCTCAAGTAGAGGATGAGATTTACTCCTGAGTATAAATATTGCCCAGGCATGACTCCCAATTTCAAGTTGATGACTAGATCCACTCATGAGTATGAGTATTGCCCAGGCCTCACTCCCAATCTCAAGTAGATGTCGAGATTAACTCCTGAGTATGAGTATTGCCTATCCTTACTCCCAATCTCAATTTGATGACAAGATCCACTCCTGAGTATAAATATTGCCCAGGCCTGACTCCCAATCTGAAGTAGATGACGAGATCCACTACTGAGTATGAGTATTGTCCAGGCCTGACTCCCAATCTGAAGTAGGTGACAAAATCCTCTTCTGAGTATGATATTGCCCAGGCCTGATTCCCAATCTGAAGTAGGTGACAAAATCCACTTCTGAGTATGATATTGCACATGCCTGACTCCCAATCTCAAGTAGATGACAAGATCCACTTCTGAGTATGAGTATTGCTCAGGCCTCACTCCCAGTCTCAAGTAGATGACAAGATTCACTCATGAGTATGAGTATTGCCTGTCCTTACTCCCAATCTCAAATTGATGAATAGCTCCCCTCCTGAGTATAAGTATTGCCTATTTGCCTATCCTGAATACTAGTCTCAAGTTGATGGCGATATTCACTCCTGAGTATGAGTATTGCCTATTTAAGCTCTTATTCTCAAGTAGATGATGAGATCCACTCCTGAGTATGAATATTGCCCAGTCCTGACTCCCAATCCCAAGTAGAGGACGAGATCCACTCTGAGTATGAGTATTGCCTATCCTGACTCCTAATCTCAAATTGATAATGAGATCTACTCCTGAGTATGAGTATTGCCTACCCTGACTCCCAATCTCAAATTAATAATGATGAACTCATTAATATGAGTATTGCCTATCCTGACTCCCAGTCTCAAGTAGATGACGAGATCCACTTCTGAGTATGAGTATTGCCCATGCCTCACTCCCAATCTCAAAGGGACACTGTACCCAAAAAAAATATTTTATGATTCAGATTGAGCATGAAATTTTAAGCAACTTTCTAATTTACTCCTATTATCAAATTTTCTTCATTCTTTTGTTATCTTTATTTGAAATGCAAGAATGTAAGTTTAGATGCCGGCCCATTTTTGGTAAACAACCTGGGTTGTCCTTGCTGATTGGTGGATAAATTCATCCACCAATAAAAAAGTGCTGTCCAGAGTACTGAAACCAAAAAAAATCTTAGATGCCTTTGTTTTCAAATAATGATAGCAAGAGAATGAAGAAAAATTGATAATAGGAGTAAATTAGAAAGTTGCTTAAAATTGCATGCTCTTTCTGAATTACAAAAGAAAAAATTTGGGTACAGTGTTCCTTTAAGTTGATGACGAGATCCACTCCTGAGTATAAATATAGCCCAGGCCTGACTCCCAATCTGAAGTAGATATCAAGATCCACTACTGAGTATGAGTATTTAAAAAGTGAAAGAAGAAAGAGAGCGCCTCATAGTGCAAAAATCTCTGTACAGTTAGAGAGTGTAGTATTATCCGATAGAAAGGTACTCACAAGTGGAGTGGCACTTTTCAGTAAAAAAGTGCAGGCAGGCAGGCTGACATTCACAGCAGTCAGTACGCTGGCAAGAACAGTATATTGCAGTTCCGTGAGCGTCTCGCTGTCGAAGTATCCACCGGCAGGACCCTGGTGATAATAGGAGCCGTGCTCCGCAAGAAACCCATTTATCCCAACAGGGATCAGATCTTTTATGTGAGATAACCAGTATGGGCTGATAAAAAACGTATCTGCAACGTCTCAAGGGTTAAAAAGCTGGCACGGATTGAAACACAGTCCAGACTAAGTGGTTAAAAACAGAATTTAATGGAGCTGATAACGCGTTTCTCGGCCGTTAGCTCCTGGCCGTTTCATCAGATCAATTACATACATGGTTACAAAGCACATTTAAAAAGGTGTACATATCACCTGATTGGATGAATAAGAACCAATAGAGACGTTTGTAACATTGTTGCAAGAAGACAGTTTGTTAGACATTTTTCTAAGTGGTTGAAAACAAAATAACTAATACCAAAGAATTTCTTTGATTTACGATACTACATTTGAATAGTGATTCTAAAGACTTACAGATTGTAAGACATGAATGTGACAATTTAAAAAGCAGTTAAAAACAATTGTTTATATAATTTAAAATGAATAGGCATATAATGATTGCAACCTCTCACAGGGAATCCGTATACAGATCCCGCAATCTATAGGACATTAAATGTACTTGGAATAGCGGTATGGTAATACACCAAATTATTTTATTCTCATTTGTTGAAAAAAATGATGAAATGCCGATGTCTATATAGGCACCAACAATGTTTATCGTTGGTCTGTGGAACATTAAAAATATTTGAATTACGGGCAGTCGCATAAGACCTAGTTCCTATGTTATCGTTTGTTGAAAAACCGATAGCTATGTAAGGACCAATAATTTATATATAAAAAATATATATAATAATATATAAATGACACTTTGCAGTTAGGAACAACCAATCGAATATAATTTAAATGCACAAGGTAATGAAAAACCTGGTTTCTAAATGAGCGATTTTTTAGAAAAGAAGGGGGGTGTTTTTTTAGCAGGGTCTATCTAGAAAATAATGATTGCTAGAACTAGTAGTACTAAGCTAAAAAAAGGGGGAATTGACCAATGTAAAAGATGAATATTAAATATCAGAACTATAATAATTTGCAGAAGTTTTTTTGAAAAAAGTATATGTGATGTGTTTGTATAAGACTTATTATTTGTATCTTATAAGTTGCAAGGTTCGTTTCATGCTGTAGTAATGGATAAGAAATTTAGGTAAGAATATCGAAAAAGGAGCGTGAAAACGTGATGTATGGTGAATGTAAAAATGAGTGTATGTATATGGAAAAGTGGAAATGAAGTGGAGAAATTTGTTTAATGAACTATAGGCAAAAGACTCATAAGAGTGGAAGAAGAGGAGAGAAGAAAGGCATCTAAAAGAGATCTATACATGTGTATATGCATATTCGTATGTTTGCAGGGAGAATGAGTGGTATGTATTAATTAGTTAAAGGCCGCTAAGTCCAAATTGGAATTGAGACCTGCTGGATACAAGGTTTTGAGTTTATGTATCCAGAATGTCTCACGTTGTCTAAGTGAAATAAGTCTATTGTAATCTGTAGAGGGGGGAATGAAGTCAATAGGATAGAACTTAAAAATGGAAGGATTTCCTCCATGTTTCTGGAGGCAATGTTTGGGTACACTATGTTTGATGGTTATCTTTTTAACATTTTTGCAGTTACGCCAATGTTCCCCCCAACGTGTTCTTGCTTTTCTGGAGGTGTGGCCCACATACTGAACCCCACAATTACATTCCAGAACGTATATGACAAAGCTGGAATTACAATTAAAGAATCTGGTGATTTCAAAGGTTTCCCCTGTTGAAAATGATTTAAAAGTTTTCTTTCCAGATGTGATGTGTTTGCATGTTAGACATCTTTTTATGCCACATTTGTATACTCCCACTTGTCTAAGAAATAAGTTTGTTTTTTTGGAATTTAAATTTGTAGTTTTATGTTTGACTTTTTTACTGGGGGCCAGTCTGCCTCTTAATGTGGGGGCTCTAGTGTATACAATGTGGGGATGATCTGCTAGAAGTGGTTTTAGGATGGGGTCTCTACAAACTATATGCCAGTGTTTGTTCAAAATGTGATAAATTTGTCGATAATTATTGTTATATTGGGTTATTAATAAGGGGTCTGAATGCAATGTTTTATTTTTATTAGAGTTTTTATTTTGATCTGCTTGTGCAATGCCGCCCCCTGCAGATTTGCAGCCAATCGGCCACTAGCAGGGGGTGTCAATCACATAGGATCGGGCGGATTGAAGACCGCGGCCTCAGAGGCAGCGGACCAGTTATGGAGCAGCGGAAACAGGGGCATCAAGCTCCATTCAGAGCTTAATAATTTGTCCCCTAAGAGAAAAAGCTACATTTCAAAATAGAAGTAAATTGTAAAGTTGTATTAAAACTGTACGCTCTATCTAAATTATGAAAGTTTAATTTGACGTCCGTGTTCCTTTGAATGTTTATATAAATCATATCTGCAATGTACAAGATATCATATCAGTACAAATAGAAGCATTTAGCTATAAAGTTATTACTGAGAGTTTTTTAGCAAGAGTTGGCGATAAGGCAGTAGGAAGCGCCTGTGCACCTTTGTCTCCTGCGCATGCTCCAGCCGCTGGTGAAGGTCTCTTGTTTACAAGTAATCTAATTTCATAAGCCTTGCTGGGCACTTCAACTATAATTTCATGTCCCTTTAATACAATATTATATGCGCCATAAGTGTGGGGTTCAGTGGAGGGTGACCTTAAAGGTGTCAGATGCCATCAGATACTGTTATATTGAGTGAGAGTCCTGTGAGATGCAGGGAATTCCGGGGAAATAGATTTAGAGTTTTAAGATGCAGTTCTTTAGTGAAACTTTAAGGAGTAAAATAAGGAATTTTCCCATTGATTGCCAGGAAGAGTTTAAGGGAAGAGTTATTGAAGGCTGATTACTGAAAAATAAGTAACACGAGAAGTCTCATAACCTGCTAATAGTCTGAAAGTGTCGTATTATCCTTTTTAACAGCCGCCTTTAGAAGATGCGCACTACGATCTTTCATCTCTTTCTACAAATAGCCCAATTATTTGACACAAGGACCAAGCCAGTCAGCACATAAAAAAGAAATGAGATATCTTTGTGAAATACTGTTACATTTCACACTGCAGTGATTTCTTTAGTATGAAAAAAAAAACTCAGCGAAACGCATAGTCAAATGGAAATAACATGACTAGCGCCTGAATCTCTTCAATCTCCTCTTTTCTCCTGTGACAATTTACGGCTTCTTTTAATGCTCTGGCAGTCTGCAGTACTGAGCGTCTAGTCCATTCCCTGCTGGGGCACATCCGAAAAGAACTCCATCAAATAATTATCTTTCCTTTTTATTTATTCTCTGTCTTTTCACTTGATCTGCATCACCATAAAAAAATATGCCAGTCGCTTCCTCTTAACGCACAACCTACTGTGATAGTAAAGTGTATTTATACACAGCATTTAATCCTCTCTGTGCCTTTCAATCAAAATGATTCCTTGATCGAAAGGGGTTTTGCCTCTCTGTCCTCCTTGAAACATGTTATGCTTGTAAATGCTGCATCCTCTATTTAGGCAAATCATTTGTGCCTGAGGAATATTAAACACCTTATTTAAGTATCTCTGGGGGGCTATGATTTTAACATAATGGTTAACCCTTTGGCTGTTAGAAATAGAGAAAAGATGGGCAGTATATCTCATATGAGTGGCACAGGAAGAGAGGGTATGTCTCATATATCACATGGCTATTGGAGCCCATTCAAGTAAAATACATTCACATATGAAAGATAAGTTAACTACTAATTAAGCCTGAAAAACAAAGATAGAAAGAGGGCTCTCCAATAGGGCAGTATCATCTACATCTACAATTACAAAATATTAACTATGGTACTCACAATAACGAGTGCAAGTCAAGCAGGCTGAACCTTTAGGGCCATCCAAAAATCTCACAGCCCCGGTATGATGGTTCCTGTGTATTGTATTGCCATGTTACAAACTCAAACTCCCACTTGGATGGTAACAATCACCAAGAGCAACTAAACTCAATAAGACCAGATATTTCTGATTTCAAAAATGTTGCGGGAAACTAAACCGCACACTCACATAAAGCTCGGATCGTAGCTTGTGATAAAATAATTCTTTAATAAAACATTTATAGTTGTGTCAATTCTCACAACGCGTTTCTTGGTATTATCTACCTTTTCATAAAGGAAGTAAATCTGCTACAATCCAAACTTTATGTGGCTTACTCTGTGTTCCTAAATCTCTATTGTGCATGCGTATACTCTCGACCAACATCATCATGACGTCTTGTATAGGAAAACCTCCCATGTGTCAGTTATTTGCACTCCAAATTCAATGGTAATACATATTAACACATACATATATGTATATTATATACGAATATACATATATATATATATATTTATAGGGAACACACAGTTCCCATAGACCACAATGTAAAGGCACTTATCAGTGCCGTTTTTCTCTAACACCCCACTCCCACCAACTTTAACCCCTAAAAAATGCTTTGTCCAATTTGTTTTTATTGAAACAAAAATGCTAAAAAAAAAAATAATAAAAACCTACAATTTGCTTTATTTTGGGGGCAATTGGGGGTTATTTGGAAAATTAACCAGAGGTCTGACCACTTGTAATGACTGGTTAATTTTTGCATGCCCGTAAATTGGCGAATTTGCCTATTTACGGGCACACAATAAATTAGTACTCCACTTGTTATCTAGCGCTAAATTTTTTCTTAATACCTTTATTAAGGTTTTGTCAGCAAATTTGAATGAAGCCAATTCTTGTAAGATTTTCCAATCTCCTAAGGACCCAGAGGGATACATGAGAGTATACTGTCTACAGAAATCCTCTAACTTAACTACTGATTAGGTGCTAGCGATAATGATATATGCAAAGCAAAGATTAGTCTGATAATTATATAGAGATGCGTTTGTTAACATTACATTAAGTGTTTAAATATTGGAAAAAAAAGTGTAAAATGTTAGTATCCATAAGGCAATTGGTGCTGCCATATTGTAACCTAAGTTTGCATCTCTGCTGAGGTGAATTAGGATCCGTTATAAATGAGTCACTGGAGTTTGCAGCCAATGAAGATGTGGAATAAAGGACAAAAAAACAAAAAAACATTTCTTTTGTGATTCAGACAGAGTTATTATTAAACAACTTTACAAATTACGTCTATTATCTAATTTGCTTCATTCTCATGGTATCCTTAGTTGAAAAGCATATCTAAGTATGCTCAGGAGCAGCAATTTATTACTGTGAGCTGGCTGCTGATTGCTGGCTGCACATAAATGCCTCTTTTCAACAGAACTGTTCAGCTAGCTCCCAGTAGTGCATTGAAATCACTTTTAAGTAAGAATTTTACTACAACATTTTTTCCTAACAATCTCAAAAATTTTAATGTCCCTTTAAAGTCACAGTAATCACCTTGATATGTATATATAAAATGTATAATGAAACAACTTGGCAATATACTTTCATTATTCATTTTACTCCCATTTCATGTAATTTAGAAATGTCTAATTCCCAGAACATAAAATGCACCCTGCTGACTTATAAAAGTGAACTCTGCTATATATCTGTCCCTAATTGGCTTTATCAGGTAACAACTGCTAAACAATGCACTCTATACTAACATTATAGCTAGTCTTGTTGTCTGCTCCAAATAAGGCAGCACCCTGGATAGGGCTTGCTGATTGGTGGCTACATTTAGCCATCAATCAGCAAGTGTAACCCAGGTGCTGAACCAAAGATGGGGCAGCTCCTAAGCTTACAGTCTTGCTTTTTCAAATAAAGATACCAAGAGAACGAAGAAAAAATAATAATAGGAGTAAATTAGAAAGTGACTTAAAATTTCTGCTCTATCTGAAACATTAAATACAACATTTGGGTTCAGTATCCCCTTAAATAGAACAGAATAAAAAACAACTTTGAATTTTCAGTTTTTTGGGGGGTTTTCAGGGGCGCGATCCGATATACATCGTAGTTTGTGGCGCAAGCGAGGGAACCCCCGCCGCCCGTAGTTTCAGCTCGCTACTCGAGCTATCCAATATACCCCGCTGGCAATTGCTAAAGTGCCGTAAGTTGGATAAACTAGCGATGTCCAGAAATCTGCGTAAGTACAAATTTCTGGAGTCGCCAGTGACTTACGGCACTTTAGAAACTGCCGGCGCCTACAAAACCTGACTAAGTTATTAAATCTCCCATACTGTCTAACACGCCTCCCAAACTTAGCCCGACACGTATACCCCTCTATCCGCTATCCCCCCTCACTCTCCTAATAATAAATGTATTAACCCCTAAACCGCCGCTCCCGGACCCCGCCACACCTAATAAAGTTATTAACCCCTAAACCGCCGCTCCCAGACCCCGCCGCCACCTACATTAACTACCCCCTAATGTGAGCCCCTTACACCGCCGCCACTTACATTAACTAACCCCTAATGTGAGCCCCTTACACCGCCGCCACCTACATTACCTACCCCCTAATGTGAGCCCCTTACACCGCCGCCACCTACATTACCTACCCCCTAATGTGAGCTCCTGCCCCGCCGCCAGCTATATTAAAATTAATAACCCCTAATCTAATCCCCCTACCCCGCCGCCAGCTATATTAAAATTATTAACCCTTAATTTAAACCCCCTACCCCGCCGCCAGCTATATTAAATACATTAACCCCAAATCTAATCCCCCTAAAGTAATCAGCTCTATTACCAGCCCTTAAAAGGGTCTTTTGCGTGGCATTGCCCCAAAGTAACAGCTCTATTGCCAGTCCTTAAAAGGGCATTTTGCGGGGCATTTCTCACAAAGTAATCAGCTCTTTTGCCTCTAATCTAAATCCCCCTACAACGCCACCACCTATAATAAATGTATTACCCCCAATCTAATTCCCCTACACCGCCGCAACCTATATTAACCATATTAACCCTAATTATATTAGGGTTAATATAGTTAATATAGTTATTATATTGTATATATTAACTATATTAACCCTAATTATAATAGGGTTAATATAGTTAATATAGTTATTATATTATATATATATATATATATATATATATATATATATATATTAAGTATAATAACCCTATCTAACTCTAACACCCCTAACTAAATTCTTATTAAAATAAATCTAATTAATATTAATATTATTAATTAAAATATTCCTATTTAAATCTAAATACTTACCTATAAAATAAACCTTAAGATAGCTACAATATAATTAATAATTACATTGTAGCTATTTTAGGGTTTATATTTATTTTACAGGTAACTTGGTATTTATTTTAACTAGGTACAATAGCTATTAAATAGTTAATAACTATTTAATAGCTACCTTGTTAAAATAATTACCAATTTACCTGTAAAATAAATCCTAACCTAAGTTACAAATACACCTACACTATCAATAAATTAAATAAACTACAAATATCTAAACTAAAATACAATTAAATACACTAAACTAAATTACAAAAACAAACTAACACTAAATTACAAAAAATAAAAAAAGATTACAAGATTTTTAAGCTAATTACACCTATTCTAAGCCCCCTAATAAAATAATAAAGCCCCCCCAAAATAAAAAAAATTCCCTAACCTAATCTAAATTACAAAAGTTAACAGCTCTTTTACCAGCCCTTAAAAGGGCTTTTTGCGGGTCATGCCCCAAAGTAATCAGCTCTTTTGCCTGTAAAAAACCCCACAATACCACCCCCCAACATTACAACCCACCACCCACATACCCCTACTCTAAACCCACCCAAACCCCCCTTAAAAAAAACCTAACACTAAGCCCTAGAAGATCTCCCTACCTTGAGTCGTCTTCACCCAGCCGGGCCGAACTCTTCATCCAATCCGGGCGGTGTCTTCATCCAAGCGGCAAAGATGAAGTCTTCCATCCGGGCTATGTCTTCATCCAAGCGGCAAAGAAGAAGTCTTCCATCCCGACGATGTCTTCATCCAAGCGGCAAAGAAGAGGTCCTCCATCGGGGCGAAGTTTTCCTCCAAGTGGCATCTTCAATCTTCTTTCTTCCGACCTCTGACGCGGAACATCCAGCTGGCCCGACGACTGAACGACGAATGAAGTTTCCTTTAAATGACGTCATCCAAGATGGCGTCCCTCGAATTCCGATTGGCTGATAGGATTCTATCAGCCAATCGGAATTAAGGTAAGAAAATCTGATTGGCTGATTCAATCAGCCAATCAGATTCAAGTTCAATCCGATTGGCTGATCCATCGCCCGGATGGAACATCGCCCGGATGGAAGACTTCTTCTTTGCCGCTTGGATGAAGACATCGCCCGGATTGGATGAAGAGTTCGGCCCGGCTGGGTGAAGATGACTCAAGGTAGGTAGATCTTCTGGGGCTTAGTGTTAGTTTTTTTTAAGGGGGGTTTGGGTGGGTTTAGAGTAGGGGTATGTGGGTGGTGGGTTGTAATGTTGGGGGGTGGTATTGTGTTTTTTTTACAGGCAAAAGAGCTGATTACTTTGGGTCATGCCCTGCAAAAAGCCCTTTTAATGGCTGGTAAAAGAGCTGTTAACTTTTGTAATTTAGATTAGGGTAGGGAAATTTTTTTATTTTGGGGGGCTGTATTATTTTATTAGGGGGCTTAGAATAGGTGTTATTAGCTTAAAAATCTTGTAATCTTTTTTATTTTTTGTAATTTAGTGTTTAGTTTTTGTAATTTAGTTTATTGTATTTAATTGTGTTTTAGTTTAGATATTTGTAGTTTATTTAATTTATTGATAGTGTAGGTGTATTTGTAACTTAGGTTAGGATTTATTTTACAGGTAAATTGGTAATTATTTTAACAAGGTAGCTATTAAATAGTTATTAACTATTTAATAGCTATTGTACCTGGTTAAAATAAATACCAAGTTACCTGTAAAATAAATATAACCCTAAAATAGCTACAATGTAATTATTAATTATATTGTAGCTATCTTAGGGTTTATTTTATAGGTAAGTATTTAGATTTAAATAGGAATATTTTAATTAATAATATTAATATTAATTAGATTTATTTTAATAAGAATTTAGTTAGGGGTGTTAGAGTTAGATAGGGTTATTATACTTAATATATATATAATATAATAACTATATTAACTATATTAACCCTAATATAATTAGGGTTAATATAGTTAATATAGGTGGCGGTGGTGTAGGAGGATTAGATTAGGGGGTAATACATTTATTTTAGGTGGCGGCGGTGTAGGGGGATTTAGATTAGAGGCAAAAGAGCTGATTACTTTGTGACAATGCCCCGCAAAAAGCCATTTTAAGGGCTGGTAAAAGAGCTGATTACTTTGGGGCAAAGCCCTGCAAAAAGCCCTTTTAAGGGCTGGCAATAGAGCTGTTTACTTTGGGGTAATGCCACGCAAAAAGCCCTTTTCAGGGCTATTTGTAGGGTTAGACTTAGGTTTAGTGGTAGGGATATTTTAGTATTTTAGGGGTTAATTAATTTAATATAGGTGGCGGCTATATAGGGGGATTAGATTAGGGGTTAATAATTTAATATAGGTGGCGGCGGTATAGGGGGATTAGATTAGGGGTTAATAATTTAATATAGGTGGTGGCGGTGTAGGGGGCTCACATTAGGGGATAATATAGTTTAAATAAGTGGCGGCGGTGTAGGGGGATCATATTAGGGTGTAACATAGTTAATGTAGGTGGAGGCGGGGTAATGGGCTTACATTAGGGGGTAAAACATTTAATGTAGCTAGCGGCGGTGTAGGGGGCTCAGATTAAGGGGTGATATAGATAATGTAGCTGGCGGCAGGGTCCGGGAGCGGCGGTTTAGGGGTTAACACTTTATTAGGGATTGCGGCGAGGGATCACAGTTGACAGGTAGATAGACATTGCGCATGCGTTAGGTGTTAGGTTTTATTTTGCAGGTAGTTTAGGGAGTTACGGGGCTCCAATACACAGCGTAAGGCTTATTACGCCTGCAATTTGTGGCAAGGTGAAAATGGAGTAAGATTTCTCAATTTTTGCCACATAAGTCCTTACGCTGTATATTGGATACCAAACTGCGCTGGTTTGGTATACCTGTCTATGGGCCAAAAAACTACGGCCGAAGATAGAAATATACGAGCGTAACTTCTATGTTACGCCGTATATGTGATACCAAACCAGTGCAAAATTTGGCGTCGCCAGCTTTTGCGGGCGACGCTGCATATCGGATCGAGGCCCAGAATTGGAATTTAGAGAAAAAAATAATTACGTATGGAATAAAAAAGTGTAGTTTAATAGAAGAGATTGCATAAAGTTCACCAGCACATTCCCATTCATTACAAATACAGATACATTTAAAATAATATTTGTTACATTTCTAGGCAGTTTTAAATTACTTGTCGCTTAACAAATATACACCTAAATTACAAGTTTTGCGGTACGGCTATACCACTGAAAAATTGGCCTTTGTAAGCGGAATATTCATTTCACCCGTATTAGTCGCGGCGGTACGACTATACCGCTATCGTTTTAGCCTATACCACAACTCTCCATTCTGCATTTAAAAAATGGCTTTGGAGTGTGGAATTTTCAGGTCACCCATATTACAGGTTGTGTGGTCCGGCTATTACGCTAGTGTTATAGCGTATACCGCCGCAATCCATTCCGCTAAAAAAGACCAGTAGGTATGGGTTTTGTGAAACAAAAATGTTTCACAAAACTCATAACAAAAATGTTACAAAGTACAGAAACACCCATAAACTACACTATTAACCCCTAAACCGCAATCCCCCCGCATTGCAAATACTATAATAAACCTATTAACCCCTTAACCCCCACCCACCCACATCGCCAACACTAAAATAAAGTATTAACGCCTAACCTGCCGACCCCCCACATCGCCAACACTAAATAAACCTATTAACCCCTAAACTGCCGACCCCCTACATGCTAATTCTAAAATAAACCTATTAACCCCTAAACCACCAGCCCCCCACATTGCAACACACTAAATTAAACTATTATCCCCTAAACCTAACACCCCCTAACTTTAAATTAAAGTTTTATATATATAACTACCTTAAAATAAATAAAAACTTACCTGTGAAATAAAAATAAACTAAGCTTAAACTATAAATAAACTAACATTACTATTTTAGTGCCCATTAAAAAATAAAAAGCCCTAATCTAAAAAACAAAACAAAAAAAACCTAACACTAACCCCAAAAAAACATAATTTATGCTTACCTGATAAATGTATTTCTCTTGTAGTGTATCCAGTCCACGGATCATCCATTACTTATGGGATATTAACTCCTCCCCAACAGGAAGTGCAAGAGGATTCACCCAGCAGAGCTGCTATATAGCTCCTCCCCTAACTGCCATTACCAGTCATTCGACCGAAAACATGCAGAGAAAGGAAAACCATAGGGTGCAGTGGTGACTGTAGTTTAATGGAAAAATTACCTGCCTTAAAGTGACAGGGCGGGCCGTGGACTGGATACACTACAAGAGAAATAAATTTATCAGGTAAGCATAAATTATGTTTTCTCTTGTTAAGTGTATCCAGTCCACGGATCATCCATTACTTATGGGATACCAATACCAAAGCTAAAGTACACGGATGACGGGAGGGACAGGCAGGCTCTTTATACGGAAGGAACCACTGCCTGAAGAACCTTTCTCCCAAAAACAGCCTCCGAAGAAGCAAAAGTGTCAAATTTGTAAAATTTGGAAAAAGTATGAAGAGAAGACCAAGTTGCAGCCTTGCAAATCTGTTCAACAGAAGCCTCATTCTTAAAGGCCCAAGTGGAAGCCACAGCTCTAGTAGAATGTGCTGTAATTCTTTCAGGAGGCTGCTGTCCAGCAGTCTCATAGGCTAACCGTATTATGCTACGAAGCCAAAAGGAGAGAGAGGTAGCCGAAGCTTTTTGACCTCTCCTCTGACCAGAATAAACGACAAACAGGGAAGACGTTTGTCGAAAATCCTTAGTTGCCTGTAGATAAAATTTCAGGGCACGGACTACATCTAGATTGTGTAGCAGACGTTCCTTTTTCGAAGAAGGATTAGGACACAAAGATGGAACCACAATCTCTTGATTGATATTCCTGTTAGTGATCACCTTAGGTAGGAACCCAGGTTTAGTACGCAGAACTACCTTGTCTGAATGAAAAATCAGATAAGGAGAATCACAATGTAAGGCAGATAACTCAGAGACTCTTCGAGCCGAGGAAATCGCCATTAAAAACAGAACTTTCCAAGATAACAACTTGATATCAATGGAATGAAGGGGTTCAAACGGAACCCCCTGTAAAACATTAAGAACTAAGTTCAAACACCATGGTGGAGCAACAGTTTTAAACACAGGCTTGATCCTAGCTAAAGCCTGACAAAAAGCTTGAACGTCCGGAACTTCTGACAGACGTTTGTGTAAAAGAATGGACAGAGCTGAAATCTGTCCCTTTAAGGAACTAGCGGATAAACCCTTTTCTAAACCTTCTTGTAGAAAAGACAATATCCTCGGAATCCTAACCTTACTCCATGAGTAACTCTTGGATTCGCACCAATATAAGTATTTGCGCCATATCTTATGGTAAATCTTTCTGGTAACAGGCTTCCTAGCCTGTATTTAAGGTATCAATAACTGACTCAGAAAAACCACGTTTTGATAAAATCAAGCGTTCAATTTCCAAGCAGTCAGCTTCAGAGAAATTAGATTTTGATGTTTGAAGGGACCCTGGATCAGAAGGTCCTGTTTCAGAGGTAGCGACCAAGGTGGACAGGATGACATGTCCACTAGATCTGCATACCAAGTCCTGCGTGGCCATGCAGGCGCTATTAGAATCACTGATGCTCTCTCCTGTTTGATTCTGGCAATCAATCGAGGAAGCATCGGGAAGGGTGGAAACACATAAGCCATCCCGAAGGTCCAAGGTGCTGTCAAAGCATCTATCAGAACCGCTCCCGGATCCCTGGATCTGGACCCGTAACGAGGAAGCTTGGCGTTCTGTCGAGACGCCATGAGATCTATCTCTGGTTTGCCCCAACGTCGAAGTATTTGGGCAAAGACCTCCGGATGAAGTTCCCACTCCCCCGGATGAAAAGTCTGACGACTTAAGAAATCCGCCTCCCAGTTCTCCACTCCCGGGATGTGGATTGCTGACAGGTGGCAAGAGTGAGACTCTGCCGAGCGAATTATCTTTGATACTTCCATCATTGCTAGGGAGCTTCTTGTCCCTCCCTGATGGTTGATGTAAGCTACAGTCGTGATGTTGTCCGACTGAAACCTGATGGACCCCCGAGTTGTTAACTGGGGCCAAGCCAGAAGGGCATTGAGAACTGCTCTCAATTCCAGAATGTTTATTGGTAGGAGACTCTCCTCCTGATTCCATTGTCCCTGAGCCTTCAGAGAATTCCAGACAGCGCCCCAACCTAGTAGGCTGGCGTCTGTTGTTACAATTGTCCAGTCCGGCCTGCTGAATGGCATCCCCCTGGACAGATGTGGCAGAGAAAGCCACCATAGAAGAGAATTTCTGGTCTCTTGATCCAGATTCAGAGTAGGGGACAAGTCTGAGTAATCCCCATTCCACTGACTTAGCATGCACAATTGCAGCGGTCTGAGATGTAGGCGTGCAAAGGGTACTATGTCCATTGCTGCTACCATTAAGCCGAACACCTCCATGCATTGAGCTACTGACGGGTGTTGAATGGAATGAAGGACACGGCATGCATTTTGAAGCTTTGTTAACCTGTCTTCTGTCAGGTAAATCTTCATTTCTACAGAATCTATAAGAGTCCCCAAGAAGGGAACTCTTGTGAGTGGAAAGAGAGAACTCTTCTTTTCGTTCACCTTCCATCCATGCGACCTTAGAAATGCCAGTACTAACTCTGTATGAGACTTGGCAGTTTGAAAGCTTGAAGCTTGTATCAGAATGTCGTCTAGGTACGGAGCTACCGCAATTCCTCGCGGTCTTAGTACCGCCAGAAGAGCACCCAGAACCTTTGTGAAGATTCTCGGAGCCGTAGCCAATCCGAATGGAAGAGCTACAAACTGGTAATGCCTGTCTAGAAAGGCAAACCTTAGATACCGGTAAAGATCTTTGTGAATCGGTATGTGAAGGTAAGCATCCTTTAAATCCACTGTGGTCATGTACTGACCCTTTTGGATCATGGGTAAAATTGTCCGAATAGTTTCCATTTTGAACGATGGAACTCTTAGGAATTTGTTTAGGATCTTTAAATCCAAGATTGGCCTGAAAGTTCCCTCTTTTTTGGGAACCACAAACAGATTTGATTAAAACCCTTGTCCTTGTTCCGACCGCGGAACCGGATGGATCACTCCCATTAATAAAAGATCTTGTACGCAGCGTAGAAACGCCTCTTTTTTTATTTGGTTTGTTGACAACCTTGACAGATGAAATCTCCCTCTTGGGGGAGAGAATTTGAAGTCTAGAAGGTATCCCTGAGATATGATCTCTAACGCCCAGGGATCCTGGACATCTCTTGCCCAAGCCTGGGCGAAGAGAGAAAGTCTGCCCCCCACTAGATCCGTTCCCGGATCGGGGGCCCTCGATTCATGCTGTCTTAGGGGCAGCAGCAGGTTTCCTGGCCTGCTTGCCCTTGTTCCAGGACTGGTTAGGTCTCCAGCCTTGTCTGTAGCGAGCAACAGCTCCTTCCTGTTTTGGTGCAGAGGAAGTTGATGCTGCTCCTGCTTTGAAATTACGAAAGGAACGAAAATTAGACTGTCTAGCCTTAGGTTTGGCTCTGTCTTGAGGCAGGGCATGGCCTTTACCTCCTGTAATGTCAGCGATAATTTCTTTCAACCCGGGCCCGAATAAGGTCTGCCCTTTGAAAGGTATATTAAGCAATTTAGATTTAGAAGTAACGTCAGCTGACCAGGATTTTAGCCACAGTGCTCTGCGTGCCTGAATGGCGAATCCGGAATTCTTAGCCGTAAGTTTAGTTAAATGTACTACGGCATCTGAAATAAATGAGTTAGCTAACTTAAGGGCTTTAAGCTTGTGTGTAATCTCATCTAATGGAGCTGATTCAAGTGTCTCTTCCAGAGACTCAAACCAAAATGCTGCTGCAGCCGTGACAGGCGCAATGCATGCAAGAGGTTGCAATATAAAACCTTGTTGAACAAACATTTTCTTAAGGTAACCCTCTAACTTTTTATCCATTGGATCTGAAAAGGCACAGCTATCCTCCACCGGGATAGTGGTACGCTTAGCTAAAGTAGAAACTGCTCCCTCCACCTTAGGGACCGTTTGCCATAAGTCCCGTGTGGTGGCGTCTATTGGAAACATCTTTCTAAATATCGGAGGGGGTGAGAACGGCACACCGGGTCTATCCCACTCCTTAGTAACAATTTCAGTAAGTCTCTTAGGTATAGGAAAAACGTCAGTACTCGCCGGTACCGTAAAATATTTATCCAACCTACACATTTTCTCTGGTATTGCAACTGTGTTACAATCATTCAGAGCCGCTAACACCTCCCCTAGTAATACACGGAGGTTTTCCAGCTTAAATTTAAAATTTGAAATATCTGAATCCAGTTTGTTTGGATCAGAACCATCACCCGCAGAATGAAGCTCTCCGTCCTCATGTTCTGCAAATTGTGACGCAGTGTCTGACATGGCCCTAATATTATCAGCGCACTCTGTTCTCACCCCAGAGTGATCACGCTTACCTCTTAGTTCTGGTAATTTAGCCAAAACTTCAGTCATAACAGTAGCCATATCCTGTAATGTGATTTGTAATGGCCGCCCAGATGTACTCGGCGCTACAATATCACGCACCTCCCGAGCGGGAGATGCAGGTACTGACACGTGAGGCGAGTTAGTCGGCATAACTCTCCCCTCGTTGTTTGGTGAAATATGTTCAATTTGTACAGATTGACTTTTATTTAAAGTAGCATCAATACAATTAGTACATAAATTTCTATTGGGCTCCACTTTGGCTTTAGCACATGTAGCACAGATATCTTCCTCTGAATCAGACATGTTTAACACACTAGCAAATAAACTAGCAACTTGGAAATACTTTTCAAGTAATTTACTATAATATGAAAACGTACTGTGCCTATAAGAAGCACAGAAAAAGTTATGACAGTTGAAAATTAATAAACTGAAAAGTTATAGCATCAAATCTTTGTAAAAAACACAATTTTAGCAAAGGATTGCTCCCATTAGCAAAGGATAACTAACCCTGATAGCTAACAGTGAGAGAGATCAGTAAACTGTCATAAATTAAATAAAACGACTGCCAAGTGGAAAAAAATAGTGCCTAAAACATTTTTTCACCCAGTACCTCAGAAAAGTAAACGATTTTACATGCCAGCAAAAAACGTTTAACATTAATAAATTGAGTGTTATTAAAAAGCCTGTTGCTAGTCCCTGCAAATTAGGCTAAAGTTTTATGCATACAGTATAATTCCAGTGAAGTGCCATTCCCCAGAATACAGAAGTGTAAAATATACATACATGACAGCCTGATACCAGTTGCTGCTACTGCATTTAAGGCTGAGTTTACATTATATCGGTATGGCAGAATTTTCTCATCAATTCCATTGTCAGAAAATAATAAGCTGCTACATACCTCTTTGCAGATTAATCTGCCCGCTGTCCCCTGATCTGAAGTTTACCTCTCCTCAGATGGCCGAGAAACAGCAATATGATCTTAACTACTCCGGCTAAAATCATAGAAAAACTCAGGTAGATTCTTCTTCAAATTCTACCAGAGAAGGAATAACACACTCCGGTGCTATTATAAAATAACAAACTTTTTATTGAAGGTATGAAACTAAGTATAATCACCACAGTCCTCTCACACATCCTATCTATTCGTTGGGTGCAAGAGAATGACTGGTAATGGCAGTTAGGGGAGGAGCTATATAGCAGCTCTGCTGGGTGAATCCTCTTGCACTTCCTGTTGGGGAGGAGTTAATATCCCATAAGTAATGGATGATCCGTGGACTGGATACACTTAACAAGAGAAATGTACTCACCATTCCTGAAGTCTGGACATCCATCTTCTTCAAGGCTGAGTAAAGACTTCATCCAGGTCAGCGACATCTTCATCCAGCGCGGGGAAATCTTCTTTCTTCATCCCGGTGGTGCAGAGCTGTGGTGGCGTGGAGTGGAGCAGGAATGGCGACGTCGGCAACATCCAGCGTGGAGCCTCCTTCTTCATGCGATCTCTGCCGCACTCTGAAGATTGAATGCAAGGTACTCCTTTTATATTGGGCTGCCTTGCATTCCTATTGGCTAACATTTTGAAATCAGCTAATAGGATGAGAGCTGCTTAAATCCTATTGGTTGATTTGAACAATAATAATAATTGCATTCCAAGTTTGTGATGCTCCTGTAATTTGTAAATAAACTCACCTGTATCAATTAACATGTGCTGACATTATAGAAATCATACCGGCAACCAGTTAAAATGGTGAAAAATATATTCAACCTTTCTGTTGTGTGTCTTTGTGTGCCACACTGAGCATGGAGAAGAGAAAGAGCAGCAAAGAATTGTCTGAGGATTTGAAAACAAAAATTGTGGAAAAGCATGGGCAATCTTAAGGTTTCAAGTCCATCTCCAGAGATCTTTATATTCCTGTGTCCACTCTGCGCAAGATTGTCAAAAAGTATTCAGCCCATTGCACTGTTGCTAATCTCCCTGGACGTGGGCAAAAGAGAAAAATTGATCAAAGATTGCAACAAAGGATTGTTCAAATGGTGGATAAAGAACTTCAGAGCAATACGCTCTCCGTATTCAGCATTGCACCAGCAGCTCACTAGAGCTGCTGGTGCAACACCGCCCCCTGCAGACTCGCGGCCAATGGGTCACCAGCAGGGAGGTGTCAATCAACCCGATCGTACACGATCGGGTTGAATTGTGGCGATTCCTGTCCGCCTCATCTTTAGACCACTGCTCCATAACTTGTGTTTCTGGCGAGTCTGAAGACTCGCCAGAAACATGGGCCCTCAAGCTCCGTTCGGAGCTTGATAAATGGGCCTCTACTGTTTTCAGAAAAAGAAATGAGGCTTTTAAAGAAAATAATACAGTCCCTACAGCCAAGAATGGTTTTAGGGTTGCTTTGCTGCTTCAGGCACTGGATGTCTTGACTGTGTGCATGGCGTTATGAAATCTGAAGACTACCAAAGAATTCTGTGGTGCAATGTAGGGCCCAGTGTCAGAAAGTTGGGTCTCCGTCAGAGCTCATGGGTCTTATAGGACAATGACCCAAAGCACACGTCAAAAAGCACCCAGAGATGGTTTAAGACAAAGGGCTTGAGAGATATCTCAATAGAGATAGCTAAATAGGGGGCGCTCTAATGTGGTTGATATTAGCAGAACTATGATGATCAGAATAAATAGAGTACTGAACTGGCTAGCAATGAGTCCAGATCTCAATCCCATAGAGCACCTGTGAAGAGATCTCAAAACAGCATTTGGGAAAAGGAACCCTTCTAATCTGAGAGACCTGGAGCAGTTGGCGAAAGAAGAGTGGTCCAAAATTCCAGTAGATGTGTAAGAAACTCATTGATGGTTACAGGAAGCAATTGATTTCAGTTATTTTTCTAAGTTGTGTGCTACCAAATATTAAATTGAGGGTGCCAATAATTTTGCCCAGTCTATTTTTGGAGTTTTGCATGGAATGTGTCAGATTTGGCTTTTTTTTCTCCACTTTTTTGTGTCATACTAATACAATCAAAAGAAATAAACATTATACACAATACACATACTGTATATATATATATATATTTAAAAACACAAAATATTTTCTTCTGAGTGAAGAACATATATAGAGCATATATAAAACATTTAGGGTTACATTACAAGTTGCATGCTAATGTCAGCGCGCAATAGTAAAATAGCGCACCCACGTTAACTTGTGCGCGTTTTACAAGTTGAAAGTAAATGCAACCGCATAAGTGCTAACTAAATTTGCACTCGTCCGGTTAGCACGAAATGCAAAGCATTAGGGCTAAAAAGCACAACACATTAAACACAACACAAATACATATTAGAGCGTTTCGTTCGCATTTTTATATACCTCTAGAATTTGTAGAGATTATCTACGCATTATATGATATTGATTTGCAGGACATTAGATTCTCCCCATGTAGGACTGACTGAGCCTGTCCTGTTAATGACAGTCAGGTGTTTTTTCTCAATAGGTATTTGTAAGCAATTTACTTTAAATAACTTGTGCTTAATGTACTTACCACGCAGTTAGGATGTTAAGCAAGTGAACACATTTCCGAGCATGATAATCAGTTCAGATCATGCAAACACAAACGTCAAATAGACCATGATGTCCTTGCCGTAGAAAGTCTGCAGGATTTTGGCTTCAGCATTAAGCCCATCTTTACTAAGTGATGCTACAAGTAAATAAAGGAAGATTATTTCTCGTCCCTAGGAACTGCAATGTGAATTCATCTGGTGCCAGAGAGAATCTTTACAGGATAACCAATAAATTATATTATATTTAAACTGGATTTTGTTAAATAACTTGCCACATAAAATAATACATCACAATGGTTAACAGTTATTGAACATTTACAGAAAAAGTGCAAAGAAACAGCCCCTAGTATTATTCCTCCAGGAGATATCTAAAAAAAATCTAAAGACCCATATTTCAACTCAGCATTTAATAACTGCCTTTAGTTTTAAAGGTAAGGTTGTATTTCAGTAGTAGTTATTTACTCTGCAGTAGAAAATATCCCCTGAGACAGAGAAAGGGTAATGTTACTGGTTATTCACACCTGCCTGGAGAAAGCAAGCTAACTGCTTTAGTATTTGGCCAATGCCTGTGGTTAAGTATTAACCTGTTAATGGCACCCGGCACATGGAACAGAGAGTTCTGTAAGAATGTTTCTTTATAACACTATCTAGGAAAATCCATTTGTCCAGTGGAAGCCAAAAAGAATCAGGTTAGGGGATTTGATGCAGAGAAATCATAATATAAAAATAAAATAAAGTCTATGGGAATATATAGGATTATTTCTTTTATAAAAAAGGTATCCGTTAGTTTCAGCTGTTGTAGAGATAATGGACGGTTATATATTTGTGAGATAGAACCAGCAACTGCGATAGTTAGAAGATCAAATATTCCCCTATTGAGGTATAAACAGATAATGTGAGCATGTACAACGTGCAGAATATTTGCCAGCTATATTAAATCATGAAATAATCAGCTTTACTACAGTACTTCTTTACAGAAAGGGTTGTTAATTCATGGAGCAGACTTCCAGTAGAGGTGGTATGGACAAAGACTATAAACAAGAACAAGAATGCCTGGGAGATGCATGAGGCTAGCTGGAGAATAAATGAAGCTTATAAGAAGATACCAGAGCTTTTGTCTCTTGAGTAGAAATGTTTATACAGGGCTGGGGGGACGCTCTCATCTATTAAGAGATGTTAGTTTTTCTATGGAAAGTTACGGTGAAGCAGAGAGACTTGATGGCAAATCTGAGCTCTAGTTTCACTCTGTTGTATCCAGAAATAGTGAACATTGTAGGCTCAGATTATCAGAGAGACTAATACATATAACTGAAACAGATTTATGTCAATATTATTATCATGTGCAGGACATGGGCGTGGGGTGTATGAGCCCAGACAATTCTGGGAAGACCTGTGTTAGAGATATAGTCCTGGATCCATTGTGTTCTGTATCTATGGTCTAACATGTTACATTTCTGAAGTCTGCTGAGTTCATTTGAGTTTCAAGGCCAGTTTGTTCGGTCTTCTAGACGTTGCAAGATAATTATCTGCAGGTGGAAATTGCAAAAATAGTTTTCTTTCTGTTCATCCATCTTATCATTAAATTATGTTATTGTCCCCTAATAAATCTAAACATAAACGCGTGCACGATTCTGGTCACTTACCTTGTGCCTCTCTTACTGTCTAAAGAACATACAGGTTCTGTCCCATTCAACATTTTATAAACAGTGTTGGTTCATAACCTTTTTTCTCCCCAAAATGTAGTTTTTATGCTAATAATGAGATATTTGCATTTGTGCTTTGTTCGAATGTAAATTTGTCCGAATTTAGCATATTCATTTAGTTGTCTGATACACGAACAGCCGTATACATTACTGGACGAAACAAACGAAAAACTAATGACTGCTTGATGAAATCGTTTGTGCTGTTTGGCGCCAAGAAAGGTGAAGTGGGGGAGGAGTAATATTGTTAATAAGATCCTTGGTTTGTAATGATGTACAGAGGGTCTGACCATTCATCTGTCCATCGTCCCCTGTCCAATCCTGCTATAGTATTACTAATAACTGCTGTTAGAAACAGCTGGTCAGGCACTAGATGCTGGGTTTTAGTCACACAGGAGTTGTATGTTCTTTTAACATTAAAAATAGGTTCTTTAAATTGTTTGAATCTTACAATGTAAGATAAGTTTTTTTTTAATATGAATTGTCTATATTAGCTGTTTCCAGAGGAAATAACAGCAACAAATCGAAATCCCGTTTAGACTCGGGGTTCATGTTAGGGTGTTAGGTGTAAACATAAAATGTATTTCCCCATAGGAATCAATGGGGCTGCGTTACTGAGTTTTACGCTGCTTTTTGGCAGGTGTTAGACTTTTTCTCAGCCGGCACTCCCCATTGATGTCTATAGGGAAATCGTGCACGAGCAGCTCACCGCTGACTTAAGCAGCGCTGGCATTGGAGTGCGGTATGGAGCACAATCTTGCTCTACGCTCACTTCTTGCCTTTTAACGCCGGGTTTGTAAAAACTCGTAATACCAGCACTTTATGTAAGTGAGCGGTGAGCATAAACTGCTCGTTAGCACTGCATAGCCTCTAACGCAAAACTCGTAATCTAGCCGATTGTTAGTATTATTATTATTATTATTATTATTGTTATTATTATTGTTAGTTTTATTATTATTGTTATTACTATTATCACTGTTAATGTTGTTATTATTATTATTATTATTATTATTATTATTATTATTATTATTGTTACTATTATTATTATTATTAATTTTATTGTTACTATTATTATTATTATTATTGTTATTATTAGTGTTACTATTATTATTATTATTGTTATTATTATTGTTATTATTATTGTTATTATTATTATTATTATTATTGTTATTGTTACTATTATTATTAATTTTATTGTTACTATTATTATTATTATTATTATTGTTATTATTAGTGTTACTATTATTATTATTATTGTTATTATTATTGTTATTATTATTGTTATTATTATTATTATTATTGTTATTGTTACTATTATTATTAATTTTATTGTTACTATTATTATTATTATTATTGTTATTATTAGTGTTACTATTATTATTATTGTTATTATTATTGTTATTATTATTGTTATTATTGTTATTATTGTTATTAATTTTATTGTTACTATTATTATTATTGTTATTATTGTTATTAATTTTATTGTTACTATTATTATTATTGTTATTATTATTATTATTATTATTGTTATTATTAGTGTTACTATTATTATTATTGTTATTATTATTATTGTTGTTACTATTATTATTATTATTATTATTATTATTGTTATTATTATTATTAGTATTATTGATATTATTATTATTATTGTTATTGTTACTCTAATTATTATTGTTATTATTAGTAGTAGTATTATTGTTATTATTATTATTATTGTTATTAATTTTATTGTTACTATTATTATTATTGTTAATATTATTATTATTATTGTTATTATTAGTGTTACTATTATTATTATTGTTACTATTATTATTATTGTTATTATTGTTACTATTATTATTATTGTTACTATTATTATTAGTATAATTATTATTATCTTTCAGCTAGATTACGAGTTTTGAGCGCTATATGGAAATTAACGACCACCACAAAAGCGTTGTTATTTCACCTCCCTATAGCGCTGCTATTACAGGTTTTGTAAAACCCGGCTTGTACGGGTGATATGGTTGCGTTGAGCTCCATACCTCACCCAAATGCAAGCGGTGTTTTGAGTGGCTCGAGGATTATTTCCCCATAGACATCAATCGTGAGAGTCGGCAAAAAAAAAGCCTAACACCTGCGATAGCGGAAACAAATACTCCGTAACGCAGCCCCATTGATGTCTATAGGAAAAGAAAAAGTTACGTTTAAACCTAACACCCTAACATAAACACCACATCTAAACACCCCTAATCTACCACCCCCGACATCAGCGCCACCTACATACAGTTATTATCCCCTAATCTGCTGCCCCTAACATCATCGCAACCTACATAATGTTATTAACCCCTAATCTGGTGTCCCTAACATCGCCGCCACCTAAATAAAACTATTAACCCCTAATCTGCCGCTCCCGATATCGCCGCCACCTACATTACAGTTATTAACCCCTAATCTGCGGCCCCCATTGTCGCTGCAACTATACTAAAGTTATTAACCCCTAAAACTCTGGCCTCCCACATCACTAACTAAATAAATATATTAGCCCCTAAACCTAACCCTAACGTAACCCTAACCCTAAGGATAACCCTAACGTAACCCTACGCCTAAATCTAACCCTAACCCCTAACTTAAATATAATTAAAATAAATCTAAATTAACCCCTTGAGTGCTAACGACGGCTCAGAGCCGTCACTAGCACTCTCTCATCTTGAGGGAGATCTGGGGGCTCCCACCCGCTCCTACCCATGTGATCGGCCTGTATAGTGACAGGCATTGCCGGGGCTATACATTTTGTGTGGTGACATCACGTGCAATGACGTGATGAAATCACCACCACTTGACTGTATTGAAAAATTACAATGACAAGAATAGGGAAAGGGGGAATGCTGCTTAGAAACCTGTATCTCATACATCTAAGCAGCTACAGACCCCCAAGACCAACCGTTGGAAAGGTAATCGCCTTACCTTTCCAATGGTGTAATCTTGGGGATCTGAAAAAAAGTGACAAAAAATATATTTCAAAAAATAAAAAATACAAAAACCCTTAAATCAGCTTAGCACTCAGGTGGGAAAGTGTTTAGCACTAAAAGGGTTTACTTACAATTATTACCTAAATAATTCCTATTTAAAACTAAATACTTACCTGTAAAAAAAAAACCTAAGCTAGCTACAATATAACTAATAGTTACATTGTAGCTAGCTTAGGTTTTATTTTTATTTCACAGGTAAGTTTGTATTTATTTTAACTAGGTAGACTAGTTAGTAAATAGTTATTAACTATTAACTAACTACCTAGCTAAAATAAATACAAATTTACCTGTAAAATAAAACCTAACCTGCCTTACACTAAAACCTAACATTACAAATTAAAATAAATTAATAAATAAAATGATCTAAATTACAAAAAAAATAAAACACTAAATTACACAAAATAAAAAACAAAATGATCAAAAATAAAAAAAACGAATTACTCCTAATTTAATAGCCCTATCAAAATGAAAAAGCCCCTCCAAAATAAAAAACCCTAGCCTACACTAAACTGCCAATGGCCCTTAAAAGGGCCTTTTGCAGGGCATTGCCCCAAAGAAATCAGCTCTTTTACCTGTTAAAAAATACAAACAGCCCCCAACAGTAAAACCCACCACCCACAGAACCAAACCCCCCAAATAAAAGCCTATCTAAATAAACCTAAGATAACCATTGCCCTGAAAAGGGCATTTGGATGGGCATTTAGCTCTTTTACATTGCCCAAACCCTAAGCTAAAAATAAAACCCACCCAATAAACCCTTAAAAAAACCTAACACTAACCCACGGCGATCCACTTGCAGTTTTCAAACCTGGCAGAAGTCTTCATCCAATCGGGCAGAAGTCTTCATCGAAGCCGGCAGAAGTCTTCATCCAAACGGCATCTTCTATCTTCATCCATCTGGCGCGGAGCGGGTCCATCTTCAAGACATCCAGCACAGGTAAATTTGTATTTATTTTAACTAGGTAGTTAGTAAATAGTTAATAACTATTTACTAACTAGTCTACCTAGTTAACATAAATACAAACTTACCTGTTGAATAAAAATAAAACCTAAGATAGCTATAATATAACTATTAGTTATTTTGTAGCTAGCTTAGGTTTTTTTTACAGGTAAGTTTGTATTTAGTTTTAAATAGGAATCAATTAGGTATAAATTGTAAGGTTTATTTAGATTTATTTTAATTATATTTAGGTTAGGGGGTGTTAGAGTTAGGGTTAGACTTAGGCTTAGGGTTACATTAGGGTTAGGTTTAGGGGTTAATATATTTATGTAGTGATGTGGGAGGCCAGATGTTTAGGGGTTAATAGTTTATTTTAGTATATTTCGTTGTGGGGGGCTTGCGGTTTAGTGGTTAATAGGTTTATTATAGCAGCGGTGTTGGCGGATGGCAGATTAGGGGTTAATAATATTTGAATAGTGTTTGCGATGCGGGAGGGTGGCGGTTTAGGGGTTTATAGGTCTATTATAGTGGCGACGATGTCGGGGAGCGGCGGAATAGGAGTTAGTACATTTTTTAAGTGGCTGCGATGTCCGGAGCGCAGATTAGGGGTTAATACATTTATTATAGTGTTTGCGATGCGGGAGGGCCTCAGTGTAGGGGTTAATAGGTAGTTTATGGGTGTTAGTGTACTTTGTGACAGTTTAGTTATGAGTTTTATGTTACAGCTTTGTAGCGTAAAACTCATAACTACTGACTTCAGATGGCGGTACGGATCTTGTCATTTTAGACATTTTTGGCCTCACAGCAAAACTCGTAATACCGGCGCTATTGAAGTCCCATTGAAAAATTACTTTTTTTTAAAGTGCGGTACTGACGTTGCGTGACGGACAAAAAGGTGTACATATACCTATACCTACAAGACTTGTAATAGCTGCGTTAGGGAAAAAGCATCGTTATGAAGCATAACAATGCTTTTTCCCTCATAACGCAAAACTCGCAATCTAGCTGTTTATTTGTAATATACCAACAGATTCCTCAGCACTATATGGGGGTGAAATGAATAAAGACAAGACAGGTAGCGTAGTCTAATACAGAAGCAGTATAGCTCTCTTGCTCCCTACAGAACTTACAACTGAAGTGCTAAGTCTACCGGATGTTATGTATTGCATATGTTTTACTAAAACACACACCCTTTATTAATGAAAGAAAGATGCCAGTCTGCCAGAGATGTTTATCTGTGTTTGTTACTTTTCTTGTTTACTGTTTCGGTCCCTTTAAGTCTGTTTGTCTTTATGCGCCTTCAGTTCAGATACAATTTGCATTAGGTATTCAGATGCCAAAAGCCATTTCACTGAGGCGCTCAGTCGCCCAGTTTCAGAAGCAGCAAGCTTTCCCTTAAAAAATATTTACTGGAACAGCTATTATAGTCACAGTGGGGAATCATCTATCTTGGTAAGGTATTTCTTCATGAGTAAAACGCTCATTAAGAAATCAGACGACAAATAGGGAGCAGGTTTATGGCTATTGAATGGTTGTTTCCATAGGAAAGGAACACACAGTGCCAGCTGCCTGTTTTGGCAGGAGAAGGTCTGCCTTTTGGATACGGCATGGCATTAGCAGTGCAAATGAAGCTGGCTATCTACAGCCATTGTTAAGTGGCATAGGTGCCCTAGGGCAATGATGTGAATGACTTGCTGAGTGGGCATGGGGCCATTGAAACAGATGGACAACAGCTCAGCCAGACGAGAGAATATGGATGTGCTAGAAATGAGTTTGTGCAAGCATTAATTTCCCAATGGGACTGCCCAAATGGTTGTTTTCCATGAACGCAATGCGGGCACCTATAATTATATCCACTCAATGTGTACCAGTCAAAAACTTAGTACTGAGCTGGGTAGTGATACCAAATGTATTTGTACATTTTATCCTTCTTTATAGAGCAAAACAAATGTAACCCTTTCACCTCCAGATACAGGAGAGGGTCATTTCATATTTAACTTGCCACTGATCAGATCAAGATAATAATGAACACTTATTTGTTTATAGGTTTTATAAGACAGTGAATGTTTTAAATAACCCTAAAACAATTTGCCTCATAGTTTTACTGAGTAATAAAGCAATCCTCATATGTAAAGGGGCCTAATGAATAGTGGAAAAGGAAAATGAATACTGTTTTACTGAGTAATATAGTAATTCTCATATGTTAAGGGACCTAATGAATGGTAGGATAGGAAAGTTACTACTGAATTACTGAGTACTATAGTAATCCTCATATGTAAAGGGCCTAATGAATGGTAGGCTAGGAAAGTTACTACTGATGTACTGAGTAATATAGCAATCCTCATATGTAAAGGGCCTAATGAATGGTAGGATAGGAAAGTTACTACTGATGTACTGAGTAATATAGTAATTCTCATATGTTAAGGGACCTAATGAATGGTAGGATAGGAAAGTTACTACCGATTTACTGAGTAATATAGCAATTCTCATATGTTAAGGGACCTAATGAATGGTAGGATAGGAAAGTTACTACTGATTTACTGAGTACTATAGTAATCCTCATATGTAAAGAGACTAATGAATGGTAGGATAGGAAAGTTACTACTGATGTACTGAGTAATATAGCAATCCTCATATGTAAAGGGCCTAATGAATGGTAGGATAGGAAGGTTACTACTGATGTACTGAGCAATATAGCAATCCTCATATGTTAAGGGACCTAATGAATGGTAGGATAGGAAAGTTACTACTGATGTACTGAGTAATATAGCAATCCTCATATGTTAAGGGACCAAATGAATGGTAGGATAGGAAAGTTACTACTGATGTACTGAGTAATAAAGCAATCCTCATATGTTAAGGGACCTAATGAATGGTAGGATAGGAAAGTTACTACTGATGTACTGAGTAATAAAGCAATCCTCATATGTTAAGGGACCTAATGAATGGTAGGATAGGAAAGTTACTACTGATTTACTGAGTAATATAGCAATCCTCATATGTTAAGGGACCTAATGAATGGTAGGATAGGAAAGTTACTACTGATTTACTGAGTAATATAGCAATCCTCATATGTTAAGGGACCTAATGAATGGTAGGAAAGTTACTACTGATGTACTGAGTAATATAGCAATCCTCATATGTTAAGGGACCTAATGAATGGTAGGATAGGAAAGTTACTACTGATTTACTGTCACGTTGATATGTTTGTAATAAGTCTGTTTCTGTAGTGATGTAAAGAAGTCAGTAATGTCCAGCACAGTATGAGGCCACAGTGGTGCAAGCTGTCGGAGGTTCCACACCAACAATCCTCAAAACCAACAAAAGTGAAGAAATCCAAATGACAGCAGCACTCACCAAATTATATAAAATTTCACAGCTTTATTGGAGTTTCCCCATGGTACAAGACGACAACGTTTCGGGCTTGTTGCCATGACTAAGGGCAGCAGTATGTAATGGTACTTTGGTATGGTTTTCATCATACAAGCTAATACAGAAGTATTTATGGCCTGATGTTTAGGATAACTTGTATAACCTTCTGACAAACAGCTGTAGGACACATGTACTTCAAATATTCAGCCTATAACTAGACTAGTTATAAATATGAAGTTACTATTTGTAGACTTTGATATTTATTAATACTTGTCCATAACTATGTTACAGTAGTTAAGTCTATAGATACACTTCCAGTTACTCGACCATATCTTTAACGCTGGCCTCAGTTTTTTTATATCATCTATATAAAAGAGCAGCATAAAAACATATTGAAATATTATTTGTGTCTGAAAATGTAAAGTAAGCAGCAGTATGGAGACCCGAGTAAGGCTAAGTAGACTATATTTATACTACAGAGTGTAATACAGAGAGACCTGAGTAAGGCTAAGTAGACTATATTTATACTACAGAGTGTAATACAGAGAGACCGGAGTATTATAATGTAGCAGAATGACAACATATTATTTAAAACATATATTTACACAACATTCTAAAAACAACCTCACAGGTCTAATCATTTTTTTTTTCATTTATATGGATATAAAACCACAAAAAATCTTTCATGATTCAGATAAGGTATAATTCACTTTGTGTCCATTGTAGGAGCAAATATAATATAATATAATATAATGTTTTGCAGCTTTGTTTTATTAAGGAACTTGCAGGTAAGGGATGTGCAAGCTTGTCAATCAACCAGTGAAGTATGGAATAAAAACATCTGTTGCTTCCTTCCTTCCCATTTAGGAAACCATTTAATTCCTCTGGAACTGCACACAAATTAAAAAAAAATCCACTAAATAATGTTGGATGTTAGAGAGGGCTGTGGTGTTTGGCCTAGTATAATGGGATTGTATAACCCAAGAATACTCTTGCTTAGCAACTGTGGCTAAGGAGGCATGAAAATGGCTGCTGTAGCCAGTTCTTAAGGCCTGTACTGGCACCGCATGCACAAGATGGCTGCCACTCTCTGAATTTACCCAGATACTGACTGGCAGGTACACCCTGGGGATTCTGCACATGGAGCTCAGTATGGTGTTGAAAAACCTGTAAAAGCAGCCTTTTTACAACACACTTGTAATGTAATCTATAGCTTTATAGATGCAGTATGCTTTGATTACCATGTCCCTAGACAAAGTTCCATAGTCCGCTGGATAGTATGGCCAAGGCCAACATTCTAGTTGGTGAGAACTTCCATCTGAAGTGCTCAGTAGGATTTAGTTTTTGAGAGAGGTTGGCAAATTCAAAGCCTTTACTTCTATAAGCACCTGCTACCCTCATCATTTTACAAGGAAATTATTGTGTAATCCTGCAAACTGCTTTTAAAGGGATATGAAACACAAATATTTTCTTTCATGATTCAGATAGAGCAGCAATTTTAATCAACTTTCTAATTTACTTCTATTATCAATGTTAGAAGCCGGACCATTTTTGGTTTAGCACCGCGGGTAGTGCTAAATGTAGCCACCAATCAGAAAGCTCTACCTAGGGTGCTGGACCAAAAATGGTCTGACTCCTAAGTCTACATTCCTGCTCTTTCAAATAAAGATACCAAGAGAACGAAGACAATTTGATAATAGGAGTAAATTAGAAAGTTGCTTATAATTGCTGCTCTATCTGAGTCATGAAAGAAAATATTTGGGTTTCATATCCCTTTAGTCATCCAATGAATCTAGAGCAGGGCTTGTCAATCATCTAGAATGAATTGGTTAGGGTGAGTTTATGACTGTTATTGATATATGGAGCCCTTTATTAACTAAATAAAGGGATAGAAAGGTCAAAATAAAATGTGCATAGGTGCATTTCAATTTGAAATATCAGCATTTTTGTAATATTCTTCCATTAGCAAAATACTTATAATATTCAAACACCACAGCTTCTCAGAGAGTCAGCAGTAGCTTGTATGACACAAATGACATCTTCAGAAGCAATAGGCACTGCCGCCAGCTCTCTGAGCATGCATGGTGCACGGCCCTCATAGGATATGTGCGTATGCCTCTGAAAAACAGTAATAACGATTACTAGAAGCATTTTTGCTAATGGAAGAATATTATTATTATTATGATCGGTTATTTGTAGAGCGCCAACAGATTCCGCAGCGCTATATTACAAAACTGCTTATATTTCACATTGAAATGCACCTGCGCACAATTCAATTTTGACCTTTATGCCCTTTTGTATAATGAAATTATTCATCTTGCGTGTCATAAATTGATATTATAGGATATGTTAAAAAATACTGCATCAGTGATCTGAAATATTTTACTTTAGCTTTGGTTGTGTATTTTTGTGTCTATAAAGGGCTCTGAAAACCCTTTAAAAAAGCCTTGTGTGGGTTTAGGATTTCCTGTTGTGTAAATGTCATATTTTACTACTGATGAGAGCTGAATATTCTGTTACTGTAGCCTAAGAACTGTAACGTTTTGTTTCCTAAATAAATATAATTATGAATTTGTATAGAATCCTGGTAGTGTGTCATTGCTAATCTGAAGTGCCTGCCGTGTTTACGGCACATCACAAAACAACACCAGATTATCAATAAAGTGCACTAAAATACGCAGCAGACTTTTATTTCTATAGAGAATCTGGTGCTGTTTATTTCAACGCCCGAGAATTGCACTTTGATAAATAACCCAAGTATACTTCTAGGACATTATCCGAGTTGTAACCAGCACAGCTCAATAAAAAATATTGGCAGCACAGCAAGTGTTAATAGCGTGTATAAAATTGATTGAGATTTTAGTAATTCCGTATAATCACAGTCTACCAGCAGGTTGTTGCTCCAGCAGGAGGGTTGAGAATTATTTTCTCTAGTTTGCAATATAGAACTTAAATTAAGCCTCAGAAGTCAGAGCAGTTCTGTCGCATGTTTAATGCGGTGCTAAATTCTCAGCAGCACATCTCCGGTATTAAAGCCATTGCCAGCAATTAGGTTCATTAACTATCACAATACTTTATTTATTACTTGCTCTGCCATATGGTTTTGGAGCTAAAAAAACGACACCCATTGAAACACAGACCATTTGGCATCATAAAAAATGTTCACAAATAATATTATAGTCTCAAGGGCAAAAGGTTTCACAGCTTTTCTTCAGTCGTCAAAAACAGGGAATTAAATAAAAAAAAAAAAACAAAAAAAAAAAATCAGCAATTTAATGATGGCTGTGTGATTATATATGTGATGATATATGTGATTATGTGTGCGATTATATATGTGATTATGTGTGCGATTGTATATGCAATTATATATGCGATTATGTGTGCGATTATGTGTGCGATTATATATGTGTTTATGTATGCGATTATATATGTAATTATGTGTGCGATTGTATATGCGATTATGTGTGCGATTATATATGTGATTATGTGTGCGAATGTATATGCAATTATATATGCGATTATGTGTGCGATTCTATATGCGATTATGTGTGTAATTATATATGCGATTATGTGTGCGATTATGTGTGCGATTATATATGCGATTATGTATGTGATTATATATGCGATTATGTGTGCGATTATATATGCGATTATGTGTGTGATTATATATGCGATTATGTGTGTGATTATATATGCGATTATGTGTGTAATTATATATGCGATTATGTGTGCGATTATATATGCGATTATGTGTGTGATTATATATGCGATTATGTGTGTGATTATATATGCGATTATGTGTGTGATTATATATGCAATTATGTGTATGATTATGTGTGTGATTATATATGCGATTATTTGTATGATTATGTGTGTGATTATATATGCGATTATGTGTGTGATTATATATGCGATTATGTGTGTGATTATATATGCGATTATGTGTGTGATTATGTGTGTGATTATGTGTGTGACTATGGCCCCTATTTATCAAGTTGTCAACCGCAAATACGCTGGAATTCCGCAGAATAATTATGGAGAGCTTGATTCACCTTATTTATCAAACCCTACAGACCGGCAAAACTAGAATTTTGTGACGTAACATACGATCCGCCGGTCTCAGTCCGACACAGATCGATGCTTACGTCACTACAGATGTTTCGAATGCAAATTCGGCACAATCTGAATACTTTTGCTACTTATCAAACTACCAGGTATGCTCGCCACTATTCCGGGCCAGCGTACCTGTTTTCAATCCGCCGCCCTGGAGGCAGCGGATGTCATAGGAATCAATGGGAGTCTGAAAAGCTTATGTTCGCAGCTGCCCAATATCCCATTGATAACCTGTCCGTCTGCTCTGAGCGAGGTGTGATTATGTGAGCGATTATGTGTGTGATTATGTGTGTGACTGTGTGTGTGATTCTGTGTGTGATTATGTCCAGAGTGAACTCCACTATCGATGCGGCTGGTAGCTCCTCCTCCTCCCGTTGTCGTCCCTGATAATTTGCGTGCTTTGCGGTCAGGAGTCCATGTATACCCGGCACCTGTGCTCACTCAAAAAGACTGGCCACTTGAAGCAAACTATGAAAGGAATGAGAGGAGCACAGGCAGCGGTATAATGCAAGTAAAAATGTATTACACAAGTCGCACTGTAGCGCAATATGAGTGAAAATATATATACACACGTTTGTCAAACAAATAAACAAACATGAACATGAACAGTTTAGGGGAGAGGGGAGAAACATACACCCCGGGGTTAGTACTGTACAAAAAAAAAAAAAAAAAATCTTATCTGACAAGCTGTGGACTAGCAGGTATACGCGTTTCAGCAAACAGCCTTACTCATTACCTGTTTTAAAACATGTGTGAAGTGCTCTATAAAAACTAACAGCCCGTCTTCCCATAGGTTAGTAGGGACACACCCCCTTCAAAAGCCTCCAATGGGGAATTATGTAATAACTACAGCTCCATTAAACAAAAACTAGATCACTATGGGTAACACAGTAACATTTGATACGCTTATTGCAAACATTATTGAGATGAACACCTCAATAGCTGGACATAGAGAATGAATACAAGCACTAATGTAATCAAATATAAACATTCATGAGAGATCCAAATTCAGCGTAGTCTCATGCTGCACAAGATGGTCATCTGTGTTCCATACTCACTGAAACACAGTAACATTGAATTTGTTAATATGCTGAGTGAGACTCATAACATCTAGTCATTTTATATATATTAATAAACAGCAATGACATTGACGTGAGAACTGCAAGGAGGGGGAGGAGCTCTCAAACACAGTATATCACAGTCTAAACTCACATATACTCGTAGTGCATAAAATTAATTAATCTTCCGTATAAACTTAGTGGGGAGATTAGATATGACAAGTGTATATGTACCAATGTCTATGCTATAGTGTGGTTCTGTAAGGGCAGAGCTTATAGTGGTTACCAGACAAGTGTTACAATAAACTCAAGAGCATTGGTTTTGACATTTGTTTCTCTTTACTACCTACATAGATATTTATAGCAGTTTTGCAAATTTTTAGTTTATTGTAACACTTGTCTGGTAACCACTATAAGCTCTGCCCTTATATATGATTACATTAGTGCTTGTATTCATTCTCTATGTCCAGCTATTGAGGTGTTCATCTCAATAATGTTTGCAATAAGCGTATCAAATGTTACTGTGTTACCCATAGTGATCTAGTTTTTGTTTAATGGAGCTGTAGTTATTACATAATTCCCCATTGGAGGCTTTTGAAGGGGGTGTGTCCCTACTAACCTATGGGAAGACGGGCTGTTAGTTTTTATAGAGCACTTCACACATGTTTTAAAACAGGTAATGAGTAAGGCTGTTTGCTGAAACGCGTATACCTGCTAGTCCACAGCTTGTCAGATAAGATTTTTTATTTTTTTTTGTACAGTACTAACCCCGGGGTGTATGTTTCTCCCCTCTCCCCTAAACTGTTCATGTTCATGTTTGTTTATTTGTTTGACAAACGTGTGTATATATATTTTCACTCATATCGCGCTACAGTGCGACTTGTGTAATAAATTTTTACTTGCATTATACCGCTGCCTGTGCTCCTCTCACTTCTTTCATTACATGTTTAATATAGGTGGCAGCGGTGTATGGGGGCAGATTAGGGGTGTTTAGACTCGGGGTACATGTTAGGGTGTTAGGTGTAGACAGCTCCCATAGGAATCAATGGGATATCGAGCAGCAGCGAACATGAGCTTTCGCTATGGTCAGACTCCCATTGATTCCTATGGGATCCGCCACCTCCAGGGCGGTGGATTGAAAACTAGGTACGCTGGGCCAGAAAAGTGCCAAGCATACCTGGTAGTCATTTGATAACTTCCAAAAGTAGTCAGATTGTGACGAACTTGCGTTCGGAACATCTGTAGTGACGTAAGAATCGATCTGTGTCAGACTGAGTCTGGCGGATCGAAGCTTAAGTCACAAAATTCTACTTTTGCCGGTGTGTAGGGCTTGATAACTTAGGCGAATCAGCCTCGCCACAAATATGCTGCGGAATTCCAACGTATTTGAGGTTGACGGCTTGATAATTAGAGGCCATGGTCACACACATAGTCACACAGATATTCGCTCACATAATCACACACATAATCACACACATAATCGCTCACATAATCACACAAATAATCACACACAAAATCGCACACATAATCACACACATAATCGCACACATAATCACACAGATAATCGCTCACATAATCACACACATAGTCACACACATAGTCACACACATAATCACTCACATAATCACACACATAATCACACACATAATCACACACATAATCGCTCACATAATCACACACATAATCACACACATAATCACACACACAGTCACACACATAATCACACACATAATCACACACATAGTCACACACATAATCACACACATAGTCACACACATAATCGCTCACATAATCGCACACATAATCACACACATAATCACACACACAGTCACACACATAATCACACACACAGTCACACACATAATCACACACATAATCACACACATAATCACACACATAATCACACACATAGTCACACACATAATCGCTCACATAATCGCACACATAATCGCTCACATAATCACACACATAGTCACACACATAATCACACACACAGTCACACACATAATCACACACATAATCACACACATAATCACACACATAGTCACACACATAATCGCTCACATAATCGCACACATAATCACACACATAATCACACACATAGTCACACACATAATCACACACACAGTCACACACATAATCACACACATAATCACACACATAATCACACACATAATCACACACATAATCACACACATAGTCACACATATAATCACACACATAATCACACACATAGTCACACACATAATCACACACACAGTCACACACATAATCACACACATAGTCACACACATAATCACACACACAGTCACACACATAATCACACACACAGTCACACACATAATCACACACACAGTCACACACATAATCACACACATAATCACACACAAAATCGCACACATAATCACACACATAATCACACACATAATCGCACACATAATCACACAGATAATCGCTCACATAATCACACACATAGTCACACACATAGTCACACACATAATCACTCACATAATCACACACATAGTCACACACATAATCACACACATAATCACACACATAATCACACACACAGTCACACACATAATCACACACACAGTCACACACATAATCACACACATAGTCACACACATAATCACACACATAATCACACACACAGTCACACACACAGTCACACACATAATCACACACATAATCACACACAAAATCGCACACATAATCACACACATAATCGCACACATAATCACACAGATAATCGCTCACATAATCACACACATAGTCACACACATAGTCACACACATAATCACTCACATAATCACACACATAGTCACACACATAATCACACACATAATCACACACATAATCACACACACAGTCACATACATAATCACACACATAGTCACACACATAATCACACACATAATCACACACACAGTCACACACATAATCACACACATAATCACACACATAATCGCTCACATAATCGCACACATAATCACACACATAGTCACACACATAATCACACACATAGTCACACACATAATCACACACATAATCACACACATAATCACACACATAATCACACACATAATCACACACATAGTCACACACATAATCGCTCACATAATCGCACACATAATCACACACATAATCACACACATAGTCACACACATAATCACACACACAGTCACACACATAATCACACACATAATCACACACATAGTCACACATATAATCACACACATAATCACACACATAGTCATACACATAATCACACAGACAGTCACACACATAATCACACACATAGTCACACACATAATCACACACACAGTCACACACATAATCACACACACAGTCACACACATAATCACACACATAGTCACACACATAATCACACACATAATCACACACACAGTCACACACATAATCACACACACAGTCACACACATAATCACACACACAGTCACACACATAATCACACACATAATCGCTCACATAATCACACATATAATCGCTCACATAATCACACACATAATCACACACACAGTCACACACACAGTCACATACACAGTCACACACATAATCACACACATAATCGCTCACATAATCGCTCACATAATCACACACATAATCACACACATAGTCACACACATAATCACACACATAATCACACACACAGTCACACACATAATCACACACACAGTCACACACATAATCACACACATAATCGCTCACATAATCACACACATAATCGCTCACATAATCACACACATAGTCACACACATAATCACACACACAGTCACACACATAATCACACACATAATCACACACATAATCGCTCACATAATCGCTCACATAATCGCTCACATAATCACACACATAATCACACACATAATCACACACATAATCACACACATAGTCACACACATAATCACACACATAATCACACACATAATCACACACATAATCACACACATAGTCACACACATAATCACACACATAGTCACACACATAATCACACACATAATCACACACATAGTCACACACATAATCACACACACAGTCACACACATAATCACACAAATAGTCTAACACACACAGTCACACTCTAACACACACATAGATCCACACCACATAATCACACACACTAGTCACACACATAATACACCTACACACAGTCAACACACATAATCTACACACACAGTCACACACATAATCACACACATAATCACACACTCCAAAATCGCTACCACATAATCACACACATAATCACAACACATAATCGCACACATAATCACACAGATAATCGCTCACATAATCACACACATAGTCACACACATAGTCACACACATAATCACTCACATAATCACACACATAGTCACACACATAATCACACACATAATCACACACATAATCACACACACAGTCACACACATAATCACACACACAGTCACACACATAATCACACACATAGTCACACACATAATCACACACATAATCACACACACAGTCACACACACAGTCACACACATAATCACACACATAATCACACACAAAATCGCACACATAATCACACACATAATCGCACACATAATCACACAGATAATCGCTCACATAATCACACACATAGTCACACACATAGTCACACACATAATCACTCACATAATCACACACATAGTCACACACATAATCACACACATAATCACACACATAATCACACACACAGTCACATACATAATCACACACATAGTCACACACATAATCACACACATAATCACACACACAGTCACACACATAATCACACACATAATCACACACATAATCGCTCACATAATCGCACACATAATCACACACATAGTCACACACATAATCACACACATAGTCACACACATAATCACACACATAATCACACACATAATCACACACATAATCACACACATAATCACACACATAGTCACACACATAATCGCTCACATAATCGCACACATAATCACACACATAATCACACACATAGTCACACACATAATCACACACACAGTCACACACATAATCACACACATAATCACACACATAGTCACACATATAATCACACACATAATCACACACATAGTCATACACATAATCACACAGACAGTCACACACATAATCACACACATAGTCACACACATAATCACACACACAGTCACACACATAATCACACACACAGTCACACACATAATCACACACATAGTCACACACATAATCACACACATAATCACACACACAGTCACACACATAATCACACACACAGTCACACACATAATCACACACACAGTCACACACATAATCACACACATAATCGCTCACATAATCACACATATAATCGCTCACATAATCACACACATAATCACACACACAGTCACACACACAGTCACATACACAGTCACACACATAATCACACACATAATCGCTCACATAATCGCTCACATAATCACACACATAATCACACACATAGTCACACACATAATCACACACATAATCACACACACAGTCACACACATAATCACACACACAGTCACACACATAATCACACACATAATCGCTCACATAATCACACACATAATCGCTCACATAATCACACACATAGTCACACACATAATCACACACACAGTCACACACATAATCACACACATAATCACACACATAATCGCTCACATAATCGCTCACATAATCGCTCACATAATCACACACATAATCACACACATAATCACACACATAATCACACACATAGTCACACACATAATCACACACATAATCACACACATAATCACACACATAATCACACACATAGTCACACACATAATCACACACATAGTCACACACATAATCACACACATAATCACACACATAGTCATACACATAATCACACACACAGTCACACACATAATCACACAAATAGTCACACACATAATCACACACATAGTCACACACATAATCACACACATAATCACACACATAATCACACACACAGTCACACACATAATCACACACATAATCACACACACAGTCACACACACAATCACACGCACAGTCACACACATAATCACACACATAGTCACACACATAATCGCTCACATAATCACACACATAATCGCTCACATAATCACACACATAATCACACACACAGTCACACACATAATCACACACATAATCGCACACATAATCACACACATAATCACACACATAATCACACACATAGTCACACACACAGTCACACACACAGTCACACACATAATCACACACATAGTCACACACATAATCACACACATAATCACACACACAGTCACACACATAATCACACACATAATCACACACATAATCGCTCACATAATCGCTCACATAATCGCTCACATAATCACACACATAATCACACACATAATCACACACATAGTCACACACATAGTCACACACATAATCACACACATAATCACACACATAATCACACACATAGTCACACACATAATCACACACATAGTCACACACATAGTCATACACATAATCACACACACAGTCACACACATAATCACACACACAGCCACACACATAATCACACACATAGTCACACACATAATCGCTCACATAATCACACACATAATCGCTCACATAATCACACACACAGTCACACACGCAGTCACACACATAATCACACACATAATCGCACACATAATCACACACATAATCACACACATAGTCACACACATAGTCACACACACAGTCACACACATAATCGCTCACATAATCGCACACATAATCGCTCACATAATCACACACACAGTCACACACACAATCGCTCACATAATCACACACATAATCGCTCACATAATCACACACATAATCACACACATAATCACACACATAATCACACACATAATCACACACACAGTCACACACATAATCACACACATAGTCACACACACAGTCACACACATAATCGCTCACATAATCGCACACATAATCGCTCACATAATCACACACACAGTCACACACATAATCGCTCACATAATCACACACATAATCGCTCACATAATCACACACATAATCACACACATAATCACACACATAATCACACACACAGTCACACACATAATCACACACACAGTCACACACATAATCGCTCACATAATCACACACATAATCACACACACAGTCACACACACAATCACACACATAATCACACACATAATCGCTCACATAATCGCACACATAATCGCTCACATAATCACACACATAGTCACACACATAATCACACACACAGTCACACACATAATCACACACATAATCACACACATAATCACACACATAATCACACACATAGTCACACACATAATCGCTCACATAATCGCTCACATAATCACACACATAGTCACACACATAATCACACACACAGTCACACACATAATCACACACATAATCACACACATAATCACACACATAGTCACACACATAGTCATACACATAATCACACACACAGTCACACACATAATCACACACATAGTCACACACATAATCACACACATAATCACACACATAATCACACACATAGTCACACACATAATCACACACATAGTCACACACATAATCACACACATAGTCACACACATAATCACACACATAATCACACACATAATCACACACATAATCACACACATAATCACACACATAATCACACACATAATCACACACATAATCACACACATAATCACACACATAATCACACACATAATCACACACATAATCACACACATAATCACACACACAGTCACACACATAATCACACACATAGTCACACACATAATCACACACATAATCACACACATAATCACACACATAATCACACACATAATCACACACATAATCACACACACAGTCACACACATAATCACACACACAGTCACACACATAATCACACACACACAGTCACACACATAATCACACACACACAGTCACACACATAATCACACACATAATCACACACATAGTCACATACATAATCACACACACATAATCACACACATAATCACACACATAGTCACACACATAATCACACACATAGTCACATACATAATCACACACACATAATCACACACATAATCACACACATAATCACACACATAGTCACACACATAATCACACACATAATCACACACATAGTCATACACATAATCACACACATAGTCACACACACAGTCACACACATAATCACACACACAGTCACACACATAATCACACACATAATCACACACATAGTCACACACATAATCACACACATAATCACACACATAATCACACACATAATCACACACATAATCGCACACATAGTCACACACATAATCACACACATAGTCACACAGATAGGGGCCTACTTATCAAGCCGTCAACTGTGCTGCATTCGCCGGCACCAATACGCTCGCCTGACATTGCCTAACTTTGCTGCAGCGGACCTGAATAAGTTCTCCATAATTACCAAAAAAGCTGTCAAAAAGCTGCGCACCAAGTACGGGGCGATGAGCAGCGGACTGTTGTTAACTAACAGTCATCGATCTCATTGCTCTTCAGCTTTTTCACAGCTTTATTTGTATACTGTCACTAAACACCCACACTATACTAAACTGTTTAACCCCTATCCCGCTGCTCCCGGACCCCACCGCAGCGAAATAAAGTTATTAACCCCTAAACCGCCACTCCCGGAGCCCACCACCACTCTAATAAACTTATTAACCTCTATTCCTCCGCTCCCGGAGCCCACCGCCACCTACATTATACTTATTAACCCCTAATCTGCCGCCCCTACACTGCCTCCACCTACATAAAGTTATTAACCCCTATCCTTCCGCTCCCGGAGCCCACTGCAACTAAATAAATGTATTAACCCCTAAACCGCCAGCCCCCCACATCGCCATAAACTAAATTAACCTATTAACCCTGAAACATAACAACCCGCTAACTTTATATTAAATATTAACTCATTCCTATCTTATAATAAATTTAAACTTACCTTTAGATTTAAATTAAACTATATTAAACTATTAATTAACCTACCCTAACTATTATAATAAAATTACATTAAACTATATTAAATTAATAATTAACCTACCCTATTATAATAAAATTACATTAAACTATATTAAAGGGACACTGAACCCAACTTTTTTCTATTGTGATTCAGATAAAGCATGCAATTTTAAGCAACTTTCTAATTTGCTCCTATTATCAAATTCTTTTCATTCTATGGGTATCTTTATTTGAAATGCAAGAATGTAAGTTTAGATGCCGGCCCATTTTTGGTGAACACACTGTGTTGTTCTTGCTGATTGGTGGGTAAATTCACCTACCGATAAACAAGTGCTTTCCATTGTTCTGAGCAAAAAAAAATGCTTAGATGCCTTCTTTTTCAAATAAAGAAAGCAAGAGAACGAAGAAAAATTGATAATAGAAGTAAATTAGAAAGTTGTTTAAAATTGCATGCACTATATGAATCACAAAATAAAAAATTTGGGTTCAGTGTCCCTTTAAAAGAAAAATTAATCTAACCTAACTTTTATACTAAAATTACAATAAACTACAAATTAAATTAACTATGTTATATATTTAAACACCTAACTCTACTCAAATAATTTAAATCTACACTAAAAAAATTACAAAGTTACAAAAAACTAAGTTACAAAAAATAACAAACACTAAGTTACACAAAAAAATAAACACTAAGTTACAAAAAAATAAAAATGAAATTATCAAAGCTTTAAACTAATTACACCTAATCTAAGGGCCCTTTGAAAATAGAAAAGCCCCCCAAAATAAAAAAACCTAGCCTACAATAAACTACAAATAGCCCTTAAAAGGGCCTTTTGCTCGGCATTGCCCCAAAGTAATAAGCTCTTTTACCTGTAAATAAAAAATACAAATACCCCCTCAACAGTAAAACCCACCACCCACACAACCAACCCCCCAAATAAAAAGCTAATCTAAAAAACCTAAGCTCCCCATTGACCTGAAAAAGGCATTTGGATGGGCATTGCCCTTAAAAGGGCATTTAGCTCTATTGCAGCCCAAGACCTAATCTAAAACTAAAACCCATCCAATAAACCCTTAAAAAATCCTAACAGTAACCCTAGAACATTTACTTACAGTTTTGAAGATCCGCCATCCTCCAAGAAGCCTGGAGAAGTTCTCAACTAAGCGGCCGAAGTCTTCATCCAAGCCCGCAGAAGTCTTCACCCAGACGGCATCTTCTATCTTCATCCATCCGGCACGGAGTGGCTCCATCTTTAAGACATCCGATGCGGAGCATCCTCTTCTGATGATGACTACTGACGAATGAAGGTTCCTTTAAATGACATCATCCAAGATGGCGTCCCTTAGATTCCGATTGGCTGATAGAATTCTATCAGCCAATCGGAATTAAGGTTGAAAAAATCATATTGGCTGGTGAAATCAGCCAATAGGATTGAGCAGGTGGACAGGAATCGCCGGAATTCAACCCGATCGAGTACGATCGGGTTGATTGACACCTCCCTGCTGGCAACCCATTGGCTGCGAATCTGCTGGGGGCGGCATTGCACCAGCAACTTTTGTGAGCTGCTGGTGCAATGCTGAATACGGAGAGCATATTGCTCTCCGCATTCAGCGAGGTCTGTCGGACCTGATCAGCACTGTTGGATCAGGTCCGACAGACCTTTGTTAAATAGGCCTCTGTGTGTGATTATGTGTGTGATTATGTGTGTGACTATGTGCGTGATTATGTGTGCGATTATGTGTGCAAATATGTGTGTGATTATGTGTGCGATTATATGTGCAAATATGTGTGTGATTATGTGTGTGACTAGGTGCGTGATTATGTGTGCGATTATGTGTGCGATTATGTGAGCGATTATCTGAGCGATTATGTGTGCGATTATGTGAGCGATTATGTGTGTGATTATGTGTGTGATTATGTGAGCAACTATGTGTGTGATTATGTGTGCGATTATGTGTGTGATTATGTGTGTGATTATGTGTGTGATTATGTGTGTGATTATGTGTGCGATTATGTGTGTGATTATGTGTGCGATTATGTGTGTGATTATGTGTGTGATTATGTGTGTGACTATGTGACTATGTGTGTGATTATGCGTGTGACTATGTGTGTGACTATGTGTGCGATTATGTGTGTGACTATGTGTGCGATTATGTGTGTGACTATGTGTGTGATTATGTGTGTGACTATGTGTGTGACTATGTGTGTGATTGTGTGTGTGATTATGTGTGTGACTATGTGTGTGACTATGTGTGTGACTATGTGTGCGATTATGTGTGTGACTGTGTGTGATTATGTGTGTGTGATTATGTGTGTGACTATGTGTGTGACTATGTGTGTGATTATGTGTGTCACTATGTGTGTGACTATGTGTGTGACTATGTGTGTGATTGTGTGTGTGACTATGTGTGTGACTATGTGTGTGACTATGTGTGTGACTATGTGTGTGACTATGCGTGTGATTATGTGTGTGACTATGTGTGTGACTATGTGTGTGACTATGCGTGTGATTATGTGTGTGACTATGTGTGTGACTATGTGTGTGACTATGTGTGTGATTATGTGTGTGACTGTGTGTGTGACTGTGTGTGGTTATGTGTGTGACTATGTGTGTGATTATGTGTGTGGTTATGTGTGTGATTATGTGTGTGATTATGTGTGTGATTATGTGTGTGATTATGTGTGTGGTTATGTGTGTGATTATGTGTGTGACTGTGTGTGTGATTGTGTGTGTGACTGTGTGTGTGATTACGTGTGTGACTATGTGTGTGGTTATGTGTGTGGTTATGTGTGTGGTTATGTGTGTGATTATGTGTGTGATTATGTGTGTGACTATGTGTGTGACTATGTGTGTGGTTATGTGTGTGGTTATGTGTGTGATTATGTGTGTGATTATGTTTGTGACTGTATGTGTGATTATGCGTGTGACTGTGTGTGTGATTACGTGTGTGACTATGTGTGTGACTATGTGTGTGGTTATGTGTGTGGTTATGTGTGTGATTATGTGTGTGATTATGTGTGTGACTATGTGTGTGGTTATGTGTGTGGTTATGTGTGTGATTATGTGTGTGATTATGTTTGTGACTGTATGTGTGATTATGTGTGTGATTATGTGTGTGATTATGTGTGTGATTATGTGTGATTATGTATGTGATTATGTGTGTGATTATGTATGTGATTATGTATGTGATTATGTGTGTGATTATGTGTGTGATTATGTGTGATTATGTATGTGATTATGTGTGTGATTATGTGTGTGATTATGTGTGTGATTATGTGTGTGACTATGTGTGTTATTGTGTGTGATTATGTATGTGATTATGTATGTGATTATGTGTGTGATTATGTGTGTGATTATGTGTGATTATGTGAGCGATTATGTGTGTGACTATGTGTGTGATTATGTGTGTGATTATGTATGTGATTATGTGTGTGATTGTGTGTGATTATGTATGTGATTATGTGTGTGATTATGTGTGATTATGTTTGATTATGTATGTGATTATGTGTGTGATTATGTGTGATTATGTATGTGATTATGTGTGTGATTATGTGTGTGATTGTGTGTGATTATGTATGTGAGTATGTATGTGATTATGTGTGTGATTATGTGTGTGATTATGTATGTGATTATGTGTGTGATTATGTGTGTGATTGTGTGTGATTATGTATGTGAGTATGTATGTGATTATGTGTGTGATTATGTGTGTGATTATGTGTGTGATTGTGTGTGTGATTATGTATGTGATTATGTGTGATTATGTAAGTGATTATGTATGTGATTATGTGTGTGATTATGTGTGTGATTATGTGTGATTATGTATGTCATTATGTGTGATTATGTATGTGATTATGTATGTGATTATGTGTGTGATTATGTGTGATTATGGATGTGATTATGTGTGTGATTATGTGTGTGACTATGTGTGTGATTATGTGTGTGATTGTGTGTGATTATGTGTGTGACTATGTGTGTGATTATGTGTGTGATTATGTATGTGATTATGTGTGTGATTGTGTGTGATTGTGTGTGATTATGTATTTGACTATGTGTGTGATTATGTGTGTGATTGTGTGTGATTATGTGTGTGATTATGTGTGTGACTATGTGTGTGATTATGTGTGTGATTATGTGTGTGATTATGTATTTGACTGTGTGTGTGATTATGTGTGTGATTGTGTGTGTGACTATGTGTGTGATTATGTGTGTGACTATGTGTGTGATTATGTGTGTGATTATGTGTGTGATTATGTGTGTGACTATGTGTGTGATTATGTGTGTGATTGTGTGTGATTATGTGTGTGTGATTATGTATGTGATTGTGTGTGATTATGTATGTGACTATGTGTGTGATTATGTATGTGATTGTGTGTGATTATGTGTGTGATTGTGTGTGATTATGTATGTGATTGTGTGTGATTATGTGTGTGACTATGTGTGTGACTATGTGTGTGATTATGTATGTGATTATGTGTGTGATTATGTGTGTGATTATGTGTGTGACTATGTGTGTGACTATGTGTGTGACTATGTGTGTGATTATGTGTGTGACTATGTGTGTGACTATGTGTGTGATTATGTATGTGATTATGTGTGTGATTATGTGTGTGATTATGTGTGTGATTATGTATGTGATTATGTGTGTGATTGTGTGTGATTATGTATGTGATTATGTTTGATTATGTATGTGATTATGTGTGTGATTATGTGTGTGATTATGTGTGATTATGTATGTGATTATGTGTGTGATTATGTGTGTGATTATGTATGTGATTATGTGTGTGATTATGTGTGATTATGTTTGACTATGTATGTGATTATGTGTGTGATTATGTGTATGATTATGTATGTGATTATGTATGTGATTATGTGTGTGATTGTGTGTGTGATTATGTGTGATTATGTATGTGATTATGTGTGATTATGTATGTGATTATGTATGTGATTATGTGTGTGATTATGTGTGATTATGTATGTGATTATGTGTGATTATGTATGTGATTATGTATGTGATTATGTGTGATTATGTATGTGATTATGTATGTGATTATGTGTGTGATTATGTGTGATTATGTATGTGATTATGTGTGTGATTATGTGTGTGACTATGTGTGTGATTATGTGTGTGATTGTGTGTGATTATGTGTGTGACTATGTGTGTGATTATGTGTGTGATTGTGTGTGATTATGTGTGTGATTATGTGTGTGATTGTGTGTGATTGTGTGTGATTATGTATTTGACTATGTGTGTGATTATGTGTGTGATTGTGTGTGATTATGTGTGTGATTATGTGTGTGACTATGTGTGTGATTATGTGTGTGATTATGTATTTGACTATGTGTGTGATTATGTGTGTGATTGTGTGTGTGACTATGTGTGTGACTATGTGTGTGATTATGTGTGTGATTATGTGTGTGATTATGTGTGTGATTATGTGTGTGACTATGTGTGTGATTATGTGTGTGATTGTGTGTGATTATGTGTGTGTGATTATGTATGTGATTGTGTGTGATTATGTATGTGACTATGTGTGTGATTATGTATGTGATTGTGTGTGTGATTGTGTGTGATTATGTATGTGATTGTGTGTGATTAGGTATGTGACTATGTGTGTGATTATGTATGTGACTATGTGTGTGATTATGTATGTGACTATGTGTGTGATTATGTATGTGATTGTGTGTGATTAGGTATGTGACTATGTGTGTGATTATGTATGTGACTATGTGTGTGATTATGTATGTGACTATGTGTGTGATTATGTATGTGATTGTGTGTGATTATGTATGTGACTATGTGTGTGATTATGTATGTGATTGTGTGTGATTATGTATGTGACTATGTGTGTGATTAGGTATGTGACTATGTGTGTGATTATGTATGTGACTATGTGTGTGATTATGTATGTGATTGTGTGTGATTATGTATGTGACTATGTGTGTGATTATGTATGTGACTATGTGTGTGATTATGTGTGTGATTATGTGTGTGATTGTGTGTGATTATGTATGTGACTATGTGTGATTATGTGTGCAACTATGTGTGCTACTATCTGTTCATTTGACTTAGTGGATTTGCTAAGATTTATTGTGGTTTTCAGAAGATTGTGCGATTAACGGTATTTGTACAGGTGCTGATATTTCTACCTGAACTTTACAAAAAGTTTTTTTCTGTTGTCACGACTTATGCAGGACTCAAATTTTAGTAGCCGTATTTTTCATTAAATGTCATGATTTGTTTGAACAAAATGTACAGTGAACTGACTTAAATGTTTCTTTATATCACTAGTTATAGGACTGGTCTTGACATTTGTACTTCATAATATTGCTCACTATCTGTACCTATCCCATGTACTTTACAGCTTAAAAGCACATTCAACTCAAAGGGACATATTTATAAATGTGCGAGCGGACATGATACGAAGTAGCGTATCATGTCCGCTGCACATCGATAAATGCAGACAGCATACGCTCTCAGCATTTATCATTGCACCAGCAGTTCTTGTGAATTGCTGGTGCAATACCGCCCCCTGCAGATTTGCAGCCAATCGGCCGCTAGCAGGGGGTGTCAATCAACCCGATCGTATTCGATTGGGTTGATTTCTGTCCTTGGCCTCAGAGCAGGCGGACAAGTTATGGAGCAGCGGTCTTTAGAAAAATCTATAAGAATGCTGCTAATACTACTATTTCCCTGGTGAGAGTCTATAAGATGCTGCTAGTACTACTATTTCCCTGGTGAGAGTCTATAAGAATGCTGCTAGTACTACTATTTCCCTGGTGAGAGTCTATAAGAATGCTGCTAGTACTACTATTTCCCTGGTGAGAGTCTATAAGAATGCTGCTAGTACTTCAATTTCCCTGGTGAGAGTCTATAAGATGCTGCTAGTACTATTATTTCCCTGGTGAGAGTCTATAAGATGCTGCCAGTACTTCTATTTCCCTGGTGAGAGTCTATAAGATGCTGCTAGTACTACTATTTCCCTGGTGAGAGTCTATAAGAATGCTGCCAGTGCTTCTATTTCCCTGGTGAGAGTCTATAAGAATGCTGCTAGTACTACTATTTCCCTGGTGAGAGTCTATAAGATGCTGCTAGTACTTCTATTTCCCTGGTGAGAGTCTATAAGAATGCTGCCAGTGCTTCTATTTCCCTGGTGAGAGTCTATAAGAATGCTGCTAGTACTTCTATTTCCCTGGTGAGAGTCTATAAGATGCTGCTAGTACTACTATTTCCCTGGTGAGAGTCTATAAGATGCTGCCAGTACTTCTATTTCCCTGGTGAGAGTCTATAAGATGCTGCTAGTACTACTATTTCCCTGGTGAGAGTCTATAAGAATGCTGCTAGTACTACTATTTCCCTGGTGAGAGTCTATAAGTAAGCTGCTAGTGCTACTATTTCCCTGGTGAGAGTCTATAAGATGCTGCTAGTACTTCTATTTCCCTGGTGAGAGTCTATAAGATGCTGCTAGTACTACTATTTCCCTGGTGAGAGTCTATAAGAATGCTGCTAGTGCTACTATTTCCCTGGTGAGAGTCTATAAGATGCTGCTAGTACTTCTATTTCCCTGGTGAGAGTCTATAAGATGCTGCTAGTACTACTATTTCCCTGGTGAGAGTCTATAAGATGCTGCCAGTACTTCTATTTCCCTGGTGAGAGTCTATAAGAATGCTGCTAGTGCTACTATTTCCCTGGTGAGAATCTATAAGATGCTGCTAGTACTTCTATTTCCCTGGTGAGAGTCTATAAGAATGCTGCTAGTACTACTATTTCCCTGGTGAGAGTCTATAAGATGCTGCCAGTACTTCTATTTCCCTGGTGAGAGTCTATAAGATGCTGCTAGTACTACTATTTCCCTGGTGAGAGTCTATAAGAATGCTGCTAGTGCTACTATTTCCCTGGTGAGAGTCTATAAGATGCTGCTAGTACTTCTATTTCCCTGGTGAGAGTCTATAAGAATGCTGCTAGTACTACTATTTCCCTGGTGAGAGTCTATAAGATGCTGCTAGTACTACTATTTCCCTGGTGAGAGTCTATAAGATGCTGCTAGTACTTCTATTTCCCTGGTGAGAGTCTATAAGAATGCTGCCAGTACTTCTATTTCCCTGGTGAGAGTCTATAAGAATGCTGCCAGTACTTCTATTTCCCTGGTGAGAGTCTATAAGATGCTGCTAGTACTACTATTTCCCTGGTGAGAGTCTATAAGAATGCTGCCAGTGCTTCTATTTCCCTGGTGAGATTCTATAAGAATGCTGCTAGTACTACTATTTCCCTGGTGAGAGTCTATAAGAATGCTGACAGTGCTTCTATTTCCCTGGTGAGAGTCTATAAGAATGCTGCTAGTACTACTATTTCCCTGGTGAGAGTCTATAAGAATGCTGCTAGTGCTACTATTTCCCTGGTGAGAGTCTATAAGATGCTGCTAGTACTACTATTTCCCTGGTGAGAGTCTATAAGAATGCTGCCAGTGCTTCTATTTCCCTGGTGAGATTCTATAAGATGCTGCTAGTACTACTATTTCCCTGGTGAGAGTCTATAAGAATGCTGCCAGTACTTCTATTTCCCTGGTGAGAGTCTATAAGAATGCTGCCATTACTACTATTTCCCTGGTGAGAGTCTATAAGATGCTGCTAGTACTACTATTTCCCTGGTGAGAGTCTATAAGAATGCTGCCAGTGCTTCTATTTCCCTGGTGAGATTCTATAAGATGCTGCCAGTACTTCTATTTCCCTGGTGAGAGTCTATAAGATGCTGCCAGTACTACTATTTCCCTGGTGAGAGTCTATAAGAATGCTGCTAGTACTACTATTTCCCTGGTGAGAGTCTATAAGATGCTGCTAGTACTACTATTTCCCTGGTGAGAGTCTATAAGATGCTGCCAGTGCTTCTATTTCCCTGGTGAGAGTCTATAAGATGCTGCTAGTACTACTATTTCCCTGGTGAGTCTATAAGATGCTGCTAGTACTACTATTTCCCTGGTGAGAGTCTATAAGATGCTGCTAGTACTACTATTCCCCTGGTGAGAGTCTATAAGATGCTGCCAGTACTTCTATTTCCCTGGTGAGAGTCTATAAGATGCTGCTAGTACTACTATTTCCCTGGTGAGAGTCTATAAGATGCAGCCAGTACTTCTATTTCCCTGGTGAGAATCTATAAGATGCTGCTAGTACTACTATTTCCCTGGTGAATCTATAAGATGCTGCTAGTACTACTATTTCCCTGGTGAGTCTATAAGAATGCTGCTAGTGCTACTATTTCCCTGGTGAGAGTCTATAAGATGCTGCCAGTACTTCTATTTCCCTGGTGAGTCTATAAGATGCTGCCAGTACTTCTATTTCCCTGGTGAATGTCTATAAGATGCTGCCAGTGCTTCTATTTCCCTGGTGAGTCTATAAGATGCTGCCAGTACTACTATTTCCCTAGTGAGAGTCTATAAGAATGCTGCTAGTACTACTATTTCCCTGGTGAGAGTCTATAAGAATGCTGCTATTATTACTATTTCCCTGGTGAGAGTCTATAAAAATGCTGCTAGTACTACTATTTCCCTGGTGAGAGTCTATAAGAATGCCGCTAGTACTACTATTTCCCTGGTGAGAGTCTATAAGAATGCTGCTAGTACTACTATTTCCCTGGTGAGAGTCTATAAGATGCTGCTAGTACTACTATTTCCCTGGTGAGAGTCTATAAGAATGCCGCTAGTACTACTATTTCCCTGGTGAGAGTCTATAAGATGCTGCTAGTACTACTATTTCCCTGGTGAGTCTATAAGATGCTGCTAGTACTACTATTTCCCTGGTGAGAGTCTATAAAAATGCTGCTAGTACTACTATTTCCCTGGTGAGAGTCTATAAGAATGCTGCTAGTACTACTATTTCCCTGGTGAGAGTCTATAAGATGCTGCTAGTACTACTATTTCCCTGGTGAGAGTCTATAAGATGCTGCTAGTACTACTATTTCCCTGGTGAGTCTATAAGATGCTGCTAGTACTACTATTTCCCTGGTGAGAGTCTATAAGATGCTGCTAGTACTACTATTTCCCTGGTGAGAGTCTATAAGAATGCTGCTAGTACTACTATTTCCCTGGTGAGAGTCTATAAGATGTTGCTAGTACTACTATTTCCCTGGTGAGAGTCTATAAGATGCTGCTAGTACTACTATTTCCCTGGTGAGAGTCTATAAGATGCTGCTAGTACTACTATTTCCCTGGTGAGAGTCTATAAGAATGCCGTTAGTACTACTATTTCCCTGGTGAGAGTCTATAAGAATGCCGCTAGTACTACTATTTCCCTGGTGAGAGTCTATAAGATGCTGCTAGTACTACTATTTCCCTGGTGAGAGTCTATAAGATGCTGCTAGTACTACTATTTCCCTGGTGAGTCTATAAGATGCTGCTAGTACTACTATTTCCCTGGTGAGTCTATAAGATGCTGCTAGTACTACTATTTCCCTGGTGAGTCTATAAGATGCTGCTAGTACTACTATTTCCCTGGTGAGTCTATAAGATGCTGCTAGTACTACTATTTCCCTGGTGAGAGTCTATAAGATGCTGCTAGTACTACTATTTCCCTGGTGAGAGTCTATAAGATGCTGCTAGTACTACTATTTCCCTGGTGAGAGTCTATAAGATGCTGCTAGTACTACTATTTCCCTGGTGAGAGTCTATAAGATGCTGCCAGTACTACTTTTTCCCTGGTGAGAGTCTATAAGATGCTGCTAGAACTACTATTTCCCTGGTGAGTCTATAAGATGCTGCTAGTACTACTATTTCCCTGGTGAGTCTATAAGATGCTGCTAGTACTACTATTTCCCTGGTGAGTCTATAAGATGCTGCTAGTACTACTATTTCCCTGGTGAGTCTATAAGATGCTGCCAGTACTTCTATTTCCCTGGTGAGAGTCTATAAGATGCTGCTAGTACTACTATTTCCCTGGTGAGAGTCTATAAGATGCTGCTAGTACTACTATTTCCCTGGTGAGAGTCTATAAGAATGCTGCTAGTGCTACTATTTCCCTGGTGAGAGTCTATAAGATGCTGCTAGTGCTGCTATTTCCCTGGTGAGAGTCTATAAGATGCTGCTAGTACTGCTATTTCCCTGGTGAGTCTATAAGATGCTGCTAGTACTACTATTTCCCTGGTGAGTCTATAAGAATGCTGCTAGTACTACTATTTCCCTGGTGAGAGTCTATAAGAATGCTGCTAGTACTACTATTTCCCTGGTGAGAGTCTATAAGATGCTGCTACTAGCTTAGTACTACTATTTCCCTGGTGAGTCTATAAGATGCTGCTAGTACTACTATTTCCCTGGTGAGTCTATAAGATGCTGCTAGTACTACTATTTCCCTGGTGAGTCTATAAGATGCTGCTAGTACTACTTTTTCCCTGGTGAGTCTATAAGAATGCTGCTAGTACTTCTATTTCCCTGGTGAGAGTCTATAAGATGCTACTAGTACTACTATTTCCCTGGTGAGTCTATAAGATGCTGCTAGTACTACTATTTCCCTGGTGAGTCTATAAGATGCTGCTAGTACTACTATTTCCCTGGTGAGTCTATAAGATGCTGCTAGTACTACTATTTCCCTGGTGAGTCTATAAGATGCTGCTAGTACTACTATTTCCCTGGTGAGTCTATAAGATGCTGATAGTACTACTATTTCCCTGGTGAGTCTATAAGATGCTGCTAGTACTACTATTTCCCTGGTGAGTCTATAAGATGCTGCTAGTACTACTATTTCCCTGGTGAGTCTATAAGATGCTGCTAGTACTACTATTTCCCTGGTGAGTCTATAAGAATGCTGCCAGTGCTTCTATTTCCATGGGGGAATGATCTAAAGCCACTTTTTACCCATAAAACTGGGTCTCGCTAAGGGGCGTATACGGCATTTTCATATGGAAAGGAGATGCAGACATTAGAAAAGTGCACAATGAAAACTGCAATTTTAAAAATCATACAAAACGAATAGTTTAACTATTCCCACAAAAATTCTCAGGAAAAATTGTATTGCTAAGGTGTCTCAAAAATCGTAACAAAATTGTTCATCAAAAATCATATTTTATCAAAAACTACAAATTTGTATTTGAATTGCACATGAAGAATTTGGCCTCTAGTTATCAAGCTCCATACGTACCTGCCATCGCCGGCCCCAATACGCCCGCCTAAGCTCGCCTCACATCGCCGCTGCGGACCTGAATACGCTCGCCAAAGTTATTAAAAAAGCTGTCAAAAAGCCGTGCACCAAGTATGGGGTGATGAGCAGCGGACTGTGATAGTTATCAGGGGTTAATTAGTTTAATATAGATGGCGGCGGTATAGGGGGGGCAGGATAGAGGTTAATAAATTTATTATAGGTGGCGACGGTGTAGGGGGGGCAGATTAGAGGTTAATAAGTTTAATATAGTTGGCGACGGGGTCCGGGAGCGGCGGTTTAGGGGTTAAACAATTTATTTAGTTGCGGCGGGGTACGGGATCGGCAGGATAGGGGTTAATAAATTTATTATAGGTGGCGGCAGTATGGGGGTGCAGGATAGGGGTTAATAGGTATTATGTAGGTGGCGGCGGGGTTCAGGAGCGGCGGTTTAGGGGTTAATCAGTTTATTAGAGTGACGGTGGGCTCCGGGAGCGGCGGTTTAGGGGTTACCATGTTTAATATAGGTGGCGGCGGTGTAGGGGGGCAGATTAGGGGTGTTTAGACTCGGGGTACATGTTAGGGTGTTAGGTGTAGACAGTTCCCATAGGAATCAATGGGATGTCGGGCAGCAGCGAACATGAACTTTCGCTATGGTCAGACTCCCATTGATTCCTATGGGATCCCCCGCCTCCAGGGTGGCGGATTGAAAACCATGTACGCTGGGCCGGAAAAGTGCCGTACGTACCTGATAGTCATTTGATAACTTCCAAAAGTAGTCAGATTGTGCCAAACTTGCATTCGGAACATCTTGAGTGACGTAAGAATCGATCTGTGTTGGACTGAGTCCGGCGGATCGAAGCTTACGTCACTATATTCTACTTTTGCCGGGCAGCAGGGCTTGATAACTTAGGCGAATCAGCCTCGCCACAAATACGCTGCGGAATTCCAGCGTATTTGAGGTTGATGGCTTGATAACTAGAGGCCTTTGTATTAAATATGCACAGCATAAATTGTAATTTAAATACATTGGATTTCAACAAACACATACAAATTTGTACTTATGAGTACAGAATACAAAATGTTATTCGTAAAATGGGTGTATACGAAATTGTGTCTCAGATACCAGCGTAATTCTGTAAACATTTCAACCCTGCAGGTCTCGCTGTTTTCTCCCGCAAATTAAAAGGTGGCGAGCTTTTATCTAAATACTAAAAACACTAATTACTCTGATAGGAAAACCTATGCGTACAAAAATAATAGCGAATTTAAGGTACAGTGCACTGAAAGCAATGTCATTTTATTTGTATTAGGCGTAGTATTAAAGGTTAAACATACGCCAGGCTCTCCCTGTGTACTTTGTCTTCCATTGCAAAGTTTTACCTAGCAGAGATCACTCATTGGGCCAGATTACAAGTTGTGCGTTATGGCTGTAGCCAGGGCCGTTTCTAGGGGCGGGCAGTGGCCCGGGGCGCAATAGGGAGCAGTGGGGAGCACTTTTACACAATTTAAATTTGGATTTTTGTTATTTTTGTTAAAACTTAAAGTAAAGTGTTCAGTGTTGTGCCCCGGCAAGAGCGCTACTAAAGTTAGATGCAGTGCCAGTTAGCGGTACGCTACTCTTAACCTGACTCACTGAAATCCTTTTTATTGCCGGCCGGTCTGTCTATCTGGTGCATAGACTGAGCGAGCAAGAACTAACTGACACCTGAGTATTTGTGAATCTAATTGGGATGTGCTCATGTGAAGGAAGAAGTCAGAGGCAGACACTGTCAGGCAGTTAGCGTGGGAGGTAGTTTCCTTTTTCCTGCGCCTGTACATGACTGTCTGTCAGTCTCAGTGACTCAGTGTGAGTGGTGACGCGTTACTTGTGGCCACAGTCACTGTCAGAGGCAGAGCTAATTAGAGTTGGTCCCAGCCGCAGCGGTCCGTACAGGCTGACAGCATCATCCTCTCAAAACAGTGCTGTGTACCTGCACCTTTATCCCCAGCCAAACCCCCACAGATCTGCGCAATGCGCATCATAGAGTGGTAAGTTCCACCAGCTCCCACCCTCTGTCCTGTCTGACAGCAGCTGCCCCCAGAGCTTCCTGTCATTGAGCACCTGACCGTGACTGGTAACGGTTTAACAAAATATACATTACTTACTATGGTGCAGAAGACTATGGGACTGTGGACACAACTACTATTGGTGATCACTGATTAAACTGAGAGCTTCTGAGGATAATGCATGGGAAGAGTGACAGTGTCTGTAATGATGGGAGTTTGCCTGGTGTGTTTTTTTCTCAGTGTGCCGTATAAGTGCAATATTGTGCAATGACACACAGTGTTGACTGTTGAGCTCTCATATGGCTGACTCCAGATGGGTTCAGCATGGAATTCCCAGACCGAGTTGACATTGTCAGTGACTTACCTGTGACTCCTCACCATATAAGTTATGGTGGTAGGTGAATAATGAGACAACAGTCCCATACCCTTTTTTTTTTTTTTTTTTTTTTTTTAGAAAATACGTGTTTTCAAAAATAAGATGTTTTTTAACTCTATTTATTTAAATCCCAGTCCTTGCATCAAATTTAATAGCCCCCCCTGGGGGGAACCCTGGTGATTAGTGCGAGTGAGAGGGCACCAATGTGAAAGCAGCCCCGACACTGAAGGGTCATATGGCTGTCTCAGAAAGACAGCGGGACAGATAGGTTTGCCATTGTGCACAGTTATGAGTTACACAAAGTGCAGGATATGCAGGGAGGAACATGAATAGTATTGACCAGCAGCCGCATGTGCTGTGCATGTACACACTGCAAGTCCTTCCCTGCACACCCTGCAGCATGTGTTACACATAACTGTCCAGGAAAACACAGCTGAGCTTGCAATCCAAAGGTCAGAGCCCAGAATTAGAGACTGTCCCTCTCATATTGGGACTGCTGGGAAATCTGAAGTATGGTGTGAAGAATCCTAGCAAACTGGTACAACATTTTTTTTTAACATTGCATTTATATTGAGTATGTGCAGTTTATGTATCTGAAGATTTAATTCCAGGTGATCACTGTGGTTATAGTGATCACCTGGCATACAAACATCTATACAGATTGAAATTAAAATTAAATTGCAGTGAGACATGGAAGGTAGACGGGAAAATGTTGAACTTTAGAATGTGTGTGTGTGTGGGGGGGGCACATTTTGCCCTGGGAGCCAAAATCACTAGAAACAGCCCTGGCTGTAGCCCTTACAAAATGGCCTTTGCGTGCGGAATGATCAGCTCACGGGTATTACAAGTCGCGTCTTACAGCTTTAACACGATCGTTATAACCTATACTGCAACGATCCATACCTCAAAGACCAGTAGTTATGGATTTTGCAAAACAAAAACGTACAAAACTCATAAAAATATGTTACAAAGTACACTAACACCAATAAACTACACTATTAACACCTAATTTGCCACCCCCCCCGCATTGCAAATACTATAATAAACATACTAACCCCTAATCCACCGCTCACCCACACCGCGACTACCTAAATTAAAGCATCACTAAAACTAAATAAGCCTATTATCCTCTAAACCACCGACCCCCACATCGCGACTCCCTAAATAAACCTATTAAACCCTAAGCCTCCAACCCCCCACATCACAACAAACTAAATTAAACTATTAACACCTACACCTAACACCCCCTAACTTTAAATTAAAGTTACAATATAAGTGCCTTAAAATAAATAAAAACTTACCTGTGAAATAAAAAAACTTAGCTTAAACTAAAAATAAACCTAATATTACTATTAAAAAAAAATAAAAGATACCAAAAATAAAAAACCTAAATTACAAAATTAAAAAATCCCAATACTGCGAAAAGAATGAAACCTAACATTACAAAAAATAACAAACTCTAAAATTAAACAAAATAACAAAACTTAACATTACACCAAATAACAAAAGCTAACATTACACAAAATAACAAAAGCTAAGATTACAGAAAATAATAAACAAAATTTTTCAAAATAAAAAATTAAACCTAATCTAATATCCCTATAAAAACAAAAAAGCCACCCCAAAATAGAAACACCCCCTAATCTAACACTTAACTACTAATGGCCCTTAAAAGGGCCTTTTGTAGGGTATTGCCCAAAGTTTAACAGCTCTTTTACTTAAAAAAATATATATATATTAAGTCCCCCCTAACAGTACAACCCCCCACGCACCCAGCCCCCAAAATAAAAAAGACCTAACTTTAAAAAAAACTAAGATACCCATTGCCCCTAAAAGGGCATTTGTATGGGCATTGCCCTTAAAAGGGCAATCAGCTCTTTAGTGCCCATAAAAAAAAATAAAAAGCCCTAATCTTAAAAAATAAACACCCCCCAAAAAAAAAATAACACAAACCCGACATAGGTATTCACCATTCCTGAAGTCGGCGGTGAAGGTCTTCTTCTAGGCGGCTCCATCTTCATCTAGTCCCAGACCATCTTCTTTCTTCATCCCAGTGGCTTTGAGCAAAGGCGGCACAGAACGGAGCAGGGTTGGCGGCACCACGGACATCTGACGTGGAGGTTCCTCTTCATGCTATCGTCTGCCGCACACTGAAGATTGAATGTGGCGTATCCCTTTTATATTGGAGAACCGTGCATTCCTATTGGCTGAACAATTCAAATCAGTCAATAGGATGAGAGCTACTTAAATCCTATTGGCTGTTCAAATCAGGTACCTTAGTTTTTTTTTTAGAGTTAGGTCTTTTTTATTTTGGGGGGTTGGGTGGGTGGGGGTTGTACTGTTAGGGTGGACTTAGTATGTTTTTTTTTAAGTGAAAGAGCTGTTAAACTTAAGGCAATGCCCTATAAAAGGGGTGGCTTTTTTGTTTTTATAGGGGTATTAGATTATGTTTAATTTTTTTTATTTTGGATAATTTATTATTTTCTGTAATCTTAGCTTTTGTTATTTTTTGTAATTTTAGAGTTCGTTATTTTGTTTAATTTTAGCATTTGTTAGTTTTGTAATGTTAGGTTTAGTTTTTTTTTTCGTAGTGTTGGGATTTTTTAATTTAGTAATTTATTTTTTTTATTTTTGGTATCTTTTATTGTTTTAAAATACTAATGTTAGGTTTATTTATAGTTTAAGCTTATTTTATTTTTATTTCACAGGTAAGTTTTTATTTATTTTCAGGTAGTTATATTATAACTTTAATTTAAAGTCAGGGGGTGTTAGGTTTAGGGGTTAATAGTTTAATTTAGTTTGTCGTGATGTGGGGGTCGGCAGTTTAGGGGTTAATAGTTTTATTTAGGGAGTCGTGATGTGGGGGGCGACGGTTTTGGAGTTTACAGGTTTATTTTAGTAGTTGTGATGTAGGGGGACAGCAGTTTAGGGATTAATAACTTTATTTAGTGTTGGCAATGTGGGGGGCATTGGTTTATGGGTTAATAGGTTTATTTTAGTAGTTGCGATGTGGGGGGATGGCGGTTTAGGGTTTATATAAGACTAGGGGCTTATGTTAGTGTGTTAGGTTTTTAAACAACTTTAGTTTCTCCATAGAGTTCAAGGGGAATGCGTTAATGTGATCGCCATTTCGCAATCGCAGGTGTTTTTTTCTCCATTGATCTCTATGGGGGAAAACGTGCACAACCACAGAACTTTGCTATTATGCGGTATGCGGCTTACCGCACCATATCGCACAGCAAAATAAAGTTTTATGGTGACTTGTAATACCGGCAGAATAGAAATAGCCGCAACAAACCCATTTTGCGTGGTGTTTACGCTACGTCTATAATGCAAAACTTGTAATCTGGGTCATTGTTTGTATGGGAGACATCTCGCCACTCGCAGAGACAGACAATTTGTTATAGAATTCCATGAGAGCTGCACCTGCGAGTGTTGGGTTGAAAACCACGCATAGACCAGCACATTTTTTAGAATCAGCCGCTAAGTCTTGGTACTTATAGACAGATTTATGGGGCTGTTTTTAACTTATCAAATACCACAACTAAAAGATTATCACTAATTAACAAAAAGAAACGTAAAGTTTTTAAATGGAAAATTTATTTGTGCACGGGCAAAACACGCTGACATTACCCGCTGCCGTATGTATGACGTTAGGAAACAATCTCAGCGAGTCACACAAACCCCACATGCTCAGTCAATTAACTTTTTCACTTATAAAAATTAGTGAAATCAATAAACCAACAAAGAAGCCCAATGCACCCATAATACCATTATTCAAATCCTTAAAAAGACGCACATATATATATATTGCTAGGGTATTAGAGCACAACACGTTAGATATTAGTATCACTACATTCTATTAAAAGGGATCTGTCAACATACAGACCCTTCACCCTTTGGTGTAATCACTAATCCCACAAACCCACCATTTTGTCGTTAATTCTGGCCTCTTAGTTTTGGGATTTTGAAATTGGCAACTAGCAATTTTATGTTGTTTATAGTGTGTAACCAATCCTCGGTCAGAAATTGCACACGCTTGAAATTTCTGACCGAGCATTGGATTCTGATTTGCTGATCATTTGAAAAAGAAGGTAGCTACGTAACGGTGGGGGGAGTTCGGCTGCCATATTTACCTGGTATTAGAGAAGTTAGCGACAGTGATTAGTACAGAAGCAAGGCGGCAAGGCAGAAGAGGTATAGTGCAGGAGGGTCTTCGGTTTTTATTTTTCAATATCAAATAATGTTACCGCAAGTGTTGACTGTCCCTTTAAACACAGAGATGATCAGAGACATATTTGTGCAGCTACCAATCAGCAGCTAGATGCTTGGTAATGCACTGGTGCTCTTGAGCCTACCTAGGTATGCTTTTTAACATAGGATACAAAGAGAACAAAGTAAATTATTTGATAAACTGAAATTTTAAGGCTCTATCTGATCCATGAAAGTTTAAGTTTGACTTACATGTGAAAAGCTCTGTAACAAACTAGTATGTTTAGTGTTTACACTTTTCTGCCCTGTAGCCGGGGGGTCTTGTAGGATGACAAATAGTACAGGCTACACGGTATATAAGTGTTTAGTTTATGTGAGAGAGTAGGGTGACAAATAGTACAGGCTACACAGTATATAAGTGTTTAGTTTATGTGAGAGAGTAGGGTGACAAATAGTACAGGCTACACGGTATATAAGTGTTTAGTTTATGTGAGAGAGTAGGGTGACAAATAGTACAGGCTACACGGTATATAAGTGTTTAGTTTATGTGAGAGAGTAGGATGACAAATAGTATAGGCTACACGGTATATAAGTGTTTAGTTTATGTGAGAGAGTAGGGTGACAAATAGTACAGGCTACACGGTATATAAGTGTTTAGTTTATGTGAGAGAGTAGGATGACAAATAGTACAGGCTACACGGTATATAAGTGTTTAGTTTATGTGAGAGAGTAGGGTGACAAATAGTACAGGCTACACGGTATATAAGTGTTTAGTTTATGTGAGAGAGTAGGGTGACAAATAGTACAGGCTACACGGTATATAAGTGTTTAGTTTATGTGAGAGAGTAGGGTGACAAATAGTACAGGCTACACGGTATATAAGTGTTTAGTTTATGTGAGAGAGTAGGGTGACAAATAGTTCAGGCTACACGGTATATAAGTGTTTAGTTTATGTGAGAGAGTAGGATGACAAATAGTACAGGCTACACGGTATATAAGTGTTTAGTTTATGTGAGAGAGTAGGGTGACAAATAGTTCAGGCTACACGGTATATAAGTGTTTAGTTTATGTGAGAGAGTAGGATGACAAATAGTACAGGCTACACGGTATATAAGTGTTTAGTTTATGTGAGAGAGTAGGATGACAAATAGTATAGGCTACACGGTATATAAGTGTTTAGTTTATGTGAGAGAGTAGGGTGACAAATAGTTCAGGCTACACGGTATATAAGTGTTTAGTTTATGTGAGAGAGTAGGATGACAAATAGTTCAGGCTACACGGTATATAAGTGTTTAGTTTATGTGAGAGAGTAGGATGACAAATAGTACAGGCTACACGGTATATAAGTGTTTAGTTTATGTGAGAGAGTAGGATGACAAATAGTACAGGCTACACGGTATATAAGTGTTTAGTTTATGTGAGAGAGTAGGATGACAAATAGTACAGGCTACACGGTATATAAGTGTTTAGTTTATGTGAGAGAGTAGGATGACAAATAGTACAGGCTACACAGTATATAAGTGTTTAGTTTATGTGAGAGAGTAGGATGATAAATAGTACAGGCTACACGGTATATAAGTGTTTAGTTTATGTGAGAGAGTAGGATGACAAATAGTACAGGCTACACGGTATATAAGTGTTTAGTTTATGTGAGAGAGTAGGATGACAAATAGTACAGGCTACACGGTATATAAGTGTTTAGTTTATGTGAGAGAGTAGGATGACAAATAGTACAGGCTACACGGTATATAAGTGTTTAGTTTATGTGAGAGATTAGGATGACAAATAGTACAGGCTACACGGTATATAAGTGTTTAGTTTATGTGAGAGAGTAGGATGACAAATAGTACAGCCCACACGGTATATAAGTGTTTAGTTTATGTGAGAGAGTAGGATGACAAATAGTACAGGCTACACGGTATATAAGTGTTTAGTTTATGTGAGAGAGTAGGATGACAAATAGTACAGGCTACACGGTATATAAGTGTTTAGTTTATGTGAGAGAGTAGGATGACAAATAGTTCAGGCTACACGGTATATAAGTGTTTAGTTTATGTGAGAGAGTAGGATGACAAATAGTTCAGGCTACACGGTATATAAGTGTTTAGTTTATGTGAGAGAGTAAGATGATAAATAGTACAGGCTACACGGTATATAAGTGTTTAGTTTATGTGAGAGAGTAGGATGACAAATAGTTCAGGCTACACGGTATATAAGTGTTTAGTTTATGTGAGAGAGTAGGATGACAAATAGTACAGGCTACACGGTATATAAGTGTTTAGTTTATGTGAGAGAGTAGGATGACAAATAGTACAGGCTACACGGTATATAAGTGTTTAGTTTATGTGAGAGAGTAGGATGACAAATAGTACAGGGTACACGGTATATAAGTGTTTAGTTTATGTGAGAGAGTAGGGTGACAAATAGTTCAGGCTACACGGTATATAAGTGTTTAGTTTATGTGAGAGAGTAGGATGACAAATAGTACAGGCTACACGGTATATAAGTGTTTAGTTTATGTGAGAGAGTAGGATGACAAATAGTACAGGCTACACGGTATATAAGTGTTTAGTTTATGTGAGAGAGTAGGATGACAAATAGTACAGGCTACACAGTATATAAGGGTTTAGTTTATGTGAGAGAGTAAGATGATAAATAGTACAGGCTACACGGTATATAAGTGTTTAGTTTATGTGAGAGAGTAGGATGACAAATAGTACAGGCTACACGGTATATAAGTGTTTAGTTTATGTGAGAGAGTAGGATGACAAATAGTACAGGCTACACGGTATATAAGTGTTTAGTTTATGTGAGAGAGTAGGATGACAAATAGTACAGGCTACACGGTATATAAGTGTTTAGTTTATGTGAGAGAGTAGGATGACAAATAGTATAGGCTACACGGTATATAAGTGTTTAGTTTATGTGAGAGAGTAGGATGATAAATAGTACAGGCTACACGGTATATAAGTGTTTTGTTTATGTGAGAGAGTAGGATGACAAATAGTATAGGCTACACGGTATATAAGTGTTTAATTTATGTGAGAGAGTAGGATGACAAATAGTACAGGCTACACGGTATATAAGTGTTTAGTTTATGTGAGAGAGTAGGATGACAAATAGTACAGGCTACACGGTATATAAGTGTTTAGTTTATGTGAGAGAGTAGGATGACAAATAGTACAGGCTACACGGTATATAAGTGTTTAGTTTATGTGAGAGAGTAGGATGACAAATAGTACAGGCTACACAGTATATAAGGGTTTAGTTTATGTGAGAGAGTAAGATGATAAATAGTACAGGCTACACGGTATATAAGTGTTTAGTTTATGTGAGAGAGTAGGATGACAAATAGTACAGGCTACACGGTATATAAGTGTTTAGTTTATGTGAGAGAGTAGGATGACAAATAGTACAGGCTACACGGTATATAAGTGTTTAGTTTATGTGAGAGAGTAGGATGACAAATAGTATAGGCTACACGGTATATAAGTGTTTAGTTTATGTGAGAGAGTAGGATGACAAATAGTACAGGCTACACGGTATATAAGTGTTTAGTTTATGTGAGAGAGTAGGATGATAAATAGTACAGGCTACACGGTATATAAGTGTTTAGTTTATGTGAGAGAGTAGGATGACAAATAGTTCAGGCTACACGGTATATAAGTGTTTAGTTTATGTGAGAGAGTAGGATGACAAATAGTACAGGCTACACAGTATATAAGTGTTTAGCTTATGTGAGAGAGAGAGTAGGATGACAAATAGTACAGGCTACACAGTATATAAGTGTTTAGCTTATGTGAGAGAGAGAGTAGGATGACAAATAGTACAGGCTACACGGTATATAAGTGTTTAGTTTATGTGAGAGATTAGGATGATAAATAGTACAGGCTACACGGTATATAAGTGTTTAGTTTATGTGAGAGAGAGAGTAGGATGACAAATAGTACAGGCTACACGGTATTTAAGTGTTTAGTTTATGTGAGAGAGTAGGATGACAAATAGTACAGGCTACACGGTATATAAGTGTTTAGTTTATGTGAGAGAGTAGGATGACAAATAGTACAATCTACACGGTATATAAGTGTTTAGTTTATGTGAGAGAGTAGGATGACAAATAGTACAGGCTACACGGTATATAAGTGTTTAGTTTATGTGAGAGAGTAGGATGACAAATAGTACAGGCTACACGGTATATAAGTGTTTAGTTTATGTGAGAGAGTAGGATGACAAATAGTACAGGCTACACGGTATATAAGTGTTTAGTTTATGTGAGAGAGTAGGATGACAAATAGTATAGGCTACACGGTATATAAGTGTTTAGTTTATGTGAGAGAGTAGGATGACAAATAGTATAGGCTACACGGTATATAAGTGTTTAGTTTATGTGAGAGAGTAGGATGACAAATAGTACAGGCTACACGGTATATAAGTGTTTAGTTTATGTGAGAGAGTAGGATGACAAATAGTACAGGCTACACGGTATATAAGTGTTTAGTTTATGTGAGAGAGTAGGATGACAAATAGTACAGGCTACACGGTATATAAGTGTTTAGTTTATGTGAGAGAGTAGGATGACAAATAGTACAGGCTACACGGTATATAAGTGTTTAGTTTATGTGAGAGAGTAGGATGATAAATAGTACAGGCTACACGGTATATAAGTGTTTAGTTTATGTGAGAGAGTAGGATGATAAATAGTACAGGCTACACGGTATATAAGTGTTTAGTTTATGTGAGAGAGTAGGATGACAAATAGTACAGGCTACACGGTATATAAGTGTTTAGTTTATGTGAGAGAGTAGGATGACAAATAGTACAGGCTACACGGTATATAAGTGTTTAGTTTATGTGAGAGAGTAGGATGACAAATAGTACAGGCTACACAGTATATAAGTGTTTAGCTTATGTGAGAGAGAGAGTAGGATGACAAATAGTACAGGCTACACAGTATATAAGTGTTTAGCTTATGTGAGAGAGAGAGTAGGATGACAAATAGTACAGGCTACACGGTATATAAGTGTTTAGTTTATGTGAGAGATTAGGATGATAAATAGTACAGGCTACACGGTATATAAGTGTTTAGTTTATGTGAGAGAGAGAGTAGGATGACAAATAGTACAGGCTACACGGTATATAAGTGTTTAGTTTATGTGAGAGAGTAGGATGACAAATAGTACAGGCTACACGGTATATAAGTGTTTAGTTTATGTGAGAGAGTAGGATGACAAATAGTACAATCTACACGGTATATAAGTGTTTAGTTTATGTGAGAGAGTAGGATGACAAATAGTACAGGGTACACGGTATATAAGTGTTTAGTTTATGTGAGAGAGTAGGATGACAAATAGTACAGGCTACACAGTATATAAGTGTTTAGTTTATGTGAGAGAGTAGGATGACAAATAGTACAGGCTACACAGTATATAAGTGTTTAGTTTATGTGAGAGAGTAGGATGATAAATAGTACAGGCTACACGGTATATAAGTGTTTAGTTTATGTGAGAGAGTAGGATGACAAATAGTACAGGCTACACGGTATATAAGTGTTTAGTTTATGTGAGAGAGTAGGATGACAAATAGTACAGCCTACACGGTATATAAGTGTTTAGTTTATGTGAGAGAGTAGGATGACAAATAGTATAGGCTACACGGTATATAAGTGTTTAGTTTATGTGAGAGAGTAGGATGACAAATAGTACAGGCTACACGGTATATAAGTGTTTAGTTTATGTGAGAGAGTAGGATGACAAATAGTACAGGCTACACGGTATATAAGTGTTTAGTTTATGTGAGAGAGTAGGATGACAAATAGTACAGGCTACACGGTATATAAGTGTTTAGTTTATGTGAGAGAGTAGGATGATAAATAGTACAGGCTACACGGTATATAAGGGTTTAGTTTATGTGAGAGAGTAGGATGACAAATAGTTTAGGCTACACAGTATATAAGTGTTTAGTTTATGTGAGAGAGTAGGATGACAAATAGTACAGGCTACACGGTATATAAGTGTTTAGTTTATGTGAGAGAGTAGGATGACAAATAGTACAGGCTACACGGTATATAAGTGTTTAGTTTATGTGAGAGAGTAGGATGACAAATAGTTCAGGCTACACGGTATATAAGTGTTTAGTTTATGTGAGAGATTAGGATGATAAATAGTACAGGCTACACGGTATATAAGTGTTTAGTTTATGTGAGAGAGAGAGTAGGATGACAAATAGTACAGGCTACACGGTATATAAGTGTTTAGTTTATGTGAGAGAGTAGGATGACAAATAGTACAGGCTACACGGTATATAAGTGTTTAGTTTATGTGAGAGAGTAGGATGACAAATAGTTCAGGCTACACAGTATATAAGTGTTTAGTTTATGTGAGAGAGTAGGATGACAAATAGTACAGGCTACACGGTATATAAGTGTTTAGTTTATGTGAGAGAGTAGGATGACAAATAGTTCAGGCTACACAGTATATAAGTGTTTAGTTTATGTGAGAGAGTAGGATGACAAATAGTATAGGCTACACGGTATATAAGTGTTTAGTTTATGTGAGAGAGTAGGATGACAAATAGTACAGGCTACAGGGTATATAAGTGTTTAGTTTATTTGAGAGAGTAGGATGACAAATAGTTCAGGCTACACGGTATATAAGTGTTTAGTTTATGTGAGAGAGTAGGATGACAAATAGTACAGGCTACATGGTATATAAGTGTTTAGTTTATGTGAGAGAGTAGGATGACAAATAGTTCAGGCTACACGGTATATAAGTGTTTAGTTTATGTGAGAGAGTAGGATGACAAATAGTTCAGGCTACACGGTATATAAGTGTTTAGTTTATGTGAGAGAGTAGGATGACAAATAGTACAGGCTACACGGTATATAAGTGTTTAGTTTATGTGAGAGAGTTGGATGACAAATAGTTCAGGCTACACGGTATATAAGTGTTTAGTTTATGTGAGAGAGTAGGGTGACAAATAGTTCAGGCTACACGGTATATAAGTGTTTAGTTTATGTGAGAGAGTAGGATGACAAATAGTACAGGCTACACGGTATATAAGTGTTTAGTTTATGTGAGAGAGTAGGATGACAAATAGTACAGGCTACACGGTATATAAGTGTTTAGTTTATGTGAGAGAGTAGGATGACAAATAGTACAGGCTACACGGTATATAAGTGTTTAGTTTATGTGAGAGAGTAGGATGACAAATAGTTCAGGCTACACGGTATATAAGTGTTTAGTTTATGTGAGAGAGTAGGATGACAAATAGTACAGGCTACACGGTATATAAGTGTTTAGTTTATGTGAGAGAGTAGGATGACAAATAGTACAGGCTACACAGTATATAAGGGTTTAGTTTATGTGAGAGAGTAGGATGATAAATAGTACAGGCTACACAGTATATAAATGTTTAGTTTATGTGAGAGAGTAAGATGATAAATAGTACAGGCTACACGGTATATAAGTGTTTAGTTTATGTGAGAGAGAGAGTAGGATGACAAATAGTTCAGGCTACACGGTATATAAGTGTTTAGTTTATGTGAGAGAGTAGGATGATAAATAGTACAGGCTACACAGTATATAAGTGTTTAGTTTATGTGAGAGAGTAGGATGACAAATAGTACAGGCTACACGGTATATAAGTGTTTAGTTTATGTGAGAGAGTAGGATGACAAATAGTACAGGCTACACGGTATATAAGTGTTTAGTTTATGTGAGAGAGTAGGATGACAAATAGTACAGGCTACACGGTATATAAGTGTTTAGTTTATGTGAGAGAGTAGGATGACAAATAGTACAGGCTACACGGTATATAAGTGTTTAGTTTATGTGAGAGAGTAGGATGACAAATAGTACAGGCTACACGGTATATAAGTGTTTAGTTTATGTGAGAGAGTAGGATGACAAATAGTTCAGGCTACATGGTATATAAGTGTTTAGTTTATGTGAGAGAGTAGGATGATAAATAGTACAGGCTACACAGTATATAAGGGTTTAGTTTATGTGAGAGAGTAGGATGACAAATAGTACAGGCTACACGGTATATAAGTGTTTAGTTTATGTGAGAGAGTAGGGTGACAAATAGTACAGGCTACACGGTATATAAGTGTTTAGTTTATGTGAGAGAGTAGGATGACAAATAGTATAGGCTACACGGTATATAAGTGTTTAGTTTATGTGAGAGAGTAGGATGACAAATAGTACAGGCTACACGGTATATAAGTGTTTAGTTTATGTGAGAGAGTAGGATGACAAATAGTACAGGCTACATGGTATATAAGTGTTTAGTTTATGTGAGAGAGTAGGATGACAAATAGTACAGGCTACACGGTATATAAGTGTTTAGTTTATGTGAGAGAGTAGGATGACAAATAGTTCAGGCTACACGGTATATAAGTGTTTAGTTTATGTGAGAGAGTAGGATGACAAATAGTACAGGCTACACGGTATATAAGTGTTTAGTTTATGTGAGAGAGTAGGATGACAAATAGTACAGGATACACGGTATATAAGTGTTTAGTTTATGTGAGAGAGTAGGATGACAAATAGTACAGGCTACACGGTATATAAGTGTTTAGTTTATGTGAGAGAGTAGGATGACAAATAGTACAGGCTACACGGTATATAAGTGTTTAGTTTATGTGAGAGAGTAGGATGACAAATAGTACAGGCTACACGGTATATAAGTGTTTAGTTTATGTGAGAGAGTAAGATGATAAATAGTACAGGCTACACGGTATATAAGTGTTTAGTTTATGTGAGAGAGTAGGGTGATAAATAGTACAGGCTACACGGTATATAAGTGTTTAGTTTATGTGAGAGAGTAGGGTGACAAATAGTACAGGCTACACGGTATATAAGTGTTTAGTTTATGTGAGAGAGTAGGATGATAAATAGTACAGGCTACACGGTATATAAGTGTTTAGTTTATGTGAGAGAGTAGGATGACAAATAGTACAGGCTACACGGTATATAAGTGTTTAGTTTATGTGAGAGAGTAGGATGACAAATAGTACAGGCTACACGGTATATAAGTGTTTAGTTTATGTGAGAGAGTAGGATGACAAATAGTACAGGCTACACGGTATATAAGTGTTTAGTTTATGTGAGAGAGTAGGATGACAAATAGTACAGGCTACACGGTATATAAGTGTTTAGTTTATGTGAGAGAGTAGGATGACAAATAGTACAATCTACACGGTATATAAGTGTTTAGTTTATGTGAGAGAGTAGGGTGACAAATAGTACAGGCTACACGGTATATAAGTGTTTAGTTTATGTGAGAGAGTAGGATGACAAATAGTACAGGCTACACGGTATATAAGTGTTTAGTTTATGTGAGAGAGTAGGGTGACAAATAGTACAGGCTACACGGTATATAAGTGTTTAGTTTATGTGAGAGAGTAGGATGACAAATAGTTCAGGCTACACGGTATATAAGTGTTTAGTTTATGTGAGAGAGTAGGATGACAAATAGTACAGGCTACACGGTATATAAGTGTTTAGTTTATGTGAGAGAGTAGGATGATAAATAGTACAGGCTACACGGTATATAAGGGTTTAGTTTATGTGAGAGAGTAGGATGACAAATAGTTCAGGCTACACAGTATATAAGTGTTTAGTTTATGTGAGAGAGTAGGATGACAAATAGTACAGGCTACACGGTATATAAGTGTTTAGTTTATGTGAGAGAGTAGGGTGACAAATAGTACAGGCTACACGGTATATAAGTGTTTAGTTTATGTGAGAGAGTAGGGTGACAAATAGTACAGGCTACACGGTATATAAGTGTTTAGTTTATGTGAGAGAGTAGGATGACAAATAGTACAGGCTACACGGTATATAAGTGTTTAGTTTATGTGAGAGAGTAGGATGACAAATAGTACAGGCTACACGGTATATAAGTGTTTAGTTTATGTGAGAGAGTAGGATGATAAATAGTACAGGCTACACGGTATATAAGGGTTTAGTTTATGTGAGAGAGTAGGATGACAAATAGTTTAGGCTACACAGTATATAAGTGTTTAGTTTATGTGAGAGAGTAGGATGACAAATAGTACAGGCTACACGGTATATAAGTGTTTAGTTTATGTGAGAGAGTAGGATGACAAATAGTACAGGCTACACGGTATATAAGTGTTTAGTTTATGTGAGAGAGTAGGATGACAAATAGTTCAGGCTACACGGTATATAAGTGTTTAGTTTATGTGAGAGATTAGGATGATAAATAGTACAGGCTACACGGTATATAAGTGTTTAGTTTATGTGAGAGAGAGAGTAGGATGACAAATAGTACAGGCTACACGGTATATAAGTGTTTAGTTTATGTGAGAGAGTAGGATGACAAATAGTACAGGCTACACGGTATATAAGTGTTTAGTTTATGTGAGAGAGTAGGATGACAAATAGTTCAGGCTACACAGTATATAAGTGTTTAGTTTATGTGAGAGAGTAGGATGACAAATAGTACAGGCTACACGGTATATAAGTGTTTAGTTTATGTGAGAGAGTAGGATCACAAATAGTTCAGGCTACACAGTATATAAGTGTTTAGTTTATGTGAGAGAGTAGGATGACAAATAGTATAGGCTACACGGTATATAAGTGTTTAGTTTATGTGAGAGAGTAGGATGACAAATAGTACAGGCTACAGGGTATATAAGTGTTTAGTTTATTTGAGAGAGTAGGATGACAAATAGTTCAGGCTACACGGTATATAAGTGTTTAGTTTATGTGAGAGAGTAGGATGACAAATAGTACAGGCTACATGGTATATAAGTGTTTAGTTTATGTGAGAGAGTAGGATGACAAATAGTTCAGGCTACACGGTATATAAGTGTTTAGTTTATGTGAGAGAGTAAGATGATAAATAGTACAGGCTACACGGTATATAAGTGTTTAGTTTATGTGAGAGAGTAGGATGACAAATAGTTCAGGCTACACGGTATATAAGTGTTTAGTTTATGTGAGAGAGTAGGATGACAAATAGTACAGGCTACACGGTATATAAGTGTTTAGTTTATGTGAGAGAGTAGGATGACAAATAGTACAGGCTACACGGTATATAAGTGTTTAGTTTATGTGAGAGAGTAGGATGACAAATAGTACAGGGTACACGGTATATAAGTGTTTAGTTTATGTGAGAGAGTAGGGTGACAAATAGTTCAGGCTACACGGTATATAAGTGTTTAGTTTATGTGAGAGAGTAGGATGACAAATAGTACAGGCTACACGGTATATAAGTGTTTAGTTTATGTGAGAGAGTAGGATGACAAATAGTACAGGCTACACGGTATATAAGTGTTTAGTTTATGTGAGAGAGTAGGATGACAAATAGTACAGGCTACACAGTATATAAGGGTTTAGTTTATGTGAGAGAGTAAGATGATAAATAGTACAGGCTACACGGTATATAAGTGTTTAGTTTATGTGAGAGAGTAGGATGACAAATAGTACAGGCTACACGGTATATAAGTGTTTAGTTTATGTGAGAGAGTAGGATGACAAATAGTACAGGCTACACGGTATATAAGTGTTTAGTTTATGTGAGAGAGTAGGATGACAAATAGTACAGGCTACACGGTATATAAGTGTTTAGTTTATGTGAGAGAGTAGGATGACAAATAGTATAGGCTACACGGTATATAAGTGTTTAGTTTATGTGAGAGAGTAGGATGATAAATAGTACAGGCTACACGGTATATAAGTGTTTTGTTTATGTGAGAGAGTAGGATGACAAATAGTATAGGCTACACGGTATATAAGTGTTTAATTTATGTGAGAGAGTAGGATGACAAATAGTACAGGCTACACGGTATATAAGTGTTTAGTTTATGTGAGAGAGTAGGATGACAAATAGTACAGGCTACACGGTATATAAGTGTTTAGTTTATGTGAGAGAGTAGGATGACAAATAGTACAGGCTACACGGTATATAAGTGTTTAGTTTATGTGAGAGAGTAGGATGACAAATAGTACAGGCTACACAGTATATAAGGGTTTAGTTTATGTGAGAGAGTAAGATGATAAATAGTACAGGCTACACGGTATATAAGTGTTTAGTTTATGTGAGAGAGTAGGATGACAAATAGTACAGGCTACACGGTATATAAGTGTTTAGTTTATGTGAGAGAGTAGGATGACAAATAGTACAGGCTACACGGTATATAAGTGTTTAGTTTATGTGAGAGAGTAGGATGACAAATAGTATAGGCTACACGGTATATAAGTGTTTAGTTTATGTGAGAGAGTAGGATGACAAATAGTACAGGCTACACGGTATATAAGTGTTTAGTTTATGTGAGAGAGTAGGATGATAAATAGTACAGGCTACACGGTATATAAGTGTTTAGTTTATGTGAGAGAGTAGGATGACAAATAGTTCAGGCTACACGGTATATAAGTGTTTAGTTTATGTGAGAGAGTAGGATGACAAATAGTACAGGCTACACAGTATATAAGTGTTTAGCTTATGTGAGAGAGAGAGTAGGATGACAAATAGTACAGGCTACACAGTATATAAGTGTTTAGCTTATGTGAGAGAGAGAGTAGGATGACAAATAGTACAGGCTACACGGTATATAAGTGTTTAGTTTATGTGAGAGATTAGGATGATAAATAGTACAGGCTACACGGTATATAAGTGTTTAGTTTATGTGAGAGAGAGAGTAGGATGACAAATAGTACAGGCTACACGGTATTTAAGTGTTTAGTTTATGTGAGAGAGTAGGATGACAAATAGTACAGGCTACACGGTATATAAGTGTTTAGTTTATGTGAGAGAGTAGGATGACAAATAGTACAATCTACACGGTATATAAGTGTTTAGTTTATGTGAGAGAGTAGGATGACAAATAGTATAGGCTACACGGTATATAAGTGTTTAGTTTATGTGAGAGAGTAGGATGACAAATAGTACAGGCTACACGGTATATAAGTGTTTAGTTTATGTGAGAGAGTAGGATGACAAATAGTACAGGCTACACGGTATATAAGTGTTTAGTTTATGTGAGAGAGTAGGATGACAAATAGTATAGGCTACACGGTATATAAGTGTTTAGTTTATGTGAGAGAGTAGGATGACAAATAGTATAGGCTACACGGTATATAAGTGTTTAGTTTATGTGAGAGAGTAGGATGACAAATAGTACAGGCTACACGGTATATAAGTGTTTAGTTTATGTGAGAGAGTAGGATGACAAATAGTACAGGCTACACGGTGTATAAGTGTTTAGTTTATGTGAGAGAGTAGGATGACAAATAGTACAGGCTACACGGTATATAAGTGTTTAGTTTATGTGAGAGAGTAGGATGACAAATAGTACAGGCTACACGGTATATAAGTGTTTAGTTTATGTGAGAGAGTAGGATGATAAATAGTACAGGCTACACGGTATATAAGTGTTTAGTTTATGTGAGAGAGTAGGATGATAAATAGTACAGGCTACACGGTATATAAGTGTTTAGTTTATGTGAGAGAGTAGGATGACAAATAGTACAGGCTACACGGTATATAAGTGTTTAGTTTATGTGAGAGAGTAGGATGACAAATAGTACAGGCTACACGGTATATAAGTGTTTAGTTTATGTGAGAGAGTAGGATGACAAATAGTACAGGCTACACAGTATATAAGTGTTTAGCTTATGTGAGAGAGAGAGTAGGATGACAAATAGTACAGGCTACACAGTATATAAGTGTTTAGCTTATGTGAGAGAGAGAGTAGGATGACAAATAGTACAGGCTACACGGTATATAAGTGTTTAGTTTATGTGAGAGATTAGGATGATAAATAGTACAGGCTACACGGTATATAAGTGTTTAGTTTATGTGAGAGAGAGAGTAGGATGACAAATAGTACAGGCTACACGGTATATAAGTGTTTAGTTTATGTGAGAGAGTAGGATGACAAATAGTACAGGCTACACGGTATATAAGTGTTTAGTTTATGTGAGAGAGTAGGATGACAAATAGTACAATCTACACGGTATATAAGTGTTTAGTTTATGTGAGAGAGTAGGATGACAAATAGTACAGGGTACACGGTATATAAGTGTTTAGTTTATGTGAGAGAGTAGGATGACAAATAGTACAGGCTACACAGTATATAAGTGTTTAGTTTATGTGAGAGAGTAGGATGACAAATAGTACAGGCTACACAGTATATAAGTGTTTAGTTTATGTGAGAGAGTAGGATGATAAATAGTACAGGCTACACGGTATATAAGTGTTTAGTTTATGTGAGAGAGTAGGATGACAAATAGTACAGGCTACACGGTATATAAGTGTTTAGTTTATGTGAGAGAGTAGGATGACAAATAGTACAGCCTACACGGTATATAAGTGTTTAGTTTATGTGAGAGAGTAGGATGACAAATAGTATAGGCTACACGGTATATAAGTGTTTAGTTTATGTGAGAGAGTAGGATGACAAATAGTACAGGCTACACGGTATATAAGTGTTTAGTTTATGTGAGAGAGTAGGATGACAAATAGTACAGGCTACACGGTATATAAGTGTTTAGTTTATGTGAGAGAGTAGGATGACAAATAGTACAGGCTACACGGTATATAAGTGTTTAGTTTATGTGAGAGAGTAGGATGATAAATAGTACAGGCTACACGGTATATAAGGGTTTAGTTTATGTGAGAGAGTAGGATGACAAATAGTTTAGGCTACACAGTATATAAGTGTTTAGTTTATGTGAGAGAGTAGGATGACAAATAGTACAGGCTACACGGTATATAAGTGTTTAGTTTATGTGAGAGAGTAGGATGACAAATAGTACAGGCTACACGGTATATAAGTGTTTAGTTTATGTGAGAGAGTAGGATGACAAATAGTTCAGGCTACACGGTATATAAGTGTTTAGTTTATGTGAGAGATTAGGATGATAAATAGTACAGGCTACACGGTATATAAGTGTTTAGTTTATGTGAGAGAGAGAGTAGGATGACAAATAGTACAGGCTACACGGTATATAAGTGTTTAGTTTATGTGAGAGAGTAGGATGACAAATAGTACAGGCTACACGGTATATAAGTGTTTAGTTTATGTGAGAGAGTAGGATGACAAATAGTTCAGGCTACACAGTATATAAGTGTTTAGTTTATGTGAGAGAGTAGGATGACAAATAGTACAGGCTACACGGTATATAAGTGTTTAGTTTATGTGAGAGAGTAGGATGACAAATAGTTCAGGCTACACAGTATATAAGTGTTTAGTTTATGTGAGAGAGTAGGATGACAAATAGTATAGGCTACACGGTATATAAGTGTTTAGTTTATGTGAGAGAGTAGGATGACAAATAGTACAGGCTACAGGGTATATAAGTGTTTAGTTTATGTGAGAGAGTAGGATGACAAATAGTTCAGGCTACACGGTATATAAGTGTTTAGTTTATGTGAGAGAGTAGGATGACAAATAGTACAGGCTACATGGTATATAAGTGTTTAGTTTATGTGAGAGAGTAGGATGACAAATAGTTCAGGCTACACGGTATATAAGTGTTTAGTTTATGTGAGAGAGTAGGATGACAAATAGTTCAGGCTACACGGTATATAAGTGTTTAGTTTATGTGAGAGAGTAGGATGACAAATAGTACAGGCTACACGGTATATAAGTGTTTAGTTTATGTGAGAGAGTTGGATGACAAATAGTTCAGGCTACACGGTATATAAGTGTTTAGTTTATGTGAGAGAGTAGGGTGACAAATAGTTCAGGCTACACGGTATATAAGTGTTTAGTTTATGTGAGAGAGTAGGATGACAAATAGTACAGGCTACACGGTATATAAGTGTTTAGTTTATGTGAGAGAGTAGGATGACAAATAGTACAGGCTACACGGTATATAAGTGTTTAGTTTATGTGAGAGAGTAGGATGACAAATAGTACAGGCTACACGGTATATAAGTGTTTAGTTTATGTGAGAGAGTAGGATGACAAATAGTTCAGGCTACACGGTATATAAGTGTTTAGTTTATGTGAGAGAGTAGGATGACAAATAGTACAGGCTACACGGTATATAAGTGTTTAGTTTATGTGAGAGAGTAGGATGACAAATAGTACAGGCTACACAGTATATAAGGGTTTAGTTTATGTGAGAGAGTAGGATGATAAATAGTACAGGCTACACGGTATATAAATGTTTAGTTTATGTGAGAGAGTAAGATGATAAATAGTACAGGCTACACGGTATATAAGTGTTTAGTTTATGTGAGAGAGAGAGTAGGATGACAAATAGTTCAGGCTACACGGTATATAAGTGTTTAGTTTATGTGAGAGAGTAGGATGATAAATAGTACAGGCTACACAGTATATAAGTGTTTAGTTTATGTGAGAGAGTAGGATGACAAATAGTACAGGCTACACGGTATATAAGTGTTTAGTTTATGTGAGAGAGTAGGATGACAAATAGTACAGGCTACACGGTATATAAGTGTTTAGTTTATGTGAGAGAGTAGGATGACAAATAGTACAGGCTACACGGTATATAAGTGTTTAGTTTATGTGAGAGAGTAGGATGACAAATAGTACAGGCTACACGGTATATAAGTGTTTAGTTTATGTGAGAGAGTAGGATGACAAATAGTACAGGCTACACGGTATATAAGTGTTTAGTTTATGTGAGAGAGTAGGATGACAAATAGTTCAGGCTACACAGTATATAAGGGTTTAGTTTATGTGAGAGAGTAGGATGATAAATAGTACAGGCTACACAGTATATAAGGGTTTAGTTTATGTGAGAGAGTAGGATGACAAATAGTACAGGCTACACGGTATATAAGTGTTTAGTTTATGTGAGAGAGTAGGGTGACAAATAGTACAGGCTACACGGTATATAAGTGTTTAGTTTATGTGAGAGAGTAGGATGACAAATAGTATAGGCTACACGGTATATAAGTGTTTAGTTTATGTGAGAGAGTAGGATGACAAATAGTACAGGCTACACGGTATATAAGTGTTTAGTTTATGTGAGAGAGTAGGATGACAAATAGTACAGGCTACATGGTATATAAGTGTTTAGTTTATGTGAGAGAGTAGGATGACAAATAGTACAGGCTACACGGTATATAAGTGTTTAGTTTATGTGAGAGAGTAGGATGACAAATAGTTCAGGCTACACGGTATATAAGTGTTTAGTTTATGTGAGAGAGTAGGATGACAAATAGTACAGGCTACACGGTATATAAGTGTTTAGTTTATGTGAGAGAGTAGGATGACAAATAGTACAGGATAGACGGTATATAAGTGTTTAGTTTATGTGAGAGAGTAGGATGACAAATAGTACAGGCTACACGGTATATAAGTGTTTAGTTTATGTGAGAGAGTAGGATGACAAATAGTACAGGCTACACGGTATATAAGTGTTTAGTTTATGTGAGAGAGTAGGATGACAAATAGTACAGGCTACACGGTATATAAGTGTTTAGTTTATGTGAGAGAGTAATATGATAAATAGTACAGGCTACACGGTATATAAGTGTTTAGTTTATGTGAGAGAGTAGGGTGATAAATAGTACAGGCTACACGGTATATAAGTGTTTAGTTTATGTGAGAGAGTAGGGTGACAAATAGTACAGGCTACACGGTATATAAGTGTTTAGTTTATGTGAGAGAGTAGGATGATAAATAGTACAGGCTACACGGTATATAAGTGTTTAGTTTATGTGAGAGAGTAGGATGACAAATAGTACAGGCTACACGGTATATAAGTGTTTAGTTTATGTGAGAGAGTAGGATGACAAATAGTACAGGCTACACGGTATATAAGTGTTTAGTTTATGTGAGAGAGTAGGATGACAAATAGTACAGGCTACACGGTATATAAGTGTTTAGTTTATGTGAGAGAGTAGGATGACAAATAGTACAGGCTACACGGTATATAAGTGTTTAGTTTATGTGAGAGAGTAGGATGACAAATAGTACAATCTACACGGTATATAAGTGTTTAGTTTATGTGAGAGAGTAGGGTGACAAATAGTACAGGCTACACGGTATATAAGTGTTTAGTTTATGTGAGAGAGTAGGATGACAAATAGTACAGGCTACACGGTATATAAGTGTTTAGTTTATGTGAGAGAGTAGGGTGACAAATAGTACAGGCTACACGGTATATAAGTGTTTAGTTTATGTGAGAGAGTAGGATGACAAATAGTTCAGGCTACACGGTATATAAGTGTTTAGTTTATGTGAGAGAGTAGGATGACAAATAGTACAGGCTACACGGTATATAAGTGTTTAGTTTATGTGAGAGAGTAGGATGATAAATAGTACAGGCTACACGGTATATAAGGGTTTAGTTTATGTGAGAGAGTAGGATGACAAATAGTTCAGGCTACACAGTATATAAGTGTTTAGTTTATGTGAGAGAGTAGGATGACAAATAGTACAGGCTACACGGTATATAAGTGTTTAGTTTATGTGAGAGAGTAGGGTGACAAATAGTACAGGCTACACGGTATATAAGTGTTTAGTTTATGTGAGAGAGTAGGGTGACAAATAGTACAGGCTACACGGTATATAAGTGTTTAGTTTATGTGAGAGAGTAGGATGACAAATAGTACAGGCTACACGGTATATAAGTGTTTAGTTTATGTGAGAGAGTAGGATGACAAATAGTACAGGCTACACGGTATATAAGTGTTTAGTTTATGTGAGAGAGTAGGATGATAAATAGTACAGGCTACACAGTATATAAGGGTTTAGTTTATGTGAGAGAGTAGGATGACAAATAGTTTAGGCTACACAGTATATAAGTGTTTAGTTTATGTGAGAGAGTAGGATGACAAATAGTACAGGCTACACGGTATATAAGTGTTTAGTTTATGTGAGAGAGTAGGATGACAAATAGTACAGGCTACACGGTATATAAGTGTTTAGTTTATGTGAGAGAGTAGGATGACAAATAGTTCAGGCTACACGGTATATAAGTGTTTAGTTTATGTGAGAGATTAGGATGATAAATAGTACAGGCTACACGGTATATAAGTGTTTAGTTTATGTGAGAGAGAGAGTAGGATGACAAATAGTACAGGCTACACGGTATATAAGTGTTTAGTTTATGTGAGAGAGTAGGATGACAAATAGTACAGGCTACACGGTATATAAGTGTTTAGTTTATGTGAGAGAGTAGGATGACAAATAGTTCAGGCTACACAGTATATAAGTGTTTAGTTTATGTGAGAGAGTAGGATGACAAATAGTACAGGCTACACGGTATATAAGTGTTTAGTTTATGTGAGAGAGTAGGATGACAAATAGTTCAGGCTACACAGTATATAAGTGTTTAGTTTATGTGAGAGAGTAGGATGACAAATAGTATAGGCTACACGGTATATAAGTGTTTAGTTTATGTGAGAGAGTAGGATGACAAATAGTACAGGCTACAGGGTATATAAGTGTTTAGTTTATTTGAGAGAGTAGGATGACAAATAGTTCAGGCTACACGGTATATAAGTGTTTAGTTTATGTGAGAGAGTAGGATGACAAATAGTACAGGCTACACGGTATATAAGTGTTTAGTTTATGTGAGAGAGTAGGATGACAAATAGTTCAGGCTACACGGTATATAAGTGTTTAGTTTATGTGAGAGAGTAGGATGACAAATAGTTCAGGCTACACGGTATATAAGTGTTTAGTTTATGTGAGAGAGTAGGATGACAAATAGTACAGGCTACACGGTATATAAGTGTTTAGTTTATGTGAGAGAGTTGGATGACAAATAGTTCAGGCTACACGGTATATAAGTGTTTAGTTTATGTGAGAGAGTAGGGTGACAAATAGTTCAGGCTACACGGTATATAAGTGTTTAGTTTATGTGAGAGAGTAGGATGACAAATAGTACAGGCTACACGGTATATAAGTGTTTAGTTTATGTGAGAGAGTAGGATGACAAATAGTACAGGCTACACGGTATATAAGTGTTTAGTTTATGTGAGAGAGTAGGATGACAAATAGTACAGGCTACACGGTATATAAGTGTTTAGTTTATGTGAGAGAGTAGGATGACAAATAGTTCAGGCTACACGGTATATAAGTGTTTAGTTTATGTGAGAGAGTAGGATGACAAATAGTACAGGCTACACGGTATATAAGTGTTTAGTTTATGTGAGAGAGTAGGATGACAAATAGTACAGGCTACACAGTATATAAGGGTTTAGTTTATGTGAGAGAGTAGGATGATAAATAGTACAGGCTACACGGTATATAAATGTTTAGTTTATGTGAGAGAGTAAGATGATAAATAGTACAGGCTACACGGTATATAAGTGTTTAGTTTATGTGAGAGAGAGAGTAGGATGACAAATAGTTCAGGCTACACGGTATATAAGTGTTTAGTTTATGTGAGAGAGTAGGATGATAAATAGTACAGGCTACACAGTATATAAGTGTTTAGTTTATGTGAGAGAGTAGGATGACAAATAGTACAGGCTACACGGTATATAAGTGTTTAGTTTATGTGAGAGAGTAGGATGACAAATAGTACAGGCTACACGGTATATAAGTGTTTAGTTTATGTGAGAGAGTAGGATGACAAATAGTACAGGCTACACGGTATATAAGTGTTTAGTTTATGTGAGAGAGTAGGATGACAAATAGTACAGGCTACACGGTATATAAGTGTTTAGTTTATGTGAGAGAGTAGGATGACAAATAGTACTGGCTACACGGTATATAAGTGTTTAGTTTATGTGAGAGAGTAGGATGACAAATAGTTCAGGCTACATGGTATATAAGTGTTTAGTTTATGTGAGAGAGTAGGATGATAAATAGTACAGGCTACACAGTATATAAGGGTTTAGTTTATGTGAGAGAGTAGGATGACAAATAGTACAGGCTACACGGTATATAAGTGTTTAGTTTATGTGAGAGAGTAGGGTGACAAATAGTACAGGCTACACGGTATATAAGTGTTTAGTTTATGTGAGAGAGTAGGATGACAAATAGTATAGGCTACACGGTATATAAGTGTTTAGTTTATGTGAGAGAGTAGGATGACAAATAGTACAGGCTACACGGTATATAAGTGTTTAGTTTATGTGAGAGAGTAGGATGACAAATAGTACAGGCTACATGGTATATAAGTGTTTAGTTTATGTGAGAGAGTAGGATGACAAATAGTACAGGCTACACGGTATATAAGTGTTTAGTTTATGTGAGAGAGTAGGATGACAAATAGTTCAGGCTACACGGTATATAAGTGTTTAGTTTATGTGAGAGAGTAGGATGACAAATAGTTCAGGCTACACGGTATATAAGTGTTTAGTTTATGTGAGAGAGTAGGATGACAAATAGTACAGGCTACACGGTATATAAGTGTTTAGTTTATGTGAGAGAGTAGGATGACAAATAGTACAGGATACACGGTATATAAGTGTTTAGTTTATGTGAGAGAGTAGGATGACAAATAGTACAGGCTACACGGTATATAAGTGTTTAGTTTATGTGAGAGAGTAGGATGACAAATAGTACAGGCTACACGGTATATAAGTGTTTAGTTTATGTGAGAGAGTAGGATGACAAATAGTACAGGCTACACGGTATATAAGTGTTTAGTTTATGTGAGAGAGTAAGATGATAAATAGTACAGGCTACACGGTATATAAGTGTTTAGTTTATGTGAGAGAGTAGGGTGATAAATAGTACAGGCTACACGGTATATAAGTGTTTAGTTTATGTGAGAGAGTAGGGTGACAAATAGTACAGGCTACACGGTATATAAGTGTTTAGTTTATGTGAGAGAGTAGGATGATAAATAGTACAGGCTACACGGTATATAAGTGTTTAGTTTATGTGAGAGAGTAGGATGACAAATAGTACAGGCTACACGGTATATAAGTGTTTAGTTTATGTGAGAGAGTAGGATGACAAATAGTTCAGGCTACACAGTATATAAGTGTTTAGTTTATGTGAGAGAGTAGGATGACAAATAGTACAGGCTACACGGTATATAAGTGTTTAGTTTATGTGAGAGAGTAGGATGACAAATAGTACAGGCTACACGGTATATAAGTGTTTAGTTTATGTGAGAGAGTAGGATGACAAATAGTACAATCTACACGGTATATAAGTGTTTAGTTTATGTGAGAGAGTAGGGTGACAAATAGTACAGGCTACACGGTATATAAGTGTTTAGTTTATGTGAGAGAGTAGGATGACAAATAGTACAGGCTACACGGTATATAAGTGTTTAGTTTATGTGAGAGAGTAGGGTGACAAATAGTACAGGCTACACGGTATATAAGTGTTTAGTTTATGTGAGAGAGTAGGATGACAAATAGTTCAGGCTACACGGTATATAAGTGTTTAGTTTATGTGAGAGAGTAGGATGACAAATAGTACAGGCTACACGGTATATAAGTGTTTAGTTTATGTGAGAGAGTAGGATGATAAATAGTACAGGCTACACGGTATATAAGGGTTTAGTTTATGTGAGAGAGTAGGATGACAAATAGTTCAGGCTACACAGTATATAAGTGTTTAGTTTATGTGAGAGAGTAGGATGACAAATAGTACAGGCTACACGGTATATAAGTGTTTAGTTTATGTGAGAGAGTAGGGTGACAAATAGTACAGGCTACACGGTATATAAGTGTTTAGTTTATGTGAGAGAGTAGGGTGACAAATAGTACAGGCTACACGGTATATAAGTGTTTAGTTTATGTGAGAGAGTAGGATGACAAATAGTACAGGCTACACGGTATATAAGTGTTTAGTTTATGTGAGAGAGTAGGATGACAAATAGTACAGGCTACACGGTATATAAGTGTTTAGTTTATGTGAGAGAGTAGGATGATAAATAGTACAGGCTACACGGTATATAAGGGTTTAGTTTATGTGAGAGAGTAGGATGACAAATAGTTTAGGCTACACAGTATATAAGTGTTTAGTTTATGTGAGAGAGTAGGATGACAAATAGTACAGGCTACACGGTATATAAGTGTTTAGTTTATGTGAGAGAGTAGGATGACAAATAGTACAGGCTACACGGTATATAAGTGTTTAGTTTATGTGAGAGAGTAGGATGACAAATAGTTCAGGCTACACGGTATATAAGTGTTTAGTTTATGTGAGAGATTAGGATGATAAATAGTACAGGCTACACGGTATATAAGTGTTTAGTTTATGTGAGAGAGAGAGTAGGATGACAAATAGTACAGGCTACACGGTATATAAGTGTTTAGTTTATGTGAGAGAGTAGGATGACAAATAGTACAGGCTACACAGTATATAAGTGTTTAGTTTATGTGAGAGAGTAGGATGACAAATAGTATAGGCTACACGGTATATAAGTGTTTAGTTTATGTGAGAGAGTAGGATGACAAATAGTACAGGCTACAGGGTATATAAGTGTTTAGTTTATTTGAGAGAGTAGGATGACAAATAGTTCAGGCTACACGGTATATAAGTGTTTAGTTTATGTGAGAGAGTAGGATGACAAATAGTACAGGCTACATGGTATATAAGTGTTTAGTTTATGTGAGAGAGTAGGATGACAAATAGTTCAGGCTACACGGTATATAAGTGTTTAGTTTATGTGAGAGAGTAGGATGACAAATAGTTCAGGCTACACGGTATATAAGTGTTTAGTTTATGTGAGAGAGTAGGATGACAAATAGTACAGGCTACACGGTATATAAGTGTTTAGTTTATGTGAGAGAGTAGGATGACAAATAGTACAGGCTACACAGTATATAAGTGTTTAGTTTATGTGAGAGAGTAGGATGACAAATAGTTCAGGCTACACGGTATATAAGTGTTTAGTTTATGTGAGAGAGTAGGATGACAAATAGTACAGGCTACACGGTATATAAGTGTTTAGTTTATGTGAGAGAGTAGGATGACAAATAGTACAGGCTACACAGTATATAAGGGTTTAGTTTATGTGAGAGAGTAGGATGATAAATAGTTCAGGCTACACGGTATATAAGTGTTTAGTTTATGTGAGAGAGTAGGATGATAAATAGTACAGGCTACACAGTATATAAGTGTTTAGTTTATGTGAGAGAGTAGGATGACAAATAGTACAGGCTACACGGTATATAAGTGTTTAGTTTATGTGAGAGAGTAGGATGACAAATAGTACAGGCTACACGGTATATAAGTGTTTAGTTTATGTGAGAGAGTAGGATGACAAATAGTACAGGCTACACGGTATATAAGTGTTTAGTTTATGTGAGAGAGTAGGATGACAAATAGTACAGGCTACACGGTATATAAGTGTTTAGTTTATGTGAGAGAGTAGGATGACAAATAGTACAGGCTACACGGTATATAAGTGTTTAGTTTATGTGAGAGAGTAGGATGACAAATAGTTCAGGCTACATGGTATATAAGTGTTTAGTTTATGTGAGAGAGTAGGATGATAAATAGTACAGGCTACACAGTATATAAGGGTTTAGTTTATGTGAGAGAGTAGGATGACAAATAGTACAGGCTACACGGTATATAAGTGTTTAGTTTATGTGAGAGAGTAGGGTGACAAATAGTACAGGCTACACGGTATATAAGTGTTTAGTTTATGTGAGAGAGTAGGATGACAAATAGTATAGGCTACACGGTATATAAGTGTTTAGTTTATGTGAGAGAGTAGGATGACAAATAGTACAGGCTACACGGTATATAAGTGTTTAGTTTATGTGAGAGAGTAGGATGACAAATAGTACAGGCTACATGGTATATAAGTGTTTAGTTTATGTGAGAGAGTAGGATGACAAATAGTACAGGCTACACGGTATATAAGTGTTTAGTTTATGTGAGAGAGTAGGATGACAAATAGTTCAGGCTACACGGTATATAAGTGTTTAGTTTATGTGAGAGAGTAGGATGACAAATAGTACAGGCTACACGGTATATAAGTGTTTAGTTTATGTGAGAGAGTAGGATGACAAATAGTACAGGATACACGGTATATAAGTGTTTAGTTTATGTGAGAGAGTAGGATGACAAATAGTACAGGCTACACGGTATATAAGTGTTTAGTTTATGTGAGAGAGTAGGATGACAAATAGTACAGGCTACACGGTATATAAGTGTTTAGTTTATGTGAGAGAGTAGGATGACAAATAGTACAGGCTACACAGTATATAAGTGTTTAGTTTATGTGAGAGAGTAAGATGATAAATAGTACAGGCTACACGGTATATAAGTGTTTAGTTTATGTGAGAGAGTAGGGTGATAAATAGTACAGGCTACACGGTATATAAGTGTTTAGTTTATGTGAGAGAGTAGGGTGACAAATAGTACAGGCTACACGGTATATAAGTGTTTAGTTTATGTGAGAGAGTAGGATGATAAATAGTACAGGCTACACGGTATATAAGTGTTTAGTTTATGTGAGAGAGTAGGATGACAAATAGTACAGGCTACACGGTATATAAGTGTTTAGTTTATGTGAGAGAGTAGGATGACAAATAGTACAGGCTACACGGTATATAAGTGTTTAGTTTATGTGAGAGAGTAGGATGACAAATAGTACAGGCTACACGGTATATAAGTGTTTAGTTTATGTGAGAGAGTAGGATGACAAATAGTACAGGCTACACGGTATATAAGTGTTTAGTTTATGTGAGAGAGTAGGATGACAAATAGTACAATCTACACGGTATATAAGTGTTTAGTTTATGTGAGAGAGTAGGGTGACAAATAGTACAGGCTACACGGTATATAAGTGTTTAGTTTATGTGAGAGAGTAGGATGACAAATAGTACAGGCTACACGGTATATAAGTGTTTAGTTTATGTGAGAGAGTAGGGTGACAAATAGTACAGGCTACACGGTATATAAGTGTTTAGTTTATGTGAGAGAGTAGGATGACAAATAGTTCAGGCTACACGGTATATAAGTGTTTAGTTTATGTGAGAGAGTAGGATGACAAATAGTACAGGCTACACGGTATATAAGTGTTTAGTTTATGTGAGAGAGTAGGATGATAAATAGTACAGGCTACACGGTATATAAGGGTTTAGTTTATGTGAGAGAGTAGGATGACAAATAGTTCAGGCTACACAGTATATAAGTGTTTAGTTTATGTGAGAGAGTAGGATGACAAATAGTACAGGCTACACGGTATATAAGTGTTTAGTTTATGTGAGAGAGTAGGGTGACAAATAGTACAGGCTACACGGTATATAAGTGTTTAGTTTATGTGAGAGAGTAGGGTGACAAATAGTACAGGCTACACGGTATATAAGTGTTTAGTTTATGTGAGAGAGTAGGATGACAAATAGTACAGGCTACACAGTATATAAGTGTTTAGTTTATGTGAGAGAGTAAGATGACAAATAGTACAGGCTACACGGTATATAAGTGTTTAGTTTATGTGAGAGAGTAGGATGACAAATAGTACAGGCTACACGGTATATAAGTGTTTAGTTTATGTGAGAGAGTAGGATGACAAATAGTATAGGCTACACGGTATATAACTGTTTAGTTTATGTGAGAGAGTAGGATGACAAATAGTACAGGCTACACGGTATATAAGTGTTTAGTTTATGTGAGAGAGTAGGATGATAAATAGTACAGGCTACACAGTATATAAGTGTTTAGTTTATGTGAGAGAGTAGGATGACAAATAGTACAGGCTACACGGTATATAAGTGTTTAGTTTATGTGAGAGAGTAGGATGACAAATAGTACAGGCTACACGGTATATAAGTGTTTAGTTTATGTGAGAGAGTAGGATGACAAATAGTACAGGCTACACGGTATATAACTGTTTAGTTTATGTGAGAGAGTAGGATGACAAATAGTTCAGGCTACACGGTATATAACTGTTTAGTTTATGTGAGAGAGTAGGATGACAAATAGTACAGGCTACACGGTATATAAGTGTTTAGTTTATGTGAGAGAGTAGGGTGACAAATAGTACAGGCTACACGGTATATAAGTGTTTAGTTTATGTGAGAGAGTAGGATGACAAATAGTTCAGGCTACACGGTATATAAGTGTTTAGTTTATGTGAGAGAGTAGGATGACAAATAGTACAGGCTACACGGTATATAAGTGTTTAGTTTATGTGAGAGAGTAAGATGATAAATAGTACAGGCTACACGGTATATAAGTGTTTAGTTTATGTGAGAGAGTAGGATGACAAATAGTTCAGGCTACACGGTATATAAGTGTTTAGTTTATGTGAGAGAGTAGGATGACAAATAGTTCAGGCTACACAGTATATAAGTGTTTAGTTTATGTGAGAGAGTAGGATGACAAATAGTTCAGGCTACACGGTATATAAGTGTTTAGTTTATGTGAGAGAGTAGGATGACAAATAGTTCAGGCTACACGGTATATAAGTGTTTAGTTTATGTGAGAGAGTAGGATGACAAATAGTTCAGGCTACACAGTATATAAGTGTTTAGTTTATGTGAGAGAGTAGGATGACAAATAGTTCAGGCTACACGGTATATAAGTGTTTAGTTTATGTGAGAGAGTAGGATGACAAATAGTACAGGCTACACGGTATATAAGTGTTTAGTTTATGTGAGAGAGTAGGATGATAAATAGTACAGGCTACACGGTATATAAGTGTTTAGTTTATGTGAGAGAGTAGGATGACAAATAGTACAGGCTACACGGTATATAAGTGTTTAGTTTATGTGAGAGAGTAGGGTGACAAATAGTACAGGCTACACGGTATATAAGTGTTTAGTTTATGTGAGAGAGTAGGATGATAAATAGTACAGGCTACACGGTATATAAGTGTTTAGTTTATGTGAGAGAGAACTTTATAGTATTCAGATCCAATGCTATTTTTATGTGAGCTGGAATATTTGGGCTGCCTGTAATGCTTTGGGATGAATTGTTGTTTTTCACTTGGTGTCAGAAGACAGATCACAAAATCAATTCTGTCTGCAGAGCAACTTAATGCATCTTAACTCCGGCCTTTCTTAATATTAGCACAGTACACGCTTGTTTTATAGGCTGCGGTTCTGTCTAACAACATGCAGGGTAGAGAGTTATAATGTATTAGAGAGGCAGACAGGAAGGCAGTGTGCAGGAATAAAATAAGGTAGAAAGATGTCATAAGATGTTTCACCAAGTGAAATGAAAGGGACATGGGAACTCTTACATTTTCTGTCACAAAAGGACAGTGTAGTCAGGTAATGAACTTAGCTGTAAAGTTTATTAGGCAGAGTGTGTGTCTGCATACTGGGCTGCAATCTGTGTCCATATGAATGTCCCAATATGTGTATTATGTGGTCAATTACGAAAGAAATGTAATAAAATATGGGACCTGTACAGACATTTATTGTAGCACTGCAGCAGCAGATCAGTGTTACAGAGCTATGGATACAGTCAGGAAAAAGCAAAATATCCACCAGAAACCCAGCCATACTCTTAAGTTGTCAGCACAGAGGTGTGTCCCGCCTGACACCTAGATAATATAGCACTGAGGTGTGTGTCGCCTGACACCTAGATAATATAGCACAGAGGTGTGTGCCGCCTGACACCTAGATAATATAGCACAGAGGTGTGTGCCGCCTGACACCTAGATAATATAGCACAGAGGTGTGTCCCGCCTGACACCTAGATAACATAGCACAGAGGTGTGTGTCGCCTGACACCTAGATAATATAGCACAGAGGTGTGTCCCGCCTGACACCTAGATAATATAGCACTGAGGTGTGTGTCGCCTGACACCTAGATAATATAGCACAGAGGTGTGTGCCGCCTGACACCTAGATAATATAGCACAGAGGTTTGTGCCGCCTGACACCTAGATAATATAGCACAGAGGTGTGTGTCGTCTGACACCTAGATAATATAGCACAGAGGTGTGTGTCGCCTGACACCTAGATAATATAGCACAGAGGTGTGTCCCGCCTGACACCTAGATAATATAGCACTGAGGTGTGTGTCACCTGACACCTAGATAATATAGCACAGAGGTGTGTGTCGCCTGACACCTAGATAATATAGCACTGAGGTGTGTGCCGCCTGACACCTAGATAATATAGCACAGAGGTGTGTGTCGCCTGACACCTAGATAATATAGCACAGAGGTGTGTGCCGCATGACACCTAGATAATATAGCACAGAGGTGTGTCCCGCCTGACACCTAGATAATATAGCACAGAGGTGTGTGCCGCCTGACACCTAGATAATATAGCACAGAGGTGTGTGTCGCCTGACACCTAGATAATATAGCACAGAGGTGTGTGTCGCCTGACACCTAGATAATATAGCACAGAGGTGTGTGTCGCCTGACACCTAGATAATATAGCACTGAGGTGTGTGCCGCATGACACCTAGATAATATAGCACTGAGGTATGTGTCGTCTGACACCTAGATAATATAGCACAGAGGTGTGTGTCGCCTGACACCTAGATAATATAGCACAGAGGTGTGTCCCGCCTGACACCTAGATAATATAGTACAGAGGTGTGTCCCGCCTGACACCTAGATAATATAGCACAGAGGTGTGTGCCGCCTGACACCTAGATAATATAGCACAGAGGTGTGTGTCGTCTGACACCTAGATAATATAGCACAGAGGTGTGTGTCGTCTGACACCTAGATAATATAGCACAAAGGTGTGTGTCGTCTGACACCTAGATAATATAGCACTGAGGTGTGTGCCGCCTGACACCTAGATAATATAGCACAGAGGTGTGTGCCGCCTGACACCTAGATAATATAGCACAGAGGTGTGTCCCGCCTGACACCTAGATAATATAGCACTGAGGTGTGTGCCGCCTGACACCTAGATAATATAGCACAGAGGTGTGTGCCGCCTGACACCTAGATAATATAGCACAGAGGTGTGTCCCGCCTGACACCTAGATAATATAGCACAGAAGTGTGTCCCGCCTGACACCTAGATAATATAGCACAGAGGTGTGTGTCGCCTGACACCTAGATAATATAGCACAGAGGTGTGTACCGCCTGACACCTAGATAATATAGCACAGAGGTGTGTGTCGCCTGACACCTAGATAACATAATTTATGTAAGAACTTACCTGATAAATTCATTTCTTTCATATTAACAAGAGTCCATGAGCTAGTGACGTATGGGATATACATTCCTACCAGGAGGGGCAAAGTTTCCCAAACCTTAAAATGCCTATAAATACACCCCTCACCACACCCACAAATCAGTTTAACGAATAGCCAAGAAGTGGGGTGATAAGAAAAAAAGTGCGAAGCATATAAAATAAGGAATTGGAATAATTGTGCTTTATACAAAAAAATCATAACCACCCCAAAAAAAGGGTGGGCCTCATGGACTCTTGTTAATATGAAAGAAATGAATTTATCAGGTAAGTTCTTACATAAATTATGTTTTCTTTCATGTAATTAACAAGAGTCCATGAGCTAGTGACGTATGGGATAATGACTACCCAAGATGTGGATCTTTCCACACAAGAGTCACTAGAGAGGGAGGGATAAAATAAAGACAGCCAATTCCTGCTGAAAATAATCCACACCCAAAATAAAGTTTAATGAAAAACCTAAGCAGAAGATTCAAACTGAAACCGCTGCCTGAAGAACTTTTCTACCAAAAATTGCTTCAGAAGAAGAAAATACATCAAAAAGGTAGAATTTAGTAAAAGTATGCAAAGAGGACCAAGTTGCTGCTTTGCAGATCTGGTCAACCGAAGCTTCATTCCTAAACGCCCAGGAAGTAGATACTGACCTAGTAGAATGAGCTGTAATTCTCTGAGGCGGAATTTTACCCGACTCAACATAGGCAAGATGAATTAAAGATTTCAACCAAGATGCCAAAGAAATGGCAGAAGCTTTCTGGCCTTTCCTAGAACCGGAAAAGATAACAAATAGACTAGAAGTCTTACAGAAAGATTTCGTAGCTTCAACATAATATTTCAAAGCTCTAACAACATCCAAAGAATGCAACGATTTCTCCTTAGAATTCTTAGGATTAGGACATAATGAAGGAACCACAATTTCTCTACTAATGTTGTTGGAAATCACAACTTTAGGTAAAAATTCAAAAGAAGTTCGCAACACCGCCTTATCCTGATGAAAAATCAGAAAAGGAGACTCACACGAAAGAGCAGATAATTCAGAAACTCTTCTAACAGAAGAGATGGCCAAAAGGAACAAAACTTTCCAAGAAAGTAATTTAATGTCCAATGAATGCATAGGTTCAAACGGAGGAGCTTGAAGAGCTCCCAGAACCAAATTCAAACTCCAAGGAGGAGAAATTGACTTAATGACAGGTTTTATACGAACCAAAGCTTGTACAAAACAATGAATATCAGGAAGAATAGCAATCTTTCTGTGAAAAAGAACAGAAAGAGCAGAGATTTGTCCTTTCAAAGAACTTGCGGACAAAACCTTATCCAAACCATCCTGAAGAAATTGTAAAATTCTCGGTATTCTAAAAGAATGCCAAGAAAAATGATGAGAAAGACACCAAGAAATATAAGTCTTCCAGACTCTATAATATATCTCTCTGGATATAGATGTACGAGCCTGTAACATAGTATTAATCACAGAGTCAGAGAAACCTCTTTGACCAAGAATCAAGCGTTCAATCTCCATACCTTTAAATTTAAGGATTTCAGATCCTGATGGAAAAAAGGACCTTGAGACAAAAGGTCTGGTCTTAACGGAAGAGTCCACGGTTGGCAAGAGGCCATCCGGACAAGATCCGCATACCAAAACCTGTGAGGCCATGCCGGAGCTACCAGCAGAACAAAATATTGATCGGAAATCTCACCTCCTGAGATTCCCAAACCCCTTGTGCCGTCAGATACCCCCACACAGCTCCCCAACCTGTAAGACTCGTATCTGTTGAGATTATAGTCCAGGTCGGAAGAACAAAGAAGCCCCCTGAACTAAACGATGGTGATCTGTCCACCATGTCAGAGAGTGTCGAAAAATCGGTTTAAAGATATTAATTGAGTTATCTTTGAGTAATCCCTGCACCATTGGTTCAGCATACAGAGCTGAAGAGGTCGCATGTGAAAACGAGCAAAGGAGATCGCATCTGATGCGGCAGTCCTAAGATCCAACATTTCAATGCATAAGGCTACCAAAGGGAATGATTGTGACTGAAGGTTTTGACAAGCTGATATCAATGTTAAACTTCTCTTGTCTGACAAGGACAGAGTCATAGACACTGAATTTATCTAGAAACCTAAAAAGGTTACCCTTGTCTGAGGAATCAATAAACTGATTGGTAAATTGATCCTCCAACCATGAACTTGAAGAAACAACACAAGTCGATTCGTATGAGATTCTTCGAAAATGAGAAGACTGAGCAAGTACCAAGATATCGTCCAAATAAGGAAATACCAAAACCCTATTCTCTGATTACAGAAAGAAGGGCACCGAGAACCTTTGAAAAAAATTCTTGGAACTGAGGCTAGACCAAATAGTAGAGCCACAAAACTGGTAATGCTTGTCTAAAAAGAGAATCTCAGACACTAAAAGTGATCTGGATGAATCGGAATATGCAGATACACATCCTGTAAATCTATTGTAGACATATAATGCCCTTGCTAAACAAAAGGCAGGATAGACCTACAGTAACCATCTTGAATGTTGGTATCCTAACATAACGATTCAATAATGATAGATCCATAACTGGTCTGAAGGAATTGACCTTCTTTGGTACAATGAAGAGATAAAATAAAACCCCAGCCCCTGTTCCAGAACTGGAACTGGCATAAATACTCCAGCCAACTCTAGATCTGAAACACATTTCAGAAATGCTGAGCCTTGCTGTGTCAATTGGGACACGGGAAAGAAAAGAATCTCTTAGCAGGAGGCCTTAACTTGAAGCCAATTCTGTACCTTCCTGAAACAATGTTTCTGAAACCAGAGATTAAGAACGGAATTGATCCAAATTTCTTTGAAGAAAACGTAATCTGCCCCATACCAGCTGAGCTGGAATAAGGGCCGCACCTTCATAGGTACTTAAGAGCTGGCTATAGGATTCTATAAGGCTTGGATATATTCCAAACTGGAAATAGTTTCCAAACTGATACCGCTCCTGAGGATGAAGGATCAGGCTTTTGTTCCTTGTTGTGAGGAAAGGAACGAAATGATTATTTACCCTGGAAAGAAAGGGAAAGCAAAGTTGACTTAGAAGACATGTCAGCATTCCAAGTTTAATCCATAAAGCTTTTCTAGCTAAAATAGCTAGAGACATATACCTGACATCAACTCTAATGATATCAAAAGATGGTATCACCAATAAAATTATTAGCATGTTATAGAATAATAATAATGCTATAAAATTATGATCTGTTACTTGTTGCGCTAAAGCATCTAACCAAAAAGTTGAAGCTGCAGCAACATCCGCTAAAAATATAGCAGGTCTAAGAAGATTACCTGAACATAAGTAAGCTTTTCTTAGAAAGGATTCAATTTTCCTATCTAAAGGATCCTTAAATGAAGTACTATCTGCCATAGGAATAGTAGTACATTAGCAGGAGTAGAGACAGCCCCATAACCTTAGGGATTTTTGTCCCAACAAACTCTAATCTGTCAGATGGCACAGGATATAATTTGCTTAAACGTCTAGAAGGAGTAAATAAATTACCCAAATTATTCCATTCCCTGGAAATTACTTCAGAAATAGCATCAGGGAGATAAAACACTTCTGGAATAACTACAGGAGATTTAAAAACCTTATTTAAACGTTTACATTTAGTATCAAGAGGACCAGTATCCTCTATTTCTAATGCAAATAACACTTCTTTAAGTAAAGAACGAATAAATTCCATCTTGAACAAATACAAAGATTTATCAGCATCAACCTCTGAGACAGAAACCTCTGAACCAGAAGAACCATTATCAGTATCAGAATGATGATGTTCATTTAAAAATTCATCTGAAAAAAAGAGAAGTTTTAAAAGACTTTTATGTATACTAGAAGGAGAAATAACAGACATAGCCTTCTTAATGGATTTAAAAAATAAAATCTCTTATGTTATCAGGAACACTCTGAAAATTAGATGTTGACGGACAGCAACAGGTAATGTAACAGTACTAAAGGAAATTTTATCTGCATTAATAAGTTTGACATGACATGCAATACAAATAACAGCTGGAGAAACAGATACCAAAAGTTTATAGCAGACTTAGCTTGGTAGCTCCAGCACTGTGCAGTGATTTTCCTGTAGTAACTTCTGACTCAGTTGCAACGTGGAACATCTTGCAATATGTAAAAGAAAAAAACAACATATAAAGCAAAATTGATCAAATTCCTTAAATGACAGTTTCAGGAATGGGAAAAAAATGCCAGTGAACAAGCTTCTAGCAACCAGAAGCAATAAATAATGAGACTTAAATAATGTGGAGACAAAAATGACGCCCATATTTTTTTAGCGCCAAAAAAGACGCCCACATTATTTGGCGCCTAAATGCTTTTGGCGCCAAAAATGACGCCACATCCGGAACGCCGACATCTTTGACGCAAAATAACGTCAAAAAATGACGCAACTTCCGGCGACACGTATGACGCCGGAAACGGAAAATAATTTTTGCGCCAAAAAAGTCCGCGCCAAGAATGACGCAATAAAATGAAGCATTTTCAGCCCCCGCGAGCCTAACAGCCCACAGGGAAAAAAGTCAAATTTTTGAGGTAAGAAAAAATATGATAATTCAATGCATAATCCCAAATATGAAACTGACTGTCTGGAAATAAGGAAAGTTGAACATTCTGAGTCAAGGCAAATAAATGTTTGAATACATATATTTAGAACTTTATAAATAAAGTGCCCAACCATAGCTTAGAGTGTCACAGAAAATAAGACTTACTTACCCCAGGACACTCATCTACATGTTTGTAGAAAGCCAAACCAGTACTGAAACGAGAATCAGTAGAGGAAATGGTAAATATAAGAGTATATCGTCGATCTGAAAAGGGAGGTAAGAGATGAATCTCTACGACCGATAACAGAGAACCTTATGAAATAGACCCCGTAGAAGGAGATCACTGCATTCAATAGGCAATACTCTCTTCACATCCCTCTGACATTCACTGCACGCTGAGAGGAAAACCGGGCTCCAACTTGCTGCGGAGCGCATATCAACGTAGAATCTAGCACAAACTTACTTCACCACCTCCCTTGGAGGCAAAGTTTGTAAAACTGATTTGTGGGTGTGGTGAGGGGTGTATTTATAGGCATTTTAAGGTTTGGGAAACTTTGCCCCTCCTGGTAGGAATGTATATCCCATACGTCACTAGCTCATGGACTCTTGTTAATTACATGAAAGAAAATATAGCACAGAGGTGTGTACCGCCTGACACCTAGATAATATAGCACTGAGGTGTGTGTCGCCTGACACCTAGATAATATAGCACTGAGGTGTGTGTCGCCTGACACCTAGATAATATAGCACAGAGGTATGTGCCACCTGACACCTAGATAATATAGCACAGAGGTGTGTGTCGTCTGACACCTAGATAATATAGCACAGAGGTGTGTGTCGCCTGACACCTAGATAATATAGCACTGAGGTGTGTGCCACCTGACACCTAGATAATATAGCACAGAGGTATGTGCCACCTGACACCTAGATACTATAGCACAGAGGTGTGTGTTGCCTGACACCTAGATAATATAGCACAGAGGTGTGTGTCGCCTGACACCTAGATAATATAGCACTGAGGTGTGTCCCGCCTGACACCTAGATAATATAGCACAGAGGTGTGTGCCGCCTGACACCTAGATAATATCGCACAGAGGTGTGTGTCGCCTGACACCTAGACAATATAGCACTGAGGTGTGTGCCGCCTGACACCTAGATAATATAGCACAGAGGTGTGTCCCGCCTGACACCTAGATAATATAGCACTGAGGTGTGTGCCGCCTGACACCTAGATAATATAGCACAGAGGTGTGTCCCGCCTGACACCTAGATAATATAGCACTGAGGTGTGTCCCGCCTGACACCTAGATAATGGAGCACAGAGGTGTGTCCCGCCTGACACCTAGATAATATAGTACAGAGGTGTGTCCCGCCTGACACCTAGATAATATAGCACAGAGGTGTGTGCCGCATGACACCTAGATAATATAGCACAGAGGTGTGTCCCGCCTGACACCTAGATAATATAGCACAGAGGTATGTGCCGCCTGACACCTAGATAATATAGCACAGAGGTGTGTCCCGCCTGACACCTAGATAATATAGCACTGAGGTGTGTCCCGCCTGACACCTAGATAATATAGCACTGAGGTGTGTGTCGCCTGACACCTAGATAATATAGCACAGAGGTGTGTGCCGCCTGACACCTAGATAATATAGCACTGAGGTGTGTGCCGCCTGACACCTAGATAATATAGCACAGAGGTGTGTGCCGCCTGACACCTAGATAATATAGCACAGAGGTGTGTGCCACCTGACACCTAGATAATATAGCACAGAGGTGTGTGCCGCCTGACACCAAGATAATATAGCACTGAGGTGTGTGTCGTCTGACACCTAGATAATATAGCACAGAGGTGTGTGCCGCCTGACACCTAGATAATATAGCACAGAGGTGTGTGCCGCATGACACCTAGATAATATAGCACTGAGGTGTGTGCCGCCTGACACCTAGATAATATAGCACAGATGTGTGTGCCGCCTGACACCTAGATAATATAGCACAGAGGTGTGTGTCGTCTGACACCTAGATAATATAGCACAGAGGTGTGTGTCGTCTGACACCTAGATAATATAGCACTGAGGTGTGTGTCGCCTGACACCTAGATAATATAGCACTGAGGTGTGTGCCGCCTGACACCTAGATAATATAGCACTGAGGTGTGTGTCGCCTGACACCTAGATAATATAGCACTGAGGTGTGTGTCGCCTGACACCTAGATAATATAGCACTGAGGTGTGTGTCGTCTGACACCTAGATAATATAGCACTGAGGTGTGTGCCGCCTGACACCTAGATAATATAGCACAGAGGTATGTGTCGTCTGACACCTAGATAATATAGCACAGAGGTGTGTGCCGCCTGACACCTAGATAATATAGCACAGAGGTATGTGCCGCCTGACACCTAGATAATATAGCACTGAGGTGTGTGTCGTCTGACACCTAGACAATGGAGCACAGAGGTGTGTGCCGCCTGACACCTATATAATAATGCACTGAGGTGTGACCCGCCTGACACCTAGATAATATAGCACTGAGGTGTGTGCCACCTTACACCTAGATAATATAGCACTGAAGTGTGTGCCGCCTGACACCTAGATAATATAGCACTGAGGTGTGTGCCGCCTGACACCTAGATAATATAGCACTGAGGTGTGTGTCGCCTGACACCTAGATAATATAGCACTGACGTGTGTGCCACCTGACACCTAGATAATATAGCACTGAGGTGTGTGCCGCCTGACACCTAGATAATATAGCACTGAGGTGTGTGCCGCCTGACACCTAGATAATATAGCACAGAGGTGTGTGTCGCCTGACACCTAGATAATATAGCACTGAGGTGTGTCCCGCCTGACACCTAGATAATATAGCACTGAGGTGTGTGCCACCTGACACCTAGATAATATAGCACAGAGGTGTGTGCCGCATGACACCTAGATAATATAGCACTGAAGTGTGTGCCGCCTGACACCTAGATAATATAGCACTGAGGTGTGTGCCGCCTGACACCTAGATAATATAGCACAGAGGTGTGTGTCGCCTGACACCTAGATAATATAGCACTGAGGTGTGTCCCGCCTGACACCTAGATAATATAGCACAGAGGTGTGTGCCGCCTGACACCTAGACAATATAGCACAGAGGTGTGTGTCGCCTGACACCTAGACAATATAGCACTGAGGTGTGTGCCGCCTGACACCTAGATAATATAGCACAGAGGTGTGTGCCGCCTGACACCTAGATAATATAGCACTGAGGTGTGTGCCGCCTGACACCTAGATAATATAGCACAGAGGTGTGTGTCGCCTGACACCTAGATAATATAGCACAGAGGTGTGTGTCGCCTGACACCTAGATAATATAGCACAGAGGTGTGTGTCGCCTGACACCTAGATAATATAGCACAGAGGTGTGTCCCGCCTGACACCTAGATAATATAGCACAGAGGTGTGTGCCGCCTGACACCTAGATAATATAGCACAGAGGTGTGTCCCGCCTGACACCTAGATAATATAGCACTGAGGTGTGTGCCGCCTGACACCTAGATAATATAGCACAGAGGTGTGTCCCGCCTGACACCTAGATAATATAGCACTGAGGTGTGTGCCGCCTGACACCTAGATAATATAGCACAGAGGTGTGTCCCGCCTGACACCTAGATAATATAGCACTGAGGTGTGTCCCGCCTGACACCTAGATAATGGAGCACAGAGGTGTGTCCCGCCTGACACCTAGATAATATAGTACAGAGGTGTGTCCCGCCTGACACCTAGATAATATAGCACAGAGGTGTGTGCCGCATGACACCTAGATAATATAGCACAGAGGTGTGTCCCGCCTGACACCTAGATAATATAGCACAGAGGTATGTGCCGCCTGACACCTTGATAATATAGCACAGAGGTGTGTGCCGCCTGACACCTAGATAATATAGCACAGAGGTGTGTGCCGCCTGACACCTAGATAATATAGCACAGAGGTGTGTGCCGCCTGACACCTAGATAATATAGCACTGAGGTGTGTGTCGTCTGACACCTAGATAATATAGCACAGAGGTGTGTGCCGCCTGACACCTAGATAATATAGCACAGAGGTGTGTGCCGCATGACACCTAGATAATATAGCACTGAGGTGTGTGCCGCCTGACACCTAGATAATATAGCACAGAGGTGTGTGCCGCCTGACACCTAGATAATATAGCACAGAGGTGTGTGTCGTCTGACACCTAGATAATATAGCACAGAGGTGTGTGTCGTCTGACACCTAGATAATATAGCACTGAGGTGTGTGTCGCCTGACACCTAGATAATATAGCACTGAGGTGTGTGCCGCCTGACACCTAGATAATATAGCACTGAGGTGTGTGTCGCCTGACACCTAGATAATATAGCACTGAGGTGTGTGCCACCTGACACCTAGATAATATAGCACAGAGGTGTGTCCCGCCTGACACCTAGATAATATAGCACAGAGGTGTGTGCCGCCTGACACCTAGATAATATAGCACAGAGGTGTGTGCCGCCTGACACCTAGATAATATAGCACAGAGGTGTGTGCCGCCTGACACCTAGATAATATAGCACTGAGGTGTGTGTCGCCTGACACCTAGATAATATAGCACTGAGGTGTGTGTCGTCTGACACCTAGATAATATAGCACTGAGGTGTGTGCCGCCTGACACCTAGATAATATAGCACAGAGGTGTGTGTCGTCTGACACCTAGATAATATAGCACAGAGGTGTGTGTCGTCTGACACCTAGATAATATAGCACAGAGGTGTGTGTCGTCTGACACCTAGATAATATAGCACAGAGGTGTGTGTCGTCTGACACCTAGATAATATAGCACAGAGGTGTGTCGTCTGACACCTAGATAATATAGCACAGAGGTGTGTGCCGCCTGACACCTAGATAATATAGCACAGAGGTATGTGCCGCCTGACACCTAGATAATATAGCACTGAGGTATGTGTTGTCTGACACCTAGACAATGGAGCACAGAGGTGTGTGCCGCCTGACACCTATATAATAATGCACTGAGGTGTGTCCCGCCTGACACCTAGATAATATAGCACTGAGGTGTGTGCCGCCTTACACCTAGATAATATAGCACTGAAGTGTGTGCCGCCTGACACTTAGATAATATAGCACTGAGGTGTGTGTCGTCTGACACCTAGACAATGGAGCACAGAGGTGTGTGCCGCCTGACACCTATATAATAATGCACTGAGGTGTGTCCCGCCTGACACCTAGATAATATAGCACTGAGGTGTGTGCCGCCTTACACCTAGATAATATAGCACTGAAGTGTGTGCCGCCTGACACCTAGATAATATAGCACTGAGGTGTGTGCCGCCTGACACCTAGATAATATAGCACTGAGGTGTGTGTCGCCTGATACCTAGATAATATAGCACTGAGGTGTGTGCCGCCTGACACTTAGATAATATAGCACTGAGGTGTGTGTCGCCTGACACTTAGATAATATAGCACTGAGGTGTGTGTCGCCTGACACTTAGATAATATAGCACTGAGGTGTGTGTCGCCTGACACTTAGATAATATAGCACTGAGGTGTGTGCCGCCTGACACCTAGATAATATAGCACAGAGGTGTGTGTCGCCTGACACTTAGATAATATAGCACTGAGGTGTGTTCCGCCTGACACCTAGATAATATAGCACTGAGGTGTGTGTCGTCTGACACTTAGATAATATAGCACTGAGGTGTGTGCCACCTGACACCTAGACAATGGAGCACAGAGGTGTGTGTCGCCTGACACCTAGGCAATGGAGCACAGAGGTGTGTGCCGCCTGACACCTAGACAATGGAACACAGAGGTGTGTGCCGCCTGACACCTAGGCAATAGAGCACAGAGGTGTGTGCCGCCTGACACCTAGACAATGGAGCACAGAGGTGTGTGCCGTCTGACACCTAGACAATGGAGCACAGAGGTGTGTACCACCTGACACCTAGACAATGGAGCACAGAGGTGTGTACCACCTGACACCTAGACAATGGAGCACAGAGGTGTGTACCACCTGACACCTAGACAATGGAGCACAGAGGTGTGTGCCGCCTGACACCTAGGCAATAGAGCACAGAGGTGTGTGCCGCCTGACACCTAGACAATGGAGCACAGAGGTGTGTGCCACCTGACACCTAGACAATGGAGCACAGAGGTGTGTGCCACCTGACACCTAGACAATGGAGCACAGAGGTGTGTACCACCTGACACCTAGGCACTAGAGCACAGAGGTGTGTACCATCTGACACCTAGACAATGGAGCACAGAGGTGTGTGCCACCTGACACCTAGACAATGGAGCACAGAGGTGTGTGCCACCTGACACCTAGACAATGGAGCACAGAGGTGTGTACCACCTGACACCTAGACAATGGAGCACAGAGGTGTGTACCACCTGACACCTAGACAATGGAACACAGAGGTGTGTGCCGCCTGACACCTAGGCAATAGAGCACAGAGGTGTGTGCCGCCTGACACCTAGACAATGGAGCACAGAGGTGTGTGCCACCTGACACCTAGACAATGGAGCACAGAGGTGTGTGCCACCTGACACCTAGACAATGGAGCACAGAGGTGTGTACCACCTGACACCTAGGCACTAGAGCACAGAGGTGTGTACCATCTGACACCTAGACAATGGAGCACAGAGGTGTGTGCCACCTGACACCTAGACAATGGAGCACAGAGGTGTGTGCCACCTGACACCTAGACAATGGAGCACAGAGGTGTGTACCACCTGACACCTAGACAATGGAGCACAGAGGTGTGTACCACCTGACACCTAGGCAATAGAGCACAGAGGTGTGTACCACCTGACACCTAGGCAATAGAGCACAGAGGTGTGTACAATCTGACACCTAGACAATGGAGCACAGAGGTGTGTACCACCTGACACCTAGGCACTAGAGCACAGAGGTGTGTGCCATCTGACACCTAGACAATGGAGCACAAAGGTGTGTACCACCTGACACCTAGGCAATAGAGCACAGAGGTGTGTGCCGCCTGACACCTAGACAATGGAGCACAGAGGTGTGTACCACCTGACACCTAGGCAATAGAGCACAGAGGTGTGTGCAATCGGACACCTAGACAATGGAGCACAGAGGTGTGTACCACCTGACACCTAGGCGCTAGAGCACAGAGGTGTGTGCCATCTGACACCTAGACAATGGAGCACAAAGGTGTGTACCACCTGACACCTAGGCAATAGAGCACAGAGGTGTGTACCACCTGACACCTAGGCAATAGAGCACAGAGGTGTGTACCACCTGACACCCAGACAATGGAGCACAGAGGTGTGTACCACCTGACACCTAGACAATGGAGCACAGAGGTGTGTACCATCTGACACCTAGGCACTAGAGCACAGAGGTGTGTACAATCTGACACCTAGATAATATAGCACAGAGGTGTGTACCATCTGACACCTAGACAATGGAGCACAGAGGTGTGTACCATCTGACACCTAGACAATGGAGCACAGAGGTGTGTACCACCTGACACCTAGGCACTAGAGCACAGAGGTGTGTACCACCTGATACCTAGACAATGGAGCACAGAGGTGTGTACCACCTGACACCTAGGCACTAGAGCACAGAGGTGTGTACCACCTGATACCTAGACAATGGAGCACAGAGGTGTGTACCACCTGACACCTAGGCACTAGAGCACAGAGGTGTGTACAATCTGACACCTAGACAATGGAGCACAGATGTGTGTACCACCTGACACCTAGGCACTAGAGCACAGAGGTGTGTACCACCTGACACCTAGGCACTAGAGCACAGAGGTGTGTACCACCTGACACCTAGGCAATAGAGCACAGAGGTGTGTACCACCTGACACCCAGACAATGGAGCACAGAAGTGTGTACCACCTGACACCTAGACAATGGAGCACAGAGGTGTGTACCATCTGACACCTAGGCACTAGAGCACAGAGGTGTGTACAATCTGACACCTAGATAATATAGCACAGAGGTGTGTACAATCTGACACCTAGATAATATAGCACAGAGGTGTGTACCATCTGACACCTAGACAATGGAGCACAGAGGTGTGTACCATCTGACACCTAGACAATGGAGCACAGAGGTGTGTACCACCTGACACCTAGGCACTAGAGCACAGAGGTGTGTACCACCTGACACCTAGGCACTAGAGCACAGAGGTGTGTACCATCTGACACCTAGGCACTAGAGCACAGAGGTGTGTACCACCTGACACCTAGGCACTAGAGCACAGAGGTGTGTACAATCTGACACCTAGACAATGGAGCACAGATGTGTGTACCACCTGAAACCTAGGCACTAGAGCACAGAGGTGTGTACCACCTGACACCTAGGCACTAGAGCACAGAGGTGTGTACCATCTGACACCTAGGCACTAGAGCACAGAGGTGTGTACCATCTGACACCTAGACAATGGAGCACAGAGGTGTGTACCACCTGACACCTAGGCACTAGAGCACAGAGGTGTGTACCACCTGACACCTAGGCACTAGAGCACAGAGGTGTGTACCATCTGACACCTAGACAATAGAGCACAGAGGTGTGTACCACCTGACACCTAGGCACTAGAGCACAGAGGTGTGTACCATCTGACACCTAGACAATAGAGCACAGAGGTGTGTACCACCTGACACCTAGGCACTAGAGCACAGAGGTGTGTACCACCTGACACCTAGGCACTAGAGCACAGAGGTGTGTGCCACCTGACACCTAGGCACTAGAGCACAGAGGTGTGTACAATCTGACACCTAGGCACTAGAGCACAGAGGTGTGTGCCACCTGACACCTAGACAATGGAGCACAGAGGTGTGTACCACCTGACACCTAGGCACTAGAGCACAGAGGTGTGTACCACCTGACACCTAGGCACTAGAGCACAGAGGTGTGTGCCACCTGACACCTAGACAAGGGAGAACAGAGGTGTTTACCATCTGACACCTAGACAATGGAGCACAGAGGTGTGTACCACCTGACACCTAGGCACTAGAGCACAGAGGTGTGTACCACCTGACACCTAGGCACTAGAGCACAGAGGTGTGTACAATCTGACACCTAGGCACTAGAGCACAGAGGTGTGTACCATCTGACACCTAGACAATGGAGCACAGAGGTGTGTACAATCTGACACCTAGGCAATAGAGCACAGAGGTGTGTACAATCTGACACCTAGGCAATAGAGCACCGAGGTGTGTACAATCTGACACCTAGGCACTAGAGCACAGAGGTGTGTACAATCTGACACCTAGGCACTAGAGCACAGAGGTGTGTACAATCTGACACCTAGGCACTAGAGCACAGAGGTGTGTACCATCTGACACCTAGACAATGGAGCACAGAGGTGTGTACCACCTGACACCTAGGCACTAGAGCACAGAGGTGTGTACAATCTGACACCTAGGCAATAGAGCACAGAGGTGTGTACCACCTGACACCTAGGCACTAGAGCACAGAGGTGTGTACCATCTGACACCTAGACAATGGAGCACAGAGGTGTGTACCACCTGACACCTAGGCACTAGAGCACAGAGGTGTGTACCATCTGACACCTAGACAATGGAGCACAGAGGTGTGTACCACCTGACACCTAGGCACTAGAGCACAGAGGTGTGTACAATCTGACACCTAGGCACTAGAGCACAGAGGTGTGTACAATCTGACACCTAGGCTTTAGAGCACAGAGGTGTGTACCATCTGACACCTAGACAATGGAGCACAGAGGTGTGTACCACCTGACACCTAGGCACTAGAGCACAGAGGTGTGTACCACCTGACACCTAGGCAATAGAGCACAGAGGTGTGTGCCGCCTGACACCTAGACAATGGAGCACAGAGGTGTGTACCACCTGACACCTAGGCAATAGAGCACAGAGGTGTGTGCCATCTGACACCTAGACAATGGAGCACAAAGGTGTGTACCACCTGACACCTAGGCAATAGAGCACAGAGGTGTGTACAATCTGACACCTAGGCACTAGAGCACAGAGGTGTGTACAATCTGACACCTAGGCACTAGAGCACAGAGGTGTGTACCACCTGACACCTAGACAATGGAGCACAGAGTTGTGTACCACCTGACACCTAGACAATGGAGCACAGAGGTGTGTACCACCTGACACCTAGGCACTAGAGCACAGAGGTGTGTACAATCTGACACCTAGATAATATAGCACAGAGGTGTGTACCATCTGACACCTAGACAATGGAGCACAGAGGTGTGTACCATCTGACACCTAGACAATGGAGCACAGAGGTGTGTACCACCTGACACCTAGGCACTAGAGCACAGAGGTGTGTACCACCTGACACCTAGGCACTAGAGCACAGAGGTGTGTACCACCTGACACCTAGGCACTAGAGCACAGAGGTGTGTACCACCTGACACCTAGGCAATAGAGCACAGAGGTGTGTACAATCTGACACCTAGGCAATAGAGCACAGAGGTGTGTACAATCTGACACCTAGACACTAGAGCACAGAGGTGTGTACCACCTGACACCTAGACAATGGAGCACAGAGGTGTGTGCCACCTGACACCTAGACAATGGAGCACAGAGGTGTGTACCACCTGACACCTAGGCACTAGAGCACAGAGGTGTGTACCACCTGACACCTAGGCACTAGAGCACAGAGGTGTGTGCCACCTGACACCTAGGCACTAGAGCACAGAGGTGTGTGCCACCTGACACCTAGGCACTAGAGCACAGAGGTGTGTACCACCTGACACCTAGGCACTAGAGCACAGAGGTGTGTGCCACCTGACACCTAGGCACTAGAGCACAGAGGTGTGTACCACCTGACACCTAGGCACTAGAGCACAGAGGTGTGTGCCACCTGACACCTAGACAATGGAGCACAGAGGTGTTTACCATCTGACACCTAGGCACTAGAGCACAGAGGTGTGTACCACCTGACACCTAGGCACTAGAGCACAGAGGTGTGTACAATCTGACACCTAGGCAATAGAGCACAGAGGTGTGTACAATCTGACACCTAGGCACTAGAGCACAGAGGTGTGTACCACCTGACACCTAGGCACTAGAGCACAGAGGTGTGTACCATCTGACACCTAGACAATGGAGCACAGAGGTGTGTACCACCTGACACCTAGGCACTAGAGCACAGAGGTGTGTACCACCTGACACCTAGGCACTAGAGCACAGAGGTGTGTACCACCTGACACCTAGGCACTAGAGCACAGAGGTGTGTACAATCTGACACCTAGGCACTAGAGCACAGAGGTGTGTACAATCTGACACCTAGGCAATAGAGCACAGAGGTGTGTACAATCTGACACCTAGGCACTAGAGCACAGAGGTGTGTACAATCTGACACCTAGGCACTAGAGCACAGAGGTGTGTACCATCTGACACCTAGACAATGGAGCACAGAGGTGTGTACCACCTGACACCTAGGCACTAGAGCACAGAGGTGTGTACCATCTGACACCTAGGCAATAGAGCACAGAGGTGTGTACAATCTGACACCTAGGCAATAGAGCACAGAGGTGTGTACAATCTGACACCTAGGCACTAGAGCACAGAGGTGTGTACAATCTGACACCTAGGCACTAGAGCACAGAGGTGTGTACCATCTGACACCTAGACAATGGAGCACAGAGGTGTGTACCATCTGACACCTAGGCACTAGAGCACAGAGGTGTGTACCACCTGACACCTAGGCAATGGAGCACAGATGTGTGTACCACCTGACACCTAGGCACTAGAGCACAGAGGTGTGTACAATCTGACACCTAGGCACTAGAGCACAGAGGTGTGTACCGCCTGACACCTAGGCACTAGAGCACAGAGGTGTGTACCATCTGACACCTAGACAATGGAGCACAAAGGTGTGAACCACCTGACACCTAGGCAATAGAGCACAGAGGTGTGTACAATCTGACACCTAGGCACTAGAGCACAGAGGTGTGTACAATCTGACACCTAGGCACTAGAGCACAGAGGTGTGTACCACCTGACACCTAGACAATGGAGCACAGAGGTGTGTACCACCTGACACCTAGACAATGGAGCACAGAGGTGTGTACCATCTGACACCTAGGCACTAGAGCACAGAGGTGTGTACAATCTGACACCTAGATAATATAGCACAGAGGTGTGTACCATCTGACACCTAGACAATGGAGCACAGAGGTGTGTACCATCTGACACCTAGACAATGGAGCACAGAGGTGTGTACCACCTGACACCTAGGCACTAGAGCACAGAGGTGTGTACCACCTGACACCTAGGCACTAGAGCACAGAGGTGTGTACAATCTGACACCTAGGCACTAGAGCACAGAGGTGTGTACAATCTGACACCTAGGCACTAGAGCACAGAGGTGTGTACCACCTGACACCTAGGCACTAGAGCACAGAGGTGTGTACCATCTGACACCTAGACAATGGAGCACAGAGGTGTGTACCACCTGACACCTAGGCACTAGAGCACAGAGGTGTGTACAATCTGACACCTAGGCACTAGAGCACAGAGGTGTGTACCATCTGACACCTAGACACTAGAGCACAGAGGTGTGTACCATCTGACACCTAGACAATGGAGCACAGAGGTGTGTACCACCTGACACCTAGGCACTAGAGCACAGAGGTGTGTACAATCTGACACCTAGGCACTAGAGCACAGAGGTGTGTACCATCTGACACCTAGACAATGGAGCACAGAGGTGTGTACCACCTGACACCTAGGCACTAGAGCACAGAGGTGTGTACCACCTGACACCTAGGCACTAGAGCACAGAGGTGTGTGCCACCTGACACCTAGGCACTAGAGCACAGAGGTGTGTGCCACCTGACACCTAGACAATGGAGCACAGAGGTGTTTACCATCTGACACCTAGACAATGGAGCACAGAGGTGTGTACAATCTGACACCTAGACAATGGAGCACAGAGGTGTGTACCACCTGACACCTAGGCACTAGAGCACAGAGGTGTGTACAATCTGACACCTAGGCACTAGAGCACAGAGGTGTGTACCATCTGACACCTAGACACTAGAGCACAGAGGTGTGTACCATCTGACACCTAGACAATGGAGCACAGAGGTGTGTACCACCTGACACCTAGGCACTAGAGCACAGAGGTGTGTACAATCTGACACCTAGGCACTAGAGCACAGAGGTGTGTACCACCTGACACCTAGGCACTAGAGCACAGAGGTGTGTGCCACCTGACACCTAGACAATGGAGCACAGAGGTGTGTACAATCTGACACCTAGGCACTAGAGCACAGAGGTGTGTACCATCTGACACCTAGACAATGGAGCACAGAGGTGTGTACAATCTGACACCTAGGCAATAGAGCACAGAGGTGTGCAATCTGACACCTAGGCAATAGAGCACAGAGGTGTGTACAATCTGACACCTAGGCACTAGAGCACAGAGGTGTGTACCATCTGACACCTAGACAATGGAGCACAGAGGTGTGTACCACCTGACACCTAGGCACTAGAGCACAGAGGTGTGTACAATCTGACACCTAGGCACTAGAGCACAGAGGTGTGTACAATCTGACACCTAGGCAATAGAGCACAGAGGTGTGTACCACCTGACACCTAGGCACTAGAGCACAGAGGTGTGTACCATCTGACACCTAGACAATGGAGCACAGAGGTGTGTACCACCTGACACCTAGGCACTAGAGCACAGAGGTGTGTACAATCTGACACCTAGGCACTAGAGCACAGAGGTGTGTACAATCTGACACCTAGGCACTAGAGCACAGAGGTGTGTACAATCTGACACCTAGGCTTTAGAGCACAGAGGTGTGTACCATCTGGCACCTAGACAATGGAGCACAGAGGTGTGTACCACCTGACACCTAGGCACTAGAGCACAGAGGTGTGTACCACCTGACACCTAGGCAATAGAGCACAGAGGTGTGTGCCGCCTGACACCTAGACAATGGAGCACAGAGGTGTGTACCACCTGACACCTAGGCAATAGAGCACAGAGGTGTGTGCAATCGGACACCTAGACAATGGAGCACAGAGGTGTGTACCACCTGACACCTAGGCGCTAGAGCACAGAGGTGTGTGCCATCTGACACCTACACAATGGAGCACAAAGGTGTGTACCACCTGACACCTAGGCAATAGAGCACAGAGGTGTGTACAATCTGACACCTAGGCACTAGAGCACAGAGGTGTGTACAATCTGACACCTAGGCACTAGAGCACAGAGGTGTGTACCACCTGACACCTAGACAATGGAGCACAGAGGTGTGTACAATCTGACACCTAGGCACTAGAGCACAGAGGTGTGTACCATCTGACACCTAGGCACTAGAGCACAGAGGTGTGTACAATCTGACACCTAGGCACTAGAGCACAGAGGTGTGTACCATCTGACACCTAGACACTAGAGCACAGAGGTGTGTACCATCTGACACCTAGGCTTTAGAGCACAGAGGTGTGTACCACCTGACACCTAGGCACTAGAGCACAGAGGTGTGTACAATCTGACACCTAGACAATGGAGCACAGAGGTGTGTACCATCTGACACCTAGGCACTAGAGCACAGAGGTGTGTACAATCTGACACCTAGGCACTAGAGCACAGAGGTGTGTACCATCTGACACCTAGACAATGGAGCACAGAGGTGTGTACCGCCTGACACCTAGGCACTAGAGCACAGAGGTGTGTACCGCCTGACACCTAGGCACTAGAGCACAGAGGTGTGTACCATCTGACACCTAGGCACTAGAGCACAGAGGTGTGTACCACCTGACACCTAGGCAATGGAGCACAGAGGTGTGTACAATCTGACACCTAGGCACTAGAGCACAGAGGTGTGTACAATCTGACACCTAGGCACTAGAGCACAGAGGTGTGTACCACCTGACACCTAGGCACTAGAGCACAGAGGTGTGTACCGCCTGACACCTAGGCACTAGAGCACAGAGGTGTGTACCATCTGACACCTAGGCACTAGAGCACAGAGGTGTGTACCACCTGACACCTAGGCAATGGAGCACAGAGGTGTGTACAATCTGACACCTAGGCACTAGAGCACAGAGGTGTGTACAATCTGACACCTAGGCACTAGAGCACAGAGGTGTGTACCATCTGACACCTAGACAATGGAGCACAGAGGTGTGTACCGCCTGACACCTAGGCACTAGAGCACAGAGGTGTGTACCATCTGACACCTAGGCACTAGAGCACAGAGGTGTGTACAATCTGACACCTAGGCACTAGAGCACAGAGGTGTGTACCATCTGACACCTAGACAATGGAGCACAGAGGTGTGTACCACCTGACACCTAGGCACTAGAGCACAGAGGTGTGTACAATCTGACACCTAGGCACTAGAGCACAGAGGTGTGTACCACCTGACACCTAGGCAATGGAGCACAGAGGTGTGTACAATCTGACACCTAGGCACTAGAGCACAGAGGTGTGTACCACCTGACACCTAGGCAATGGAGCACAGAGGTGTGTACCACCTGACACCTAGGCACTAGAGCACAGAGGTGTGTGCCACCTGACACCTAGGCAATGGAGCACAGAGGTGTGTACCATCTGACACCTAGGCACTAGAGCACAGAGGTGTGTACCATCTGACACCTAGGCACTAGAGCACAGAGGTGTGTACAATCTGACACCTAGGCACTAGAGCACAGAGGTGTGTACCACCTGACACCTAGGCACTAGAGCACAGAGGTGTGTACCATCTGACACCTAGACACTAGAGCACAGAGGTGTGTACAATCTGACACCTAGGCACTAGAGCACAGAGGTGTGTACAATCTGACACCTAGGCACTAGAGCACAGAGGTGTGTACAATCTGACACCTAGGCACTAGAGCACAGAGGTGTGTACCACCTGACACCTAGGCACTAGAGCACAGAGGTGTGTACCATCTGACACCTAGACACTAGAGCACAGAGGTGTGTACCATCTGACACCTAGGCACTAGAGCACAGAGGTGTGTACCATCTGACACCTAGACAATGGAGCACAGAGGTGTGTACCACCTGACACCTAGGCACTAGAGCACAGAGGTGTGTACCACCTGACACCTAGGCACTAGAGCACAGAGGTGTGTACAATCTGACACCTAGGCACTAGAGCACAGAGGTGTGTACCACCTGACACCTAGGCACTAGAGCACAGAGGTGTGTACCACCTGACACCTAGGCACTAGAGCACAGAGGTATGTACCATCTGACACCTAGGCACTAGAGCACAGAGATGTGTACCATCTGACACCTAGACAATGGAGCACAGAGGTGTATGTCAAAAACACCAATACTTTTTCCCCTCAACAAGCATTATTATATTTTATTTGAGGCCAGTTAGTTTATTTTTTTTTGCATGCCACCCACTGCTCTTTCCTCTATCATGTACATAGCACGCATCTTCCCTGTACTACACAGTCTCTTTTTTGTCAGGAGAGTACCTGAGTCGCGCTGCTAAATCTAGTTAGCATGCTTTGTTTTGGCTGTACAGTTATTGGGGGCAATTAGGAGTCTTTGACAATGCAGGAGTTACGTTTTTCCGCCTTTGGCTTGTGAGCTTGCTATACTTTTTCACTGACTGAAGATCATTTGCAGCAGTGTTTTGCAGTCTCCATTTTCCATTTGTAGCTTGGAGGGGGTAAGATTGCTCAAAATTCCAGGAGTTTGGGATATCTTTCTTATTTATATCTAAATTAAATATTTTATTAACTATCTGCCATTAGTTCACCTGAGGATTTCTATAGTGTACTTTTAGTTTTTATCCCTGAATAGCTGGTTTGTTTTATTACAATATTCAGCTTATTTTGTGGTGATTTCAATTTTCTTTTGTCGGTCTGAACCTAGTTTAAAGTATGGCACAAGCTAGAACTGTCCCAACTCTTCAATTCCTTTAGAGAGTAGACGCTATGATACTGAAGGCCAATTCAAATGTGTTTTTAGCAAGGTTGTAATTGTTGTTTTCCCTGCACGACTATGCAGTTCTTGTAGGGATCACTTGTTGCATGCTAATCATTCTGGTACTGAGTTTCCCTCTAAAGGTTTATGTCCTCTTTCTGTTTGTTCCACTCAGGGGAGTTCTTCTGATTTTAGAGATTTTGTTCATTATACTGTCTCTGAAATGTTGGTGTCTCTGCCCCCTCCAAGTAAGCATAAGAGATCTAAGTCTGATGTCCGTCCTTCTGTGGACTTTGTCATTTAGGACCTCTAAAATCTATTCTAAGAACCCTTTGAAAGTTTCAGAGTCAGATTCCTCAGATTTGTCTTCTGAGGGTGAATATATCTCTGATGAGCATGAGTCTACATCTGATCACGACTCAGATACATGTTTATGTTTAAATGAGATAATTTACATTCATTAGTTAAGGAAATCTGATGTGCATTCAAGAGGCTAAACTGTCCAAGGAAAATGGTAAAGCAGCTACATTTAATCTTCAAGCCTACTCTTAAGGCTCCTGATGTTTTTGCCATTCCTGATGCTGTTACTAAAAAAATCACCAAAGAATGGACTAGACCTGGTATTCCTTATAATCTGACATCTAAATTTAACAGGATGTTTCCTTTACTAACCTCTAACTTGGAACTGTGGTAAACTGTTCCTAAAGTAGATGGATCTTTTTCTACCTAATTGAAGCATACTACAATCTCTTTGTAGGACAGTACCTCTTTTAAAGATCCTATGGACTGAAAATTAGAATCTTATAACAGAAAAGCCGATCAGCAAGCAGGGCTTTTATTCAGACCAGCAATTAGTATTGCCTGTTTTGCAGCAGCTGTTACTCTTTGGTGAGGCAATCTGTCTGATAAACTTTCAAGTCTTTTGATGGAAGTCCCCAACACTCTTAGATCTAATCATCTTGGCTAATGCATTTATTTAAAGAAATTTAAATTTGCAGTCAACTACAGTCATCTTCCAATCCTTCAGTAGCCCTCTGTATGGAGGTAATATGTCTTATGATTACGGCATCAGATGCCTTTCCTTTTGCTCGCTTTCACATGAGACCTCTTCAACTTTGCATGTTGAGCCAATGGTGAAAAAATTACACTCATCTTTCTCAAAGGATTTGGATTGATCCACAAACAAGAATTTCTCTTTCATGGTGGGTAAATTACCAGTCTATTTCTCTAGATCTTGGGCAATAATAATGACAGATGCCAGTCTTTCTGGCTAGGGCACAGTATGGGGATGCAGGAGAGCGCAGAGAGATTAGTTGCCCCATGAGGTGAGGTTATCTATAAATGTGTTGAAACTCCATGTGATCTTCAAGGCTTTTCTGAGCTGTTCTCATCTTCATTTTTAATAAGGCAATGTCACGAGTGTGACATATATCAATCATCCAGGAGGGACTCACAGTTCTCTAGCGATGAAAGAGGTATCGCAAATTCTTCCATGGACAAAGAGCAATTGGTGTATCATTTTGGGGATCCACATTCCAGGAGTAAACAACTGGGAAGCAAATTATCTGAGTCGCCAATCTCTCCATCCAGGGGAATGGTCTCTTCATTCAGATGTCTCCAATTAGATAGTCCAGAGATGGGGCTGTTCAGAGATAGATCTAATGGCCTATTGATTAAACAATATACTTCACAGATATTTTTCAATTTCCAGGGATCCTCAGGCATAACTTGTAACTGATCTAGCAGTTCATTGGTCTTTTCATATTGCATATACAATATATTTCCTCCTACTGATCTTCTTCCAATAGTAATTGGATAAAACAGGAGTTATTATCTGTAATTCTTATAGCTCCAGCTTGGCCTTACAGGTCTTGGTTTGTGGACCTAGTACAAATGTCCAGTTCTCCTTTGTGTTCCCTTCCTCTTCGTCACAATTTTCTGTCTCAAGGACCATTTTATCATCAAGATCTTAAGTCTCTGAATTTGACAGCTTGAAGATTTTGAGACAGAAATGTTTTTCAGATTTAGTGATATCTACTTTAATTTATTTTTATCAAGCCAATTTCTCCTCTTGGAACCTCAACTTAGTTCTAAGATTGTTGCAGTCCTCTCCATTTGAGCCTATGCATTCCTTAGAATTTCAGCTTCTTTTTACTAGCTTTCTCTTCAGCTAGACGAGTATCTGACCTGCATGCTCTTTCTTGTGATCCTCCTTATCTAGTTTTCCATCAGCATGAGGCAGTCCTAAGAACTAAATTTGATTTCTTACCAAAGGTTGTCTCTTCTGATAACATTAGTAGAGAGATTGTAGCTCCTTCTCTTTGTCCCAATCCTCAAAATTCTAAGAAACTACTTTTGCATACTTGCATACTAGATTTAGTTTGTGCTTTGAAGTTCTATCTACAGGCTACTAAAGAGTGTTGTCAGTCTTCAAGTCTGTTTAATAATTTCTCAGGTCCATGAAAGCATCAGAAGGCTTCTGTTGTTACTTTAGCTTTATGGTTAAGGTTTTTGATTTGTAAAGCTTACTTGGTGGTGGGAATGTCATCTCCAAGGCATATTACTGCTCATTCTACCAGATCAGTTTCTACTTCCTAGGCTTTTAAAAATGAGGCTTCTGTAGAACAAATTTGTAAGGCAGCAACATGGTCATTCCTACACCTTTTACTAAAGTTTATCATTTTATTGTTTTTGGTCTGTTTTTGGTCCTTTGGAAGCTGCTTTTGGTAAGAAAGTTCTCCAGGCAGCAGTGTCTGGAAATTAGGTGCCTGCCTTTCATTTGTAGATCTTTTAATCCTGCCCTCATTACTCATGGATTCCAAAGCTTGGGTTTTAGTTTCCCAGGAGTAATGGACTCTTAGACTCTTACCAACTTACGAAAGAAAAGAAAATTTATGCTTACCTGATACATTAATTCCTTTCAAGGTGGTGATAGTCCACTATGCCTGCCCAAATTTATCTATAATTTTTATTCCGGCAGTTCTATATTTACACCTAATTTCCCTTTTCCTGTCCATTGCTACATTTTTTCTACATCTCCGTCTTGGCTATAACTGGCTAATCAGTGAGGTGGGAGGGATGGAATACTCTTGGAGTTTTAGGAAATCTTTGCTTTCTCCTAATGGACAGGAGTTGAATCTTAGGAATCCTTAGAATAATAGACTCTTGCAGGCCCATTTATCAAAGGGCTTGCGGACCTGATCCGACACTGCGGATCAGGTCCGCAAGACCTCGCTAAATGCGGAGAGCAATACGCTCTCCGCATTTAACATTGCACCAGCAGCTCACAAGAGCTGCTGGTGCAACGCCGCCCCCTGCTGACTCGCGGCCAATCGGCCGCCAGCAGGGAGCTGTCAATCAACCCGATCGTATTCGATCGGGTTGATGTCCGGCGATTCCTGTCCGCCTGTTCAGAGCAGGCGGACAGGGTTATGGAGCAGCGGTCTTTAGACCGCTGCTTCATAAGTTGTGTTTCTGGCGAGTCTGAAGACTCGCCAGAAACACGGCCCTTCAAGCTCCATACGGAGCTTGATAAATGGGCCTGCAAGACTCTCACCACTTCTAAAGAAATTAATTTACCAATTAAGAATAAATTTAGTTTTTCTGCTAACCATGCTCAAAGTAAAAAAATTGTGTGGCCGAGTTAGTTCTGGTATTACAAGTTGAAAATCAAAAGTTAGCGCTTGAGTGAAAGGCTCAGGTTCAATAAATTCAGGATTTCGGATATCACAACCTCGCTAACACCTTCTCCCTTTAGTCATTTATGGGGTGTGCTAAAAAAAAGCCTCTTTCATTTATCGCTTAGGGCGCTAACCCAACACTGTGCTAGATCAACTGCGCTAAAGCTAAAGGTGTTTTAAGAATACTTTAAATTCCTATGTTCTTCACTACAAATGTTATATATATATTTTTATATATATATATATATATATATATATATATATATATATATATATATATATTGAGTCTGAGGACGGGGGTAAAACCCCGAAACGTCACTCTGTTGGAATAAAGTTTTTTGCCACTTCAAACCCGGTGAGTGCCTGCTTTTGTTGGAGGTATATATAAATATATATATATATATATATATATATATATATATATATATATATACAGTATCCGACAAAAGTGAGTACACCCCTCACATTTTTGTAAATATTTTATTATATCTTTTCATGTGACAACACTGAAGAAATTACACTTTGCTATAATGTAAAGTAGTGAGTGTACACTATGTATAACAGTGTAAATTTGCTGTCCCCTCAAAATAACTCAACACACAGCCATTAATGCCTAAACCTTTGGCAACAAAAGTGAGTACACCCCTAAGTGGAAATGTCCAAATTGGACCCAAAGTGTCAATATTTTGTGTGGCCACCATTATTTTCCAGCACTGCTTTAACCCTCTTGGGCATGGAGTTCACCAGAGCATCACAAGTTGCCACTGGTGTCCTTTTCCAGTTCTACCCCTCCATGACAACATCCCTGAGCTGGTGGATGTTAGAGACCTTGCGCTCCCCCACCTTCCATTTGAGGATGCCCCACAGATGCTCAATAGGGTTTAGGTCTAGAGACATGCTTGGCCAGTCCATCACCATTACCCTCAGCTTCTTTAGCAAGGCATTGGTCATCTTGGAGGTGTGATTGGGGTCGTTATCATGTTGGAATACTGCCCTGCAGCCCAGTCTTTGAAGGGAGGGGATCATGTTCTGCTTCAGTATGTCACAGTACATGTTGGCATTCATGGTTCCCTCAATGAAGTGTAGCTCCCCAGTTCCGGCAGCACTCATGCAGGCCCAGACCATGACAATCCCACCACCATGCTTGACTGTAGGCAAGACACACTTGTCTTTGTAATCCTCACCTGGTTGACGCCACACACGCTTGACACCATCTGAACCAAATAAGTTTATCTTGGTCTCATCGGACCACAGGACATGGTTCCAGTAATCCATGTCCTTAGTCTGCTTGTCTTCAGCAAACTGTTTGCAGGTTTTCTTATGCATCATCTTTAGAAGAGGCTTCCTTCTGGGACGACAGCCATGCAGACCAATTTGATGCAGTGTGTGGCGTACGGTCTGAGCACTGCCAGCTGTCCTCCCACCCCTTCAACCTCTGCAGCAATGCTGGCAGCACTCATACGTCTATTTCCCAAAGACAACCTCTAGATATGATGCTGAGCACGTGCACTCAACTCCATTGGTCGACCATGGCGAGGCCTGTTCTGAGTGGAACCTGTCCTGTGAAACCGCTGTATGGTCTTGCCCACCATGCTGCAGCTCACTTTCAGGGTCTTGGCAATCTTCTTATAGCCTAGGCCATCTTTATGTAGAGCAACAATTCTTTTTTTCAGATCCTCAGAGAGTTCTTTGCCATGAGGTGCCATGTTGAACTTGTAACACTGAGGAGGGAAAATGTCTAATTGGGCCCAATTTGGACATTTCCACTTAGGGGTGTACTCACTTTTGTTGCCAACGGTTTAGACATTAATGGCTGTGTGTTGAGCTATTTTGAGGGGACAGCAAATTTACAGTTATACAGGCTGTACACTCACTACTTTACATTGCAGCAAAGTGTCATTTCTTCAGTGTCGTCACAAGTAAAATATATAATAAAATATTTACAAAACTGTGAGGGGTGTACTCACTTTTGTGGGATACTGTATATATATATATATATATATATATATATATATATATATATAAACATAAAAATAAAAAAAATTTCAATGTGAAGAACATAGGAATTTCAAGTATTTCTATTTAAAACTCATTTAAACGTTAATATAAAAATATTGCATGTTTCAAGGTAATTTACTGGGAAGGGCTCCAATGTGTGTATGTATATATATATAAATATATATGTGTGTGTGAGTGTGTGTATACATGTGCATGCATTTATAGGTTTTTATAGATGTGTGTATATATATATATATATATATATATAGTGTATATATATATATATATATATATATATATATATATATATATATATATATATACAGCAGGTATTGGCAGGTGCACTCTCACTAACACTTTAGTTCCAAATGCCAGGGTGCTAGAATACGGTGTAGAATATGGAAATCAGGAGACAGCACTCACTGGTCTTGACAATACTGGATTTATTCAGTGACGTTTCGGGGAATACATAGGGTCTGATGAAGGGGTGTATTCCCCGAAACGTCACTGAATAAATCCAGTATTGTCAAGACCAGTGAGTGCTGTCTCCTGATTTCCATATATATATATATATACTGTATGTATGTATGCACATGCATATTTACACATATAAAGCAATAAAGAAAGTGCAGGGCAACTAGCCCGGAGCGTAGCTAAGGGTTAAGGCCTGGTTGAGTGAGTGCTGCTGCTGTGTGTGTATTTGTTACAATGTTGCATTGTGTTGGGAGGGGTTTACCAACCTTATATATGGGATGTGCAGAGAGTCCACTTCCTCTTTGTTCCTGTGGATCCCTGGAAGTTCTATCAGAATGGATCAAAGCAGAGTTTTCCTGGAGGAGGCCGAACCTGTGGAGTGGGAAGAGATGGACCTTGAGGACATTGAATGGGTTACACCCTCTCCCTCGGGGACTATCACGGTAGGTCAGGGCCATGTTTTAGGGCTTTCCATTCCTACTTCCCCTTCGGTGGGGGAGGATGGTCCCACTCTGTTTCCCTCTCCTGAGTGGGGGGGGGGGGGGGCAGGAGGATGAGGCTAGGCTGGCCCAGGCTTATCAGCTGGTAGGGCAGTATGTTAATTTGGGGTCTTCTGGGCCGGGGCTCAACAGTCTAGTAACGGGTAGTAGGCCGGGTTCACAGGCAGTAGGTGCTAGATTGGGGGTCCCAAGTTAGCCCAGTTCTACATGCTGCTGAGGGCCCGGTAGGCCCGATAATCGGTGGCGTGGGTAGTGGGAGCAGTGAGGCCCTACCTGTGCCTGTAGTCCTTTCTGACGAATCTGTCGCGACAGTGGTGGCGCTCCTCCAATTCTTAGCGTCGGTCCTCACGGGGGGTTCATTGTCGGGTGCGGTGGTGGTTCAGTCCCAAGGCCGGATTCCATGTGTTGTGCAGGCCTTGGTCCGGTCGTCGATGCTTGCCTCATCCAAGATGGCTGCAGCGTCGACTTCCGGTTACATAGCTCTGCCCAACGCCGCTTCCGGTGACGCCATTTCTGGTTGCGGCAGTCGGAGCTTGGGCAGCGAGTGGAGTGGATCATTCTCCTCAGTCTCCAAAAGGTAAGAAGGGAGCACCACGGGGGGGGGGACATCCGCTCCAGGGGGTATGCCCGTTAGTCAGCAGGAGGCAAGTGGGGTCCACTTAAGGCATCTGGGGGTCGACGCTGAGAATAGAAAGGGGGCAAGTTTGGCTCAAGGAGCGGTGCCTAAAGGGCTTTCTGGTAATGATGTGGGCGGATCGCAAGTCCATACCAGGGCTTCCGTTATGGCTGGCAATAAGGGAGGGGCAGCCGATAGGGCCCCCTCTTCATGCTTGCGGCCTACCGCAGGGACTAGCAAGGCCAAGGCGGCCCTTTCGCACGCTGCGGCTAGAAATAAGGGGAAAGACCCCGTGGCTCGAGCAGGGCCTAAGGGGACACAAGCAGCTGTGACCCTGAGTAGCGGGGCTATTTGCCAGGAATTGAATGCTGCAGTCCTGCAGGGTACAGTATCGCCCAGCTGGAAAGAGAGAGAGCGGGTCATGCACAAGGGTGTAGAAGGGCTGTCAGGTTTGAAGATGAGTATGAGTGTAGGCTGACGGCTAGCATGGATGAGGAACCTTATTTGCAATTTGGTGTGAGTGACAGTGATCGTGAGTGTGGTCAGGAATACGGGGCTGGGAAGGATAGGGAGGAGATGGCTGACTCTTCCCGTGGTACTCCCCTCTTGACCTCTGTGTTTCAGGTGTCAATGGCATCTTCATCTGGTAGTGATGAAGCACCTCATAGGTTGTGGGCTCTCGTTCCCAGGGTGAATACGATGCGATCTGATGACCCCACTCCATCTAGATCAAGCCAAGGACCTTTGGTCCCCTCTTCTGGTGAGTGCCAATTTGATTTGTCCCTGGGGGTATGAGTCCTCCACCTCTAGTGGGTTCGGGTCGGGGTCTGAGATTGACGGGTCCCTGAATTTGCACACAAAAGAGCATCAGAGGATGTATAGGATGTTAAGAAAAATGAGTAAAGCTAAATCTGGGGAGGATAATGCGGGTTATCCGACTCAGGTATCTTGACCCCTGGGAGTACAGATGGGCTCACCACAGGCTGTGGATAGAAAGGCGGCATTGCATTGTGATACATACTCATGCAAGGTGCATAGTTTGCACGCCCACCTGAAGTAAAAAATGGTGAAAGGGATAGAGGACGGTAAGTACGGCAATATGTTTGAGATATCCACTGAGGCATTTAAGCTCAAGGAAATGGCGGAAGATGGGACAGGCCCGAAGAAATTCAAGAGGCCCGACACGTTTGAGGAATGGCATTGTTGTTTCAGAGTGTACGCTACGTGCTATTTGGAAAGGTACCCAGAGCATGGCACTGCTCTGTTTAAGTACAGAGACACTATAGATGCCATCCAGTGGAAATATGCGCATGGTGCCTGGAGGGATTACGATATGCTGTACAGGAAGAAGAAGGAGGGTAACCCATTGCTTGACTTTGGCACCTTGAATCTTCACCTTTGAGCCCATCTTGACCCAAAAAGGGTGGCACAAGCAGCACCCGAGGTTGTCACTCAGGGGCCAAGGTGATTTTGATGGCGGCCGGGGGAGCTGGCGTTTCAAGACAAATCATGTGAGAAGGGCTCATTCAAGCACATGTGTAAGTTCTGCAGTGGACAGTACCCTGGTGTCGACTGCACTAAAAAAACGGGACTACCAAACTGAACAGTTTGGGTCCAAAGGAAATGCTGCAGGTAAGGGTGGACTCACCACTTAAGGTCCCCATTATTGGTAAGTGGTACCCAAACAGAACAGCTGCCTTTTTGCTGGATTCCGGTCTGTGCTATGGTTTCACTATTCCGGTAGTGGGCTCAGTTCCCAGAGATGGCGCAGGTGAAACTAGGTAAGGAGGTAGCTTTGGGCAGAGTCGCAGGCCCCTTTCCGGGCTTGCCGATCCTGGATCTGGTGATATCTCCACTGGGGGTGGTGCCCAAGAAGGAGACCAGTAAGTTGAGACTAATACAGCACCTATCTTACCATAAGGGGCATTTAGAGAAACGATGCCATCCCTCCCGCATTGAGTTCAGTGCACTACCAGTCTTGGACGACGCAATGGATATAGTGTGGGGAGTTGGGCCAGGAGCCTTGATGGCAAAACTAGACATTGAGTCCACATTCCTGCTACTTCTTATTCACCGTCTTCCTTTAGGTTGATGAGGTGCTGGTTCGAGGACTGTTGCTACGTGGACTGTTGTCTGCACATGGGTTGCTCCATATCCTGTGCCTATTTCGAGGCATTTAGTTCTTTTCTGCACTGGGTGGCCGCATCAGCCTCAGGTAATGACAAGATCGCCCATTATCTGGACGATTTCCTGTTGGTGGGAGCTCCCGGTATGATAGAATGTGCTTCCTTGATGGACTTCATGAGGTTCATGATGGCCAGCTTTGGGGTCCCTTTAGCAGAGGATAAGACGGAAGGGCCGTGTACATGTCTGTACATGTCTGACGACGATGAAATGTAGATTGCCCAGGGATAAGGTGAGTAGGATGCTACTGACTGTTAGGGCAATCGCCGCAGCAGCATCGTGTTCATTGAAGGAGTTGCAATCGCTCCTAGGCCTTCTAAACTTCACGGGGAGAGTCATCCCGTGGGGGAGGATTTTCAGCAAAAGGATAGAAAGGCAGTTGGGGGTGGCAAGACAGCAACTTCACACATCAGAATCACAAGAGAATTGGTAGTGGACTTGCAGGTATAAGAGAGGTTACTTCAGGACTTGAATGGCATATGCATGTGGAGGGGCGATCCAGTGTATAATTAGACATTGCACCTTTTTTCACATGCGGCCGGAGCATTTGGTTATGGTGTATATTTTGATGGGACATGGAGTGCAGAGCAATGACCGCCTGTTTGGGCGGACCTTGGGCTTACGCGCAATCTATGCTTCCTGGAATTGTTTCCAATCATAGTGGCCATTGAGCTATGGGATCACCTTTTTCGTGACCGGCTGTGATTTTCTGGACTGACAATCTCAGTGTGGTTTTTGCCATGAATAGACTTTCGGCACTACCTGAGGCACTTGGTGTTGAGATGCCTGCAGTTGAATATTGACTTCAGGGCTCATCATATACCCGGGGTGCAAAATATAGATGCAGATGCAATGTCTTTCTTCCAGTGGGAGGCTTTCAGGGCTGTGGCTCCTGCAGCGGCTGCTAATAGTCTTCCTTGCCCTTCCTTTTTGTGTCAGATGGCAATGGACTGCAGCGGCTGATTCCCCTAATCCATGCATCCCTGGCACCAGCTATTTGGACGGCTTATGTGAGGTACTGGAGTGAATGGGTGAGCTTTTGTGACCTTCATGAATTTCCTTCTTGTGAGGGTGAGCAACGCTTCCTACTACAGTGGCTAGCTAAGCCGAGAGGTAAGCAAGTGAAGAAGGAGGCAGTGGTGTCCAGGCTTTCTTCTGCAAGCTGTACGCTTTTCAGGATGCTTTGTGTACCTTCCTCGTACGGCAGATAGTCCATGTTAGGGGCATCTGGAGGTCCCGCGTAGAGATAGCAGGGAACCGATTACGACGGATCGACTGGTAAAATTGCTGGAAGTATTGCTGGCAATTTGTTCCAAATCCTTGGAAGTCAAGCTTTTCGGGGCAGCTTTCGGGTTGGCGTTCCATGGGGCGCTGAGAGTGGGGGAGTTAGTCCCGCCTTCTAAGGCAGCAGTAAGGGGCGGCATCATGCATAATCACGTTAGAGTGATGGATGATTCGGTGCTTCTCTTTATCCCTAGGTCTAAGAACGACCATGAAGGCCGGGGAGCCTGGCTTTCTCTCCTGGGGCAGCCAGGTGTATCCTGTTGTGCATTGCAGATGGTATCCTCATACTTGGAAGTTCGACCAGGAGGATCTTCCAGGTTCCTTATTCATGCGCACAGGGAACCGTTGACATGGTACCAATTTAGGAAAATATTGGAGAGAGTAGCTCAGTGGGCTGGTCTCGACGCTTCGCGTATTGCACCACATTCATTTAGGGTGGGGGCGGCCATGACAGCAGCGGAATTGGGCTGGTCATCAGACCGTATTCACTCATTGGGGCGCTGGAGATCACAGCGGTACAGATCTTACATCAGGCAGTTGCACTCATAGTGGTAATATGTTAAAAGAATTGGGGTCACCCATGTGATATGGTTTCGGAATGGTGGGTAGGGAGTCTGGCCATGTAAGCTTGAGGTCAGGTCCAGTATGGTTGCATTCTAATTGTTATCTCTTTTGCAGGCACACGTCCAGGTCCTGTTCGGGTGTGTATCGTTGGCCATTCATATGTAGACTGGGCTGCAATTCGAGCTGTGACTATGCCAGGAGGACAACAGCTAGGACTCCCATAATCCACGGCTGTGTTACATTGGTTAGGGTGCAGGGGTTTGTCCTGGGCAGATCTGCCAGCATTGTATCCTACATTGGATTTAATCAGAGCAATGCAGGCGGATCTGCGGCAGTTTCAGTTTTCCAGGTGTACGAATCGGGTGATCGAATGTGATCCCTAAGTTGAGGTGGAGACACATGTTGTGTCATAAGGCAGCTTTCCAGGTCTGGAAAAAGATCAATAGGGAGTTGACCTATTCCTTCATAGCATCAGGCAGGTGTTACTTTTAAGGTTGTAGTGTGGTGGCGGCAAGAGTCTGGACCATTTAATTTTCAGGTCTGTCTCTTGTGGCGGGTGGTCAGGATCATCGCAGCAAGCTGTAAGGAAGTTTGAGTGATGGACATTGCAGTCAGGGTAATGCCCCAGGCTTGGTAGTGCTATGGCTGGTTGCGACGGCCAAGAACTCCCTAAGACAAAGTTGCGTAGAGTATCTCTGCCTTCTGGTCTGCAGCAATGTCCCCTGTCCATTTTCTAGAAGGGGTTATATAATTAGTTATCTAGGCCCCGATTGCCGCCACCCGTGTTTGCCTGTCGTTTACCAGTTCCCATTGCTGGGCATTAATAAATACAACCCACGGGTCTTTCACCCACCTACTGTGTTGAGTCTTTATTGACCAAAAGTTATTACGTTCAGCTGTTAAGCTAAGTTATTAAGTTATTACTTATTTATATGTTATGGTCAGACAATCAGAAAAAGTAGGGCATTTATTCCCTTAAGAAAGTGCAGGGCAAATAGCCTGGAGCGTAGCTAAGGGTTAAGGCCTGGTTGAGTGAGTGCTGCTGCTGTGTGTGTATTGTTACAATGTTGCATTGTGTTGGGAGGGGTTTACTTACCTTATATATGGGATGTAAAGGGAATCAACTTCCTCTTTGTTCCTGTGGATCCCTGGAAGTTCTTTCCCCACCCTCCCATCCCTGTTGTACAATGTAATGTTTTTATTGTAAAGCCGGCAATCGATTTATTTAGCGTCTCTATCTGAGACTAGGTGTCTGAGGCAGGAAGAGGTTTACTCGAACTACTTCCTTAAGTCCAAGGACGGTAGCCTGAGCTCTCCAGTTATTGATATGTTCGACAAGTTGATGCTAGACCTACTGGTTTGGAGATTTCATTGATGCACCCTAGTCTGGCGGGTAGTCAGGATCACAGCTGCAGGCTCTAAGGAGGTTTGAGTGATGGCCATTGCAGTCAGGGTGACGCCACATGCTCGGTAGCTTGGGGGTGCTCTGGCTGGTTGCGACGGGCCGAGAACTCCCTAAGACAAAGTTGCGTAGAGTATCTCCGCATTCTGGTCTGCAGCAGTGTCCCCTGTCCATTTTCTAGAAGGGGTTATATAATTGGTTATCTAGGCCCTGATTGCCGCCACCCGTGTTTGCCTGTCGTTTACCAGTTCCCATTGCTGGGCATTAATAAATATGACCCACGGGTCTTTCACCCACCTACTGTGTTGAGTCTTTATTGACCAAAAGTTATTATGTTCAGCTGTTAAGCTAAGTTATTAAGTTATTACTTATTTATATGTTATGGTCAGCAACTCAGGAAAAGTAGTACATTTAATCCCTTAAGCGAATATAGCAATAAAGGGAGTCGCACTCATTTTTTTTTAACTTCCCAGTCCATATAAAAGTTATATTTACATTATACTGTAGTCTATTAAGTGTGTAGAAGCATTATGTCTAAAAAAACAATGTGCATGCTTTAATTAAAAATACTTTATTGCTAAAAAATTCTAACCCTCATCTGAGCGTTCAGTGAGTCATAATCTTTTACAGGTAGTATGAATATATAGGTGTCTATATATGTGTATTTATGTGTATAAAAAAAAATGACGCTGATAGAGGTGCTCAACACAGGGTTGAACAAACCTTTAGTTTTTAAAAAGAGCAATATCTGCGAAGCGCAATAAAACAAGGTTTGCCTGTATTTATTTATATATATATATATATATATATATATATATATATATATATATATATATATATATATAAAACCCCAATTCTAAAAAAGTTGGGACAGTAGGAAAAACAAACAAAAAGAGTAATTTGAAAAATGAGTTCACCCTGTTGTACTGTACATTGAAAACACTTTACTAACACATTATTTGATGTTTTACTTTGAGAATTTAATGAAGTTTTGAAAATATACACTCCTTTCAGATCTGATGACTGCAACACACTCTATGAAGCCTATTTAACAAAGGTCTATCGGACCTGATGCGACAGTGCGGATCAGGTCCGCAAGACCTCGCTGAATGTGGAGAGCAATACGCTCTCCGTATTTAGCATTGCACTAGCAGCTCTTGTGAGCTGCTGGTGCAACGTCGCCCCCCGCAGACTCGCGGCCAATCGCCCGCCAGCAGGGGGTGTCAATCAACCTGATCGTACTCGATCGGGTTGAATTGTGGTGATCTCTGTCTGCCTCATCAGAGCAGGCGGACAGGTTATGGAGCCGCGGTCTTTAGACCACGGCTCCATAACTTGCATTTCTGGCGAATCTGAAGACTCGCCAGAAACACGGGCCCTCAAGCTGCATTCTGAGCTTGATAAATGGGCCTCCAAATCTACTGGTTTGTCTTTAGGGAATGTTGTTCTTAAAGTGTTGGATTATTCGCTGACGCATCTGTTGGCAGATTGGCGAGCTTTGACCCATCCTTGCTTATGAAGGATTAGGCCTTTTTTGGAGGTTCCTTATATACTATATTTACACGATTGCCTCACCTGTTTCACATCAGCTTCTTATTTCAACTTCTCACATCGCTATTAGCCCTAAATTGCCCCTCTCCCAACTTTTTTGGAATGTGTTGCAGTCATCAGATTTGAAATGAGTGTCTATTTTCAAAAATACATTACATTCACAAAGTAAAACATCAAATAAAGTGTTAATAGTGTGTTTTCAATATAGTACAGGGGGAATTGAACATTCAAATAACTCTTTTTGTTTGTTTTTTGCATTTTTCATACTGTCCCAACTTTTTTGGAATCGGGGTTGTATATGTATGTATGTGTGTATGTATTTATGTATTATGTATATATGTATGTGTGTATGCATGTGTATATATGTGTGTATGTGTGTATGTATGTATATGTATGTGTGTGTATGTATGTATATGTATGTGTGTGTATGTATGTATATGTATGTATGTATGTATGTATATGTATGTATATGTATGTGTATGTATGTATGTGTGTATGTATGTATATATATATGTGTGTATGTATGTATGTATATGTATGTGTATGTATGTATGTGTGTATGTATGTATATGTATATATGTGTGTATGTATGTATATGTATATATGTGTGTGTGTATGTATGTATGTGTATGTATGTATGTGTATATATGTGTGTGTGTATGTATGTGTATATATGTGTGTATGTATGTGTATGTATGTATGTGTATATATGTGTGTATGTATGTATGTGTATATATGTGTGTATGTATGTATATGTATATATGTGTGTATGTATGTGTATGTATGTATGTGTATATATGTGTGTATGTATGTATATGTATATATGTGTGTGTGTATGTATGTGTATGTATGTATATGTATATATGTGTGTATGTATGTATATGTATATATGTGTGTGTGTATTGTGACAGAAAGCAAGGCCTGGTTATAAATGGAAGATATTTAAGACCAAGCATTGTACATGCTATTTCTCCTTTCAGTTAAAACCCCAGGGAGAAAGAGTGTGTATTTGATTATCCCAGACAGCTGTGAAGCTGTCCAGCAGCTAATCACAGGTGTGGCTAATTAGAAGTTGTGAGGGTTTAAATAGCAGCCTCACTTAGGCCTTGAGAGAGAGTTACACAGCTACAGAAGCTGGTGTGTGTGTTTGTTACACTGTGTAAAAGACTTTTGTTCCTGTGAACTGTAAAAGGACATTATTTTTACAAAGCACTTGTGGAATGCTGTGAAGTGCTGGGACACATTTAAAAGCACTTAACTTTGCTGCAGAGGAAGGATTTCCCTCTTTTGAAAATGAACTGCCTGTTTGTTATTGCTGTGAAAAATAAAGCCTTTTAAACTACAGTGGATTGTCCTGTGCTGCATTTGTGCCCTAGAAGACTGTGGTTAAAAGTGGTCCCTGTTACAGTATGTGTATGTATGCATGTGTATTTATGTATGTATATGTATATATGTATGTGTGTATGTATGTGTATATATGTGTGCATGTATGTATGTATATGTATATATGTATGTATGTATATGTATATATGTGTGTATGTATGTATGTGTATTTATGTATGTATGTATGTATATGTACATATGTATGTATGTTTATATGTGTGTATGTATGTATGTGTATTTATGTATGTATGTATATATGTGTGTATGTATGTATGTGTATTTATGTATGTATATGTGTATTTATGTATATATGTATGTATGTATGTATGTATATGTATATATGTGTGTATGTATGTGTATTTATGTATGTATGTATGTATGTATGTATATGTATATACGTGTGTATGTATGTGTATTTATGTATGTATGTATGTATATGTATATATGTGTGTATGTATTTATGTGTATTTATGTATGTATATATGTATGTATGTATATATATATATATATGTATATATGTGTGTATGTATGTGTATTTATGTATGTATGTATGTATGTATGTATATGTATATATGTGTGTATGTATGTGTATTTATGTATGTATGTATGTATATGTATATATGTGTGTGTGTGTACGTGTATTTATGTATGTATGTATATGTATATATGTGTGTATGTATGTGTATTTATGTATGTATGTATGTATGTATATGTATATATGTGTGTATGTATGTATATATGTGTGTATGTATGTATGTGTATTTATGTATGTATATGTATATATGTATGTGTGTATGTATGTGTATATATGTGTGCATGTATGTATGTATATGTATATATGTATGTATGTATATGTATATATGTATGTATGTATATGTATATATGTGTGTATGTATGTATGTATGTATATGTACATATGTATGTATGTTTATATGTGTGTATGTATGTATGTGTATTTATGTATGTATGTATGTATATATGTGTGTATATATGTATGTGTATTTATGTATGTATATATGTGTATTTATGTATATATGTATGTATGTATGTATGTATATGTATATATGTGTGTATGTATGTGTATTTATGTATGTATGTATGTATGTATATGTATATACGTGTGTATGTGTATTTATGTATGTATGTATATGTATATATGTGTGTATGTATTTATGTGTATTTATGTATGTATATATGTATGTATGTATATATATATATATATATATATATATATGTATGTATATATGTGTGTATGTATGTGTATTTATGTATGTATGTATGTATGTATATGTATATGTGTGTGTATGTATGTGTATTTATGTATGTATGTATGTATATGTATATATGTGTGTGTGTGTATGTGTATTTATGTATGTATGTATATGTATATATGTGTGTATGTATGTGTATTTATGTATGTATGTATATGTATATATGTGTGTATGTATGTATATATGTGTGTATGTATGTATGTGTATTTATGTATGTATGTATATATGTTTGTATGTATATTTATGTATGTATGTATATGTATATATGTATGTATGTATATGTATATATGTGTGTATGTGTGTGTATTTATGTATGTATGTACAGTATATATATATATATACATACATTATTTTAATAAATAGTGTAAATATGAGTGTAATAGTTCATTTTGTGTTATTTGTTTTGAGAATTTGTTTTAACCCTTACACTTTACTTCAGGTCTTAAGTTGTCATAACCTATAACTTTCAACTTGTAAATTGAGTACTATTTAGCAGGGTCGCAATATCCATTGAGAGTAAAGGTTGTGCTAGAGCGAAGTCGGCCGCGCTTACCCTTCTCCGGTAATTGGGATTTACCATGGGCTTGTAAAATCAAGTCGTGGACCAATGTTGGCATAGTCCAGCGATATCTTATATTATTGCTATTATTAGCGCACCACTTGTAATCTGGGAAACAAAAGATTATTTTGTGATGAATAAAACATTTTTCTGCTTGTGCACATGTCTAGTGTTTACAATCCAATGAGCATTAAAGGGACAGTAAAGTAAAAATTAAACTTTCATGATTCAGATAGAGCAGCAGTTTTAAACAATTTTCCAATTTACTTCGGTTATTGAATTTGCTTCATTCTCTTGGTATCTTTAATTGAAGAGTAAAACTAGGTAGGCTCAAAAGAGCTTGGGAGTTTTGCAGCGTTATTTGTAGCTTTGTTAAACAATGTTGCAAAACATTGCTGTCATAGAGTATAAAGACACGTGCACACTCCTGAGCTCTTATGAGCCTACCTTGTTTTACTCTTCAATAAAAGATACTAAGAGAACGAAGCAAATTCAATAACAGAAGTAAATTGGAAAATGAAGGTTTAATTTTGACGTTACTGTCCCTTTAATATATCAATATCAGTTGTGCACAAATCTTCATTTCCTGCTAGTTTTAATATGAATGTAATTCTAACCTTTTTTGTGCACAGAACAGATATTTTTTATATTTGCTTCTTCTTTATTTGCTGCTAGAAAATGTTTTGCATGAAACATCCCTTTCAGGCACAACGTTGATTTTATAGGTCACATAATCACTTGTACCGTACTTTACGACATTTGTAAACAACCTTGATTTTGTGCTCAACCGTAAGGCGTTTTATGGAGAAAATTTAATGTTGGAAAATTAGCACCTTATAGACCCATAAAAGTTCTTCACAAACTATTTCAATAACCATTTCCTTAAAATTGTCATCTGCCTTCTTGGGTAAGTGCTCCATATAACTCGTCTAAGTGCCTATGCTACACAATTACTAATGCTCCCATCTAGCAGGAAATCCCCCCTTAGCTGCCGAAGAGCCCCTCTGTTTGCAGGAGAGTTCACTTTTAATATAAAATGTATTTTTCCAGCCAAGTCCCTAGTGCAGATTATAATAAATATCTGTAAACCGAGTGTCCAACCAAGCTCTGTCTTCTGTTACCTGCAAATAACGATACAATGTTACTGGGACGGAATCCAAAGATAAAGATTGTGCAGATAGATGGAAGGAACAGGATAAACAGGCAGAGTGCACAGGACTGGCAATCTTATATTGTAGAACAATCCTGTTCAGCCATATAAATGCAGAATAATACAATTGTAGAGTCTGGGAAAGGCTGGGATAGTAATGTGAAAGAAGGAATGAGCTTGTAGAGTCAGCAACATGTAGACAGAACAGGACAAGTCAGAACAGGTCAGGAACATGAATACAGAACAGGACAAGCTTAGCTAGACACACCAAGTCAGGAACATGTAGACAGAACAGGACAAGCTTAGTTAGACAGACCAGGTCAGGAACGTGTAGACAGAACAGGACAAGACAGAACAGGACAGGAACATGAATACAGAACAGGACAATCTTAGCTAGACACACCAAGTCAGGAACATGTAGACAGAACAGGGCAAGACATAACAGGTTAGGAACATGAATACAGAACAGGACAAGCTAAGCCAGACAGACTAATACAGGAACATGTAGACAGAACAGGACAGACCTAGTTACACAGACCAGGGCAGGAACATGCAGCTAGAACAGGACAGGCTTAGTTAGACAGCCTAGGTCAGGAACATGTAGAAAGAAAAGGACAAGCTTAGTTAGACAGACCACATCAGGAACATGCAGACAGAACAGGGCACGCTTAGTTAGACAGACCAGGTCAGGAACATGTAGACAGAAAAGGACAAGCTTAGTTAGACACACCAGATCAGGAACATGTAGACAGAACAGGACAAGTTTAGACAGACCAGATCAGTAACATGTAGACAGAACAGGAGAAGCTTAGTTAGACAGACCAGGTCAGGAACATGTAGACAGAACAGGACAAGTTTAGTTACACAGACCAGGTCAGGAACCTGCAGACAGATCAGGACAAGCTTAGTTAGACAGACCAGGTCAGGAACATGTAGACAGAACAGGACAAGCTTCGGTAGACAGAGCATGTCAGAAATATGTAGATATAACAGGACAAGTTTAGTCATACAGACCAGGTCAGGAACATGTAGACAGAACAGGACAAGCTTAGTTAGACAGACCAGGTCAAGAACATGCAGACAGAACAGGAAAAGCTGAGTTAGACAGACCAGGTCAGGAACATGTAGACAGAACAGGACAAGCTTAGTTAGACCGACCAGGTCAAGAACATGTAGACAGAACAGGACAAGTTTAGACAGACCAGTTCAGGAACATGTAGACAGAACAGGACAAGCTTAGTTAGACAGACCAGGTCAGGAGCATGCAGACAGAACAGGACAAGTTTAGTTAGACAGACCAGGTCAGGAACATGTAGACAGAACAGGAAAAGTTTAGTTAGACAGACCAGGTCAGGAGCATGTCTGCAGAAGCTTATATACAATGTAATCACAGAGGTAAAAAGTATATTAATATTACTGAGATAAGGGGCAGTGTGCAGAGGCTTAGATAAAGGGTAATCACAGAGGTAAAAAGTATATTAATATAACTGAGATAAGGAGCAGTCTGCAGAGGCTTAGATACAGGTAATCACAGAGGTAAAAAGTATATTAATATATGTGAGATAAGGAGCAGTCTGCAGAGGCTTAGATACAGGTAATCACAGAGGTAAAAAGTATATTAATATAACTGAGATAAGGGGGCAGTCTGCAGAGGCTTATATACAAGGTAATCTCAGAGGTAAAAAGTATATTAATATAACTGAGATATGGGGCAGTCTGCAGAGGCTTAGATACAGGGTAATCACAGAGGTAAAAAGTATATAAATATAACTTAGATAAGGGGGCAGTCTGCAGAGGGTTAGAGACAAGGTAATCACAGAAGTAAAAAGTATATTAATATAACTTAGATAAGGAGCAGTCTGCAGAGGCTTAGATACAGGGTAATCACAGAGGTAAAAAGTATATTAATATATGTGAGATAAGGAGCAGTCTGCAGAGGCTTAGATACAGGATAATCACAGAGGTAAAAAGTATATTAATATAACTGAGATAAGGAGCAGTCTGCAGAGGCTTAGATACAAAGTAATCACAGAGGTAAAAAGTATATTAATATAACTGAGATAAGGGGCAGTCTGCAGAGGCTTAGATACAGTATAATCACAGAGGTAAAAAGTATATTAATATAAGTGAGATAAGGAGCAGTCTGCAGAGGCTTAGATACAGTATAATCACAGAGGTAAAAAGTATATTAATATAACTGAGATAAGAGGCAGTCTGCAGAGGTTTAGATACAAGGTAATCACAGAGGTAAAAAGTATATTAATGTAACTGAGATAAGGAGCAGTCTGCAGAGGCTTAGATACAAGGTAATCACAGAGGTAAAAAGTATATTAATATAACTGAGATAAGGGGCAGTCTGCAGAGGCTTAGATACAAGGTAATCACAGAGGTAAAAAGTATATTAATATAACAGTGTTGGTTATGCAAAACTGGGGAATGAGTAATAAAGTTATTATCTATCTTTTTAAAAAAACATAATTTATGTAAGAACTTACCTGATAAATTCATTTCTTTCATATTAGCAAGAGTCCATGAGCTAGTGACGTATGGGATATACATTCCTACCAGGAGGGGCAAAGTTTCCCAAACCTCAAAATGCCTATAAATACACCCCTCACCACACCCACAATTCAGTTTAACGAATAGCCAAGAAGTGGGGTGATAAAAAAGTGCGAAAGCATATAAAATAAGGAATTGGAATAATTGTGCTTTATACAAAATCATAACCACCACAAAAAAGGGCGGGCCTCATGGACTCTTGCTAATATGAAAGAAATGAATTTATCAGGTAAGTTCTTACATAAATTATGTTTTCTTTCATGTAATTAGCAAGAGTCCATGAGCTAGTGACGTATGGGATAATGACTACCCAAGATGTGGATCTTTCCACACAAGAGTCACTAGAGAGGGAGGGATAAAATAAAGACAGCCAATTCCTGCTGAAAAAAATCCACACCCAAAATAAAGTTTAACGAAAAACATAAGCAGAAGATTCAAACTGAAACCGCTGCCTGAAGTACTTTTCTACCAAAAACTGCTTCAGAAGAAGAAAATACATCAAAATGGTAGAATTTAGTAAAAGTATGCAAAGAGGACCAAGTCGCTGCTTTGCAGATCTGGTCAACCGAAGCTTCATTCCTAAACGCCCAGGAAGTAGAAACTGACCTAGTAGAATGAGCTGTAATTCTCTGAGGCGGAGTTTTACCCGACTCAACATAGGCAAGATGAATTAAAGATTTCAACCAAGATGCCAAAGAAATGGCAGAAGCTTTCTGGCCTTTTCTAGAACCGGAAAAGATAACAAATAGACTAGAAGTCTTACGAAAAGATTTCGTAGCTTCAACATAATATTTCAAAGCTCTAACAACATCCAAAGAATGCAACGATTTCTCCTTAGAATTCTTAGGATTAGGACATAATGAAGGAACCACAATTTCTCTACTAAAGTTGTTGGAATTCACAACTTTAGGTAAAAATTCAAAAGAAGTTCGCAACACCGCCTTATCCTGATGAAAAATCAGAAAAGGAGACTCACAAGAAAGAGCAGATAATTCAGAAACTCTTCTGGCAGAAGAGATGGCCAAAAGGAACAAAACTTTCCAAGAAAGTAATTTAATGTCCAATGAATGCATAGGTTCAAACGGAGGAGCTTGAAGAGCTCCCAGAACCAAATTCAAACTCCAAGGAGGAGAAATTGACTTAATGACAGGTTTTATACGAACCAAAGCTTGTACAAAACAATGAATATCAGGAAGAATAGCAATCTTTCTGTGAAAAAGAACAGAAAGAGCAGAGATTTGTCCTTTCAAAGAACTTGCGGACAAACCCTTATCTAAACCATCCTGAAGAAACTGTAAAATTCTCGGTATTCTAAAAGAATGCCAGGAAAAATGATGAGAAAGACACCAAGAAATATAAGTCTTCCAGACTCTATAATATATCTCTCGAGATACAGATTTACGAGCCTGTAACATAGTATTAATCACAGAGTCAGAGAAACCTCTTTGACCAAGAATCAAGCGTTCAATCTCCATACCTTTAAATTTAAGGATTTCAGATCCTGATGGAAAAAATGACCTTGTGACAGAAGGTCTGGTCTTAACGGAAGAGTCCACGGTTGGCAAGAGGCCATCCGGACAAGATCCGCATACCAAAACCTGTGAGGCCATGCCGGAGCTACCAGCAGAACAAATGAGCATTCCTTCAGAATCTTGGAGATTACTCTTGGAAGAAGAACTAGAGGCGGAAAGATATAGGCAGGATGATACTTCCAAGGAAGTGATAATGCATCCACTGCCTCCGCCTGAGGATCCCGGGATCTGGACAGATACCTGGGAAGTTTCTTGTTTAGATGGGACGCCATCAGATCTATTTCTGGAAGTTCCCACATTTGAACAATCTGAAGAAATACCTCTGGGTGAAGAGACCATTCGCCCGGATGCAACGTTTGGCGACTGAGATAATCCGCTTCCCAATTGTCTACACCTGGGATATGAACCGCAGAGATTAGACAGGAGCTGGATTCCGCCCAAACCAAAATTCGAGATACTTCTTTCATAGCCAGAGGACTGTGAGTCCCTCCTTGATGATTGATGTATGCCACAGTTGTGACATTGTCTGTCTGAAAACAAATGAACGATTCTCTCTTCAGAAGAGGCCAAAACTGAAGAGCTCTGAAAATTGCACGGAGTTCCAAAATATTGATCGGTAATCTCACCTCCTGAGATTCCCAAACTCCTTGTGCCGTCAGAGATCCCCACACAGCTCCCCAACCTGTGAGACTTGCATCTGTTGAAATTACAGTCCAAGTCGGAAGCACAAAAGAAGCCCCCTGAATTAAACAATGGTGATCTGTCCACCATGTCAGAGAGTGTCGAACAATCGGTTCTAAAGATATTAATTGAGATATCTTCGTGTAATCCTTGCACCATTGCTTCAGCATACAGAGCTGAAGAGGTCGCATGTGAAAACGAGCAAAGGGGATCGCGTCCGATGCAGCAGTCATAAGACCTAGAATTTCCATGCATAAGGCTACCGAAGGGAATGATTGTGACTGAAGGTTTCGACAAGCTGCAATCAACTTTAGACATCTCTTGTCTGTTAAAGACAGAGTCATGGACACTGAATCCATCTGGAAACCCAGAAAGGTTACCCTTGTCTGAGGAATCAAAGAACTTTTTGGTAAATTGATCCTCCAACCATGATCTTGAAGAAACAACACAAGACGATTCGTATGAGATTCTGCTAAATGTAAAGACTGAGCAAGTACCAAGATATCGTCCAAATAAGGAAATACCACAATACCCTGTTCTCTGATTACAGACAGCAGGGCACCGAGAACCTTTGTAAAAATTCTTGGAGCTGTAGCTAGGCCAAACGGCAGAGCCACAAACTGGTAATGCTTGTCCAGAAACGAGAATCTCAGGAACTGATAATGATCTGGATGAATCGGAATATGCAGATATGCATCCTGTAAATCTATTGTGGACATATAATTCCCTTGCTGAACAAAAGGTAAGATAGTCCTTACAGTTACCATCTTGAATGTTGGTATCCTTACATAATGATTCAATATTTTTAGATCCAGAACTGGTCTGAAAGAATTCTCCTTCTTTGGTACAATGAAGAGATTTGAATAAAACCCCATCCCCTGTTCCGGAACTGGAACTGGCATAATTACTCCAGTCAACTCTAGATCTGAAACACATTTCAGAAATGCTTGAGCTTTTACTGGATTTACTGGGACACGGGAAAGAAAAAATCTCTTTGCAGGAGGTCTCAACTTGAAACCAATTCTGTACCCTTCTGAAACAATGCTCTGAATCCAAAGATTGTGAACAGAATTTATCCAAATTTCCTTGAAAAAACGTAACCTGCCCCCTACCAGCTGAGCTGGAATGAGGGCCGCACCTTCATGTGGACTTAGAAGCAGGCTTTGCCTTTCTAGCTGGCTTGGATTTATTCCAGACTGGAGATGGTCTCCAAACTGAAACTGCTCCTGAGGATGAAGGATCAGGCTTTTGTTCTTTGTTGAAACGAAAGGAACGAAAACGATTATTAGCCCTGTTTTTACCTTTAGATTTTTTATCCTGTGGTAAAAAAGTTCCTTTCCCACCAGTAACAGTTGAAATAATGGAATCCAACTGAGAACCAAATAATTTGTTACCCTGGAAAGAAATGGAAAGTAAAGTTGATTTAGAAGCCATATCAGCATTCCAAGTTTTAAGCCATAAAGCTCTTCTAGCTAAAATAGCTAGAGACATAAACCTGACATCAACTCTGATAATATCAAAAATGGCATCACAGATAAAATTATTAGCATGCTGAAGAAGAATAATAATATCATGAGAATCACGATGTGTTACTTGTTGCGCTAAAGTTTCCAACCAAAAAGTTGAAGCTGCAGCAACATCAGCCAAAGATATAGCAGGTCTAAGAAGATTACCTGAACACAGATAAGCTTTTCTTAGAAAGGATTCAATTTTCCTATCTAGAGGATCCTTAAACGAAGTACCATCTGACGTAGGAATAGTAGTACGTTTAGCAAGGGTAGAAATAGCCCCATCAACTTTAGGGATCTTGTCCCAAAATTCTAATCTGTCAGACGGCACAGGATATAATTGCTTAAAACGTTTAGCAGGAGTAAATGAATTACCCAAATTATCCCATTCTTTGGAAAATACTGCAGAAATAGCATTAGGAACAGGAAAAACTTCTGGAATAACCACAGGAGCTTTAAATACCTTATCTAAACGTTTAGAATTAGTATCAAGAGGACCAGAATCCTCTATTTCTAAAGCAATTAGTACTTCTTTAAGTAAAGAACGAATAAATTCCATTTTAAATAAATATGAAGATTTATCAGCATCAACCTCTGAGACAGAATCCTCTGAACCAGAGGAATCATCAGAATCAGAATGATGATGTTCATTTAAAAATTCATCTGTAGGGAGCGAAGTTTTAAAAGATTTTTTACGTTTACTAGAAGGAGAAATAACAGACATAGCCTTCTTTATGGATTCAGAAACAAAATCTCTTATATTATCAGGAACATTCTGCACCTTAGATGTTGAAGGAACTGCAACAGGCAATGGTACTTTACTAAAGGAAATATTATCTGCTTTAACAAGTTTGTCATGACAATCAATACAAACAACAGCTGGAGGAATAGCTACCAAAAGTTTACAGCAGATACACTTAGCTTTGGTAGATTCAGCACTTGACAGCGATTTTCCTGTAGTATCTTCTGACTCAGATGCAACGTGAGACATCTTGCAATATGTAAGAGAAAAAACAACATATATATAAAGCAAAATTGATCAAATTCCTTAAATGACAGTTTCAGGAATGGGAAAAAATGCCAAAGAACAAGCTTCTAGCAACCAGAAGCAATAAAAAATGAGACTTAAATAATGTGGAGACAAAAGCGACGCCCATATTTTTTCGCGCCAAATAAGACGCCCACATTATTTGGCGCCTAAATGCTTTTTGGCGCCAAAAATGACGCCACATCCGGAACGCCGACATTTTTGGCGCAAAATAACGTCAAAAAAATGACGCAACTTCCGGCGACACGTATGACGCCGGAAACGGAAATAGAATTTTTGCGCCAAAAAAGTCCGCGCCAAGAATGACGCAACAAAATGAAGCATTTTCAGCCCCCGCGAGCCTAACAGCCCACAGGGAAAAAGTCAAATTTTAAGGTAAGAAAAATGTTAAATTAAAATGCATTATCCCAAATATGAAACTGACTGTCTGAAAATAAGGAAAGTTGAACATTCTGAGTCAAGGCAAATAAATGTTTGAATACATATATTTAGAACTTTATAAACAAAGTGCCCAACCATAGCTTGGAGTGTCACAGAAAATAAGACTTACTTACCCCAGGACACTCATCTACATATAGCAGATAGCCAAACCAGTACTGAAACGAGAATCAGCAGAGGTAATGGTATATATAAGAGTATATCGTCGATCTGAAAAGGGAGGTAAGAGATGAATCTCTACGACCGATAACAGAGAACCTATGAAATAGACCCCGTAGAAGGAGATCACTGCATTCAAATAGGCAATACTCTCCTCACATCCCTCTGACATTCACTGCACGCTGAGAGGAAAACCGGGCTCCAACTTGCTGCGGAGCGCATATCAACGTAGAATCTAGCACAAACTTACTTCACCACCTCCATCGGAGGCAAAGTTTGTAAAACTGAATTGTGGGTGTGGTGAGGGGTGTATTTATATGCATTTTGAGGTTTGGGAAACTTTGCCCCTCCTGGTAGGAATGTATATCCCATACGTCACTAGCTCATGGACTCTTGCTAATTACATGAAAGAAATACAAATTCTGGAGTTGACTGACCCTTTAATGGTGGATTTCATGTATCTATATTGTCTTTGCTAATACAAGGCAACATGACCATCTTTAGCAGTTAATCTGTAAATAGCAAGAGTCCTGTTCTCGTTATGTCATTGCTATCAGAGTATATTTACTATAACACTTTGTAAAGTTCAAGTCTTTCTGGGTATTCATTAAAGCGGCAGCCTTTGTGCACAGCTTGGAAATGCCTTTAACATTACTTATAAGTTCACAACAAATACATTTGCTCCAGAAATCTCTCTGACACACCTCAGGCAGCCTAACATATGTAAACACAATCATTACACTTTTTTCAGTTTTTTTGAAATTTATATGAGAAGAAAATGCTAATGTTGAATGGCAATATTAGAATAATAAGTAATTGTGATATACCCCAATATCTGCCAATCCAACTAATTTAGTTTTTCTTCTGTAAAAGACTAAAATATGAAAATATAATTACAGAATATAATGAAATACATGAGAAATCTGCAATTTTAAGGGCTATATTTAATAATTTCACTTTTTCAGATAATGTAAATACAACTCTACTAATACATTATCTTTCCTTCATATATACTGTATACTGAACAGGTAAATATATATTATACTAAAATGTTTCTGATTATTCTTGGAGAAAATTCAAAAAAGATTATTTTTATTTTTTTAAACTTGTTGCTAAGATACAGACATTTGATACTTTTCATTGGGCAAAAATGCCAAAGTCGTAAAATCTCCAGTAACAGTTGGATTTCTGATAGTTGCTATAAGTTATTACCCACAAGGCCTCATTGCCATCTTTAAGTTGTCAAATAAATTGTCCCAGAAGAGAATTTAATTCCTGGAGGTAAATATATCTGGAATTCTGAAATGTTTATTGTTTCCTATTTTTGTGCATAAGGTTTTTATTTACAGGTGCAACAAGCAGGAACTCAAAGCCCACTTGAAAACATGCACCTATCTACATTACAAGAAGTTAACCCCAAAGGCAATGTTGTATCTGCCGTAATGTCGCTTCTGCTGTAATGTCGCATGTGCCGTAATGTAGCATCTGCCGTAATGTCGCATCTGCTGTAATGTCACGTCTGCCGTAATGTCGCATCTGCTGTAATGTCGCATCTGCCGTAATGTCGCGTCTGCCGTAATGTCGGGTCTGCTGTAATGTCGCATGTGCTGTAATGTCGCTTCTGCTGTAATGTCGCATGTGCCGTAATGTCGCTTCTGCTGTAATGTCGCATGTGCCGTAATGTCGCTTCTGCTGTAATGTCGCATGTGCCGTAATGTCGCATCTGCCGTAATGTCGCTTCTGCTGTAATGTCGCGTCTGCCGTAATGTCGCGTCTGCTGTAATGTCGCTTCTGCTGTAATGTCGCTTCTGCTGTAATGTCGCATCTGCCGTAATGTCACGTCTGCCGTAATGTCGCTTCTGCTGTAATGTCGCTTCTGCTGTAATGTCGCATGTGCCGTAATGTCGCGTCTGCCGTAATATCTCTTCTGCCGTAATGTCGCATCTGCTGTAATGTCGCTTCTGCTGTAATGTCGCTTCTGCTGTAATGTTGCTTCTGCTGTAATGTCGCTTCTGCTGTAATGTCGCTTCTGCTGTAATGTCGCTTCTGCTGTAATGTCGCATCTGCTGTAATGTCACGTCTGCTGTAATGTCGCTTCTGCTGTAATGTCACGTCTGTTGTAATGTCGCTTCTGCTGTAATGTCGCATCTGCTTTAATGTCGCTTCTGCTGTAATGTCGCATCTACCGTAATGTTGCTTCTGCTGTAATGTCGCTTCTGCTTTAATGTTGCATCTGCCGTAATGTTGTGCCTGCTGTAATGTTGTGTCTGCCGCAATGTCGCGTCTATTGCAATGTTGAGTCTGCCGTAATGTTGCATCTGCTGTAATATTGCATCTGCTGTAATGTCACATCTGCTGTAATGTAGCATGTGCCGTAGTGTTGCGTCTGCCATAATGTCATGTCTGCTGTAATGTCGCATCTGCCGTAATGTTGCTTCTGCTGTAATGTTGCATCTGCTGTAATGTAGCATGTGCCGTAATGTCGCATCTGCTGTAATGTCAAGTCTGCTGTAATGTTGCATCTGCCATAATGTTGCTTCTGCTGTAATGTTGCATCTGCCATAATGTTGCTTCTGCTGTAATGTTGCATCTGCCATAATGTTGCTTCTGCTGTAATGTTGCATCTGCCGTAATGTTGCTTCTGCTGTAATGTCACATCTGCCGTAATGTCACGTCTGCTGTAATGTCGCATCTGCCGTAATGTTGCTTCTGCTGTAATGTCGCTTCTGCTTTAATGTTGCATGTGCCGTAATGTTGTGCCTGCTGTAATGTTGTGTCTGCCGCAATGTTGCATCTTCTGCAATGTCGAGTCTGCTGTAATGTTGCATCTGCTGTAATGTTGCATCTGCCGTAATGTCACATCTGCTGTAATGTCCCGTCTGCTGTAATGTTGTGTCTGCCGTAATGTCACATCTGCTGTAATGTCGCATCTGCCGTAATGTCCCGTCTGCTGTAATGTCGAGTCTGCCATAATGTTGTGTCTGCCGTAATGTTGCATCTGTCGTAATATCACATCTGCCGTAATGTCACATCTGCTGTAATGTCCCGTCTGCTGTAATGTTGTGTCTGCCGTAATGTCACATCTGCTGTAAGGACGCATGTGCCGTAATGTTGCATCTGCCGCAATGTCGCATCTTCCGTAATATTTTGTCTTCAGTACTGTCACATCTGCAGCAATGTTGCGTCTGCTGTTATGTCGCAGCCAGGCATACATAATGGATGCAATGTCACTATGGACCTAATATGGCTATAGCCCTATGATCTGCACATAAACCTGAATCTAGTAAATAGGAAATTAGAAATTAAACTTCTGTGATTCAGACAGAGCATATCATTTTATGACACTTTTAAATTCACTTCTATTATCATATTTATTTTGTCCCTTTAACCCTGGGTATCATAAAATCACCCCTTATTTATCATCATGATGGGGGATAAGAAATTCTTGCAGCAACGTGAGATCTGGTCTTATAACATTATTCTTCAATTATATTTTGCCCGTGATATTGTGTGGTATTATATTGTATGGGTATGGTATTGTATAAGTATGATATTGTATGATATGATAGTGTATGATATGATATTGTATGGTATGATATTGTATAAGTATGTTATTGTATGGTATGATAGTGTATGATATGATATTGTATGGTATGATATTGTATAAGTATGATATTGTATAAGTATGATAGTGTATGATATGATATTGTATGGTATGATAGTGTATGGTATGATATTGTATAAATATGATATTGTATAAATATGATATTGTATGGTATGATAGTGTATGATATGATATTGTATGGTATGATATTGTATAAGTATGATATTGTATGGTATGATATTGTATGGTATGATAGTGTATGGTATGATATTGTATGGTATGATATTGTATAAGTATGATATTGTATGGTATGATAGTGTATGATATGATATTGTATGGTATGATATTGTATAAGTATGATATTGTATGGTATGATAGTGTATGGTATGATAGTGTATGGTATGATATTGTATGGTATGATATTGTATAAATATGATATTGTATGGTATGATAGTGTATGATATGATATTGTATGGTATGATATTGTATAATTATGATATTGTATGGTATGATAGTGTATGATATGATATTGTATGGTATGATATTGTATAAGTATGATATTGTATGGTATGATAGTGTATGGTATGATAGTGTATGATATGATATTGTATAAGTATGATATTGTATGGTATGATAGTGTATGGTATGATATTGTATAAGTATGATATTGTATGGTATGATAGTGTATGATATGATATTGTATAGGTATGATATTGTATAAGTATGATATTGTATGGTATGATAGTGTATGATATGATAGTGTATGGTATGATATTGTATAAGTATGATATTGTATAAGTATGATATTGTATGGTATGATATTGTATGGTATGATATTGTATAAGTATGATATTGTATGGTATGATAGTGTATGGTATGATAGTGTATGATATGATATTGTATGGTATGATATTGTATAAGTATGATATTGTATGGTATGATAGTGTATGATATGATATTGTATAGGTTGTATAGGTACGATATTGTATAAGTATGATATTGTATGGTATGATAGTGTATGATAAGATATTGTATAGGTATGATATTGTATAGGTATGATATTGTATGGTATGATATTGTATAGGTATGATATTGTATGGTATGATATTGTATAGGTATGATATTGTATGCAATAGTATTGTATTGTGTTATATTGTGTAGTATGATAATGTATGGTGTGATATTGTGTGGTATTATATTGTATGGTATGATATTGTGTGGTATTATATTGCATAGTGTGATATTGTGTGGTATTATATTGTATGGTATGATATTGTATGGTATGATAATGTATGGTATGATATTGTATAGGTATGATATTGTATAGGTATGATATTGTATGGTATGATATTGTATGGTGTGATATTGTATGGTGTGATATTGTGTGTTATGATATTGTATGGTATGATATTGTATGGTATGATAGTGTATGCTATGATATTGTATAAGTTTGATATTGTATGGTATGATAGTGTATGGTATGATATTGTATAGGTATGATATTGTATGGAATGATATTGTATAGGTATGATATTGTATAGGTATGATATTGTATGGAATAGTATTGTATTGTGTGATATTGTGTGGTATGATAATGTATGGTGTGATATTGTGTGGCATGATATTGTGTGGTATGATATTGTGTGGTATTATATTGTATGGTATGATATTGCATGGTATGATAATGTATGGTATGATATTTTATAGGTATGATATTGTATGATATGATATTGTATAGGTATGATATTGTATAGTGTGATATTGTGTGGTATTATATTGTATGGTGTGATATTGTGTGGTATTATATTGTATGGTATGATATTGTGTGGTATTATATTGTATGCTGTGATATTGTGTGGTATTATACTGTATTGTATGATATTGTGTAGTATGATATTGTATGGTATGATATTGTATGGTATTATATTGTATGGTATGATATTGTGTGGTATTATATTATATAGTATTATATACTGTAGTATGGTGTGATATTGCGTGGTATTATATTGTATGGTATGATATTGTATAGGTATGATATTGTATAGGTATGATATTGTATGGTATGATCATGTATAGGTATGATATTGTATCATATGATATTATATGGTATGATATTGTATAATTATGATATTGTATGTGTATGATATTGTATGGTATACTGTAATATTATATTGTATGATATTCTATAGGTATGATATTGTATGGTATGATATTATATCGTATGATATTGTATAAGTATGATATTGTATGGTATTATATTGTATGGTATGATATTGTATAGGTATGATATTGTATAGGTATGATATTGTATGGTATGATCATGTATAGGTATGATATTGTATCACATGATATTATATGGTATGATATTGTATAATTATGATATTGTATAGGTATGATATTGTATAGGTATGATATTGTATGGTATGATCATGTATAGGTATGATATTGTATCATATTTATTTATTTATTTATTTATTATTTATTTATAAAATATTTTACCAGGAAGGATACATTGAGATTTCTCTCGTTTTCAAGTATGTCCTGGGATCACAAAACATTGCATTGATACAATAGGGTACAATAAAATACAAAAACAATAATAAAAATACACATTATATGCAAACATTTAACATAGAGCAGGTATGAAATATTTATCCATGACAGGAGCATTCTGTTTTGAGATATGTATAGAGGGATCTCTTAAAGGATTTTAGGCTTGGGGAAGTTTTTAAAGTGTGAGGGAGGTCATTCCATAATTGTGGCGCTCTGTAGGAAAAGGAGGATCGAGCTGCTTTTTTTTTGTATTGAGGCAAGCTAAATAATGTGCTGTTATTGGATCGGAGGTTATAGGAGGTGGGAATAGCAGGGGAGAGCATTCTGCTCAGGTAGGGTGGGAGCTTCCCAGAAAGGCTCTTAAAGACAAGGCAGGAAAGATGGAGGGTGCGTCTGGATTCTAGCGACAGCCAGTTTAGTTCTTTTAGCATGTCACAATGGTGGGTCCTGTAGTTACATTGTAGCACAAAGCGGCAGAGCGAGTTATATAACGTATTTAGTTTATTAAGGTGAGTTTGCGGAGCAGGTGCATATACTATGTCCCCATAATCCAAGATAGGCATCAGCATTTGCTGTACAATCTTTTCCTTTACTGTAGGGCTGAGGCAAGATTTGTTTCTGTACAGGGCACCTAGTTTTGGATAAAGTTTAGAGGCAATTTTTTCTATGTGGAGTCCAAAAGATAGATTGGGGTCTAACAACATACCTAAGTATTTAAAAGAGTGGACTGCGGTCAGCGTGCAATTGGATTTTGTTTTGATGTGAAGATGGGAATTTTGTAATTTATGTATTTTAGGTCCCATTCCAAAGATCATTGTGACCGTTTTGTCAGTGTTTAGGAAGAGTTTGTTTTTCGAGATCCACTTTTCTACCTCTGTGAACTGGTCTTGGAGCACTGTTTCAAGCTGCAGCAGATCAGATTTGTTTGCATAGATTACCGTGTCGTCTGCGTACATGTGTACAGTTGAGGATTTGCAGACATTAGGCAAATCATTTATAAATAATGTGAATAGTAGGGGGCCGAGAATGGAACCTTGGGGAACACCACACGTGACTGGGAGAGGGAGGGAGTCAATGTTAGAGACAGAGACATATTGTGATCGATCCGATACATATGATTTAAACCAGGTTAACGGGTGATCAGCAATACCAGAGTTTTTTAGTTTGAGAAGTAGTAGGTCATGGTCCACTGTGTCAAAAGCCTTTGCAAAATCAAGGAAAATAGCTCCAGTTAGGTCTCCTTGTTCCATGGCAGTTTGGATGTCGTTGCAAACTTTTAGGAGGGCAGTTGTAGTGGAGTGATTCGGTCTGAAACCTGATTGATCAGGGGTCAGATAGTTAGAAAGTTGGTAATACTCGCATAATTGCGTATGGACGCATTTTTCTAGGATTTTTGACAATACAGGGAGCAGTGATATAGGACGATAGTTAGAAACCAAGGTTAACTCCCCACTTTTATGAATAGGCACTACTCTTGCAGTTTTCCAGAGTTTGGGTATGTATCCAGACACCAAGGATTCGTTAATTAGGGTTGCAACAGGCTTAGTAATTGCCGGCGCACTGAGCTTCAACAGCATTGCTGGGATTTGATCAGGTCCTGACTGGTTTTTCATTTTTAGATTATCGAGGTGTTTCTTAATGACATTGAAGGGTACAGGTCTAAAATTGAACTTTTCTATATTGGGTCTTTGCTGTTTTAGTGGGGCCTGATCCACATTTGTAGCTTCAGGATGCGTGCCATTTATTTGTTTGTCAATCAGGGTGGTGGAGCATCCTACAAAATAATTGTTAAAGGCATTTGCTACTTCTAAGGGGAGTTGCAGGTTTTGGTTATCCACATTGACAGTAGAGGGTTGGGAGTGGATTGGTGGATTTTGTAAGTTATTTATGAGTTTCCAAAACTTTCTAGGGTTACATATATTATTGTTCAGATTTTCACAGAAATATTGCGCCTTAGCCAATTTTGTTTGTTTAGTACATATATTTCGCCATTTTCTATATACACAGTGATCATTCATAGAGCCAGTATGCTTGAACTTTGACCACAATGAATCCCGAAATTGGTACATTTGAATGAGGTCAGCTGTGATCCAATTCAAGTGTGCTCCTTTTACTCTCACCTTACGCAGCGGTGCATGTAAATTCCAAACTTGTAGGAGTTCAGACTGAAAGAATTCAACTGCAGAGTCTAGATCTGGGATTAGGTTTAATCTGTGCCAGGGGAGGTTCTTGATGTCATTTAGAAATGATTGAAGATTAAATTTTTTGAAGGACCTGGTGATTGTAACCTTGGGAGAGGATTTAGTTGCCTTTATTTTGCGCACGCAGTACACTAAGCAGTGGTCACTGAAATTGTTAGGGAGAACACCTGCCTCCTGGATTCGGTCGGGAGAAGTGGAGAGAATCCAGTCGAGCAGGGTATGATTATGGCTTTTGATGTTTATGCGAGTTGGGGAGGAGATTAATTGCGTTAGATATGGTATGATATTGTATAATTATGATATTGTATGTGTATGATATTGTATGGTATACTGTAATATTATATTGTATGATATTGTATGGTATGATCATGTATGGTATGATCATGTATAGGTATGATATTGTATCATATGATATTATATGGTATGATATTGTATAATTATGATATTGTATAGGTATGATATTGTATAGGTATGATCATGTATAGGTATGATATTGTATAATTATGATATTGTATGTGTATGATATTGTATGGTATACTGTAATATTATATTGTATGATATTCTATAGGTATGATATTGTATGGTATGATATTATATCGTATGATATTGTATAAGTATGATATTGTATGGTATTATATTGTATGGTATGATATTGTATAGGTATGGTATTGTATAGGTATGATATTGTATGGTATGATCATGTATAGGTATGATATTGTATCATATGATATTATATGGTATGATATTGTATAATTATGATATTGTATAGGTATGATATTGTATAGGTATGATATTGTATGGTATGATCATGTATAGGTATGATATTGTATCATATGATATTATATGGTATGATATTGTATAATTATGATATTGTATGTGTATGATATTGTATGGTATACTGTAATATTATATTGTATGATATTGTATGGTATGATCATGTATAGGTATGATATTGTATCATATGATATTATATGGTATGATATTGTATAATTATGATATTGTATGTGTATGATATTGTATGGTATACTGTAATATTATATTGTATGATATTCATGTCAGACAAAAATAAAGACAATTCAAAAACAGAATCACTGAGTTGGAAAAAGGATCACCCCCCTGTGTCAGTATTTTGTTGAACCACCTTTTGCTTGCATTACAGCCTTTAGTCTGTTGGGATTTGTCTCTAATAACTTTGCACATCTAGACTGTGCAATATTTGCCTTCTCTCCTTTGCAGAACTGCTCCAGTTCTGTTACATTTGATGGTGACCGTTTGTGGACTGCAGTCGTCAAGTCATGCCACAGATATTCAATGGGGTTTAAGTCTGGGCTCTGACTAGGCCATGCAAGGGCATTCACATTTTTCTCCTTCAACCACTGTGTGGTCATTTGTGCTGTATGCTTTGGGTCATTGTCATGTTGGAAGGTAAACCTTCTTCCCATTGACAACTTCCTGGCAGAGGGCAGTAGATTTTCCTCAAGAATTTGACGGTATTTTGCCCCATCCATTATTCCTTCTATCCTGACACGTGTTCCAGTGCCTGCTGCAGAGAAACACCCCATAACAGGATATTACCACCTCCATGCTTTACTGTAGGTATGGTGTTATTTGGATGGTGAGCTGTATTGGATTTCCAGACATATCGTTTGGTGTTGAGGCCAAACAATTAAATTTTAGTCTCATCTGACCATAACACCTTTTTCCATGTGGCCACACAATCTCCTAGGTGTGTTATGGCAAAGCTCAGTTGTGACTGCATGTGGCCTGTCTTGAGGAGTGGCTTTTTTTCTTGCAACCCTTCCATAAAGCCACATTTGTGGAGAATTTGTGATATTGTTGTCACATGCACACAATGACCACTCTTTTTCATAAATTCCTGCAACTGCTTTAGAGTTGCTGTGGGCCTCTTGGTAGCCTCTCTGATCAGTTTCCTCCTGGCTCTATCATCCAGTTTGGAGTGACGTCCTGATCCAGAGAGGGTCTGTGTTGTTCCAAATATCTTCCACTTCTTAATAATATACTTCACTGTGTTTCTAGTTATTGATAAAATCTTTGATATTTTCTTGTATCCATCTCCTGACTTGTGCATGTCCACAACTTTATCCCGGAGATCCATTGACAGTGCCTTGCCACCCATAGTTGATTGTTTGCTTCAATTGCACTACCAGGGACTGAGAAGCTCCAGGAAAGCTCTTTTCATTCTGAGCTAATCAATATGCCCACAGCTGATCACAGTTGAAGGTCAAATGGCTTTGTGTATGCCGTTGAGAAGGTGATTAGCTACACCTGATTGAGTGTAATTGAGAGTAATTTTAGGAGGGAGTAATCCTTTTTCCAACCCAGTGATTCTGTTTTTGAATTGTCTTTATTTTTGTCTGACATGTTGGTGTTGTATCTTTCACGTGGATGTTATAAGTTGCACTGAGTAATTACACCAGGATAAACAAAAACTGTGTCTGTCTTTATTTCAGGCTGCAAAGCAACAGCATGTGATTATTTTCAAGAGGGTGATTCTTTTTAATACCCATTGTAGGTATGATATTGTATGTTACAGTATTGTATGGTTATGATATTGTATGTCTATAATATTGTATAGGTATGATATTGTATGGCTATGATATTCTATAGGTATGATATAGTATGGCTATGGTATTCTATAGGTATGATATTGTAGGTTGTGATATTATATGATATTATATTTTATGGTGTGATAGTGTATATTATGATATTTTATTGTATAATATTGTATGGTATGAAATTGTATGGAATTATATCATATGGTATAATATTGTATGATATTTTATGATATTGTATGGTATGATATTGTATGGTATGGTAGTGTAAGGTATAATATTACATGGTATGATATTCTAGCTCTGAGATGGTTCTCTCACCTAGAACTTAAAGGTAAAAATGTCAGGGTGCCAGGAATCAGACTGAGACGAGAAGTGCAAAAATAATCACACCTTTATTAATAGCAAAAAAAATAATAAAAAGTTCACAAGTCAAATAATAAGCCAGGAATCAAAACCAGAGCTGGCAGTCAGACGAGCCGAGTCAGGAGCCAAAGCGAGTAGTCAGACGAGCCGGAATCAGGAATAAGGAGAACAGCAGAGTCAGGAACAAGCCAGGGATCAGGAACCAGGAAGGACGTCAGACAGCCAGGTAATACACAGGAGCTCTCACAAACAGGTCTGAGACAATGCAAGGACAAAGCATACTGAACAGAGGCCCTTTAAATAATAAGTGATGACATCACAATTCTGAGACTGCATCCTGTCTCACATGGATGATGTACACCAGTCTGGCCATAAAAGGAAGGGCAGGAAATGAGCAGCATCACACAGTATGCACCAGACAGCAAGAGAGGTGAGTAAAATGGCTGCCAGCAGCACATGGCAAACAAAACAGGGAAAAAACCCTGACAGTACCCTCCCCTCAACGACCCCTCCTCCGCGGGAGGACAAAAGGCTTATTGAGGAAATGGGCATGGAAGGCACCGAGGAGGGCAGGAGCATGAACATCAGAGGAGGGAACCCAAGAACGCTCCTCCGGACCGTAGCCCCTCCAGTGAACCAAATACTGTACGCGGTCCCTGGATATACGAGAGTCAATAATGCTGCTGACCTCATACTCCTCATGGTTGTCAACAAAGATAGGACGGGGACGAGGCAACACAGTGGTAAACCGATTACAAACCAATGGTTTCAAGAGGGAGACATGAAAAACATTGGAGATGCGCATTGCAGGAGGAAGGTCAAGAGGGTAGGCCACAGGATTGACCCGTCGGAGTATTCGAAAAGGACCAACATAATGGGGAGCCAGTTTATTGGAAGGCACATGAAGATTTAAGTTGCAGGAGAACAGCCAAACTCTCTCATCAACCTGGTAGGAAGGCGCTGGCAGATGCCTATGATCAGCCTGGAACTTTTGGCGCTGCATAAAACGATGAAGGCAATCCTGAATCTACTGTCAGGGTTTTTTCCCTGTTTTGTTTGCCATGTGCTGCTGGCAGCCATTTTACTCACCTCTCTTGCTGTCTGGTGCATACTGTGTGATGCTGCTCATTTCCTGCACTTCCTTTTATGGCCAGACTGGTGTACATCATCTGTGTGAGACAGGATGCAGTCTCAGAATTGTGATGTCATCACTTATTATTTAAAGGGCCTCTGTTCAGTATGCTTTGCCCTTGCGCAATATCAGAGTGCCAGGAATCAGACTGAGACGAGAAGTGCAAAAATAATCACACCTTTATTAATAGCAAAAAATAATGCAAAGTCTACAAGTCAAATAACAAGCCAGGAATCAAAACCAGAGTTGGTAGTCAGACGAGCCGAGTCAGGAGCCAAAGCGAGTAGTCAGACAAGCCGGAATCAGGAACAAGGAGAACAGCAGAGTCAGGAACAAGCCAGGGATCAGGAACCAGGAGGGACATCAGCAGCCAGGTAATACAAAGGAACTCTCACAAACAGGTCTGAGACAACGCAAGGGCAAAGCATACTGAACAAAGGCTCTTTAAATAATAAGTGGTGACATCACAATTCTGAGACTGCATCCTGTCTCACATGGATGATGTACACCAGTCTGGCCATAAAAGGAAGTGCAGGAAATGAGCAGCATCACACAGTATGCACCAGAGTCAGCAAGAGAGGAGAGTAAAATGACTGTCAGCAGCACATGGCAAACAAAATTGGGAACAAACCCTGATAAAAGTAAAGAAAAAGAGTAAGTCCACATTTTTATTATCAAATTAGCTTAATTCTCTTAGTATCCTTTGTTAAATAGAAAACCTAGGTAGGCACATAGGAACTCAGGAGAGTGTACGTGTCTTTAGCAGTTTATGACAGCCACGTTTTTCCACAATAAATCAATTTTTTTAATTATTGGACCAGATTACGAGTGGAGAGCTATTTAGCACTTTCGCTTGCATTCTAACTGTGCTAGAAGTAAAAAGTTATCCTATTTCCCCATAGAAGTAAATGAAGCAAAAAAAACACCCCATTCTCAGGCTAACCCGAATGCATATTCTGAAATGTGCTAACCCAATATAAATATATGAATATTTCACATTCCAGAGTTCTTCACATAGTAGAATATGTTCTTTTTATTCTTAAATACACCTTTCTACAGATATCTAATGGTATTTTGGTACAATATTTATCTATACCTATATATCTATATGATTATATATAGGTATAGATATTTGCAGAGTTATATAGGAATAGCTATTTATAAATAAGAATTTATACGAGGAATTCAACAAGCCGTTTTTAAATCATGGTCTCAAAAGGGGTTGATATATCTTCATCAATTGTTCTCTCCTACTGGACATTACTATCCTTTAATAACCTTATTCGCATGTTCCAAATACCCAGGAATGATCTGTTTACATATTTTCAGATACGTCATTTTATTAATTATAAAAGTTGTAAAATCGAGCAACTGTGTCAATGGTCCGAGATCAATCTATCAGGAAATTTTCTGTAGGCAAATGTTCTATATCATTACTATATGATATTTTGCTTTCCAAACAGGGTCAGCTATATTTAAATAAAATTCAAGCTTTTTGGGCAGCAGTAGACTCTATTAATATTAGACACAGTTTTATGTTAATACAAAAGCTTACAATTCCTATTGGTTGGAAAGAATCACATGTCAAACTGATCCATAATGTCTATTTATCTCCCTCTAAATTGGCAAAATTATTTCCTAATAATGATTTTTACTGGCCTAAATGCTATCTAGATAAAGCAGATATTCTACATATATTTTTGAAATGTCCAAAAATATCACAATTATGGTCCAAATTAAATTTCTGGAACAACAAACTTTTTTCTGATCATTTCAAGATTAATGGTAGATATATTTTTTTTCTTGTCGGATTCGGCAATCATTAGTCCAAATTACTACCATAGCTACTGTACGCTGATAATGATAATGCGATACATGATATTGAAGAAGTGGAAGGATACATCTCCACTTAGGTTTACTAGTTTTATAAGTACCCTGCTACAACATATTACGTTCGAGATACAGAACATTAATTTATTAAATGATAATAAGACGCAGGAATTCTACCACTGATCAGAGCACAAACATTGGTGATTCAAAAACATTTATTATCTCCATTATTCAACATCAAACCATTTATGTCAGCAGATAAAACTAAGCTGTTTCCTCTTTCTTGGATACCCACTTCATCAGTAACACAGTGATTTGAAGATTGTGTTAAAGCAAGTAATGTTATAGAGGGATGGAGTGATTCATTTATGGTTATAATTTTTTTTCTGTTTGTTGTGTGTGTAATGTTTTTGGGGGGATAAAAGAAAAATTTGTACGGTTCATAGGCATGATAGTTTTTGTCAATAGAGATAGGGATATGATAAACAGGAATTACCTTGTATTGGTTTGGTAAACTCTGAAATCAGGGTAATCTCTGTGGATTTCATAATGGCCAAATTCTTGAAAGACATGTGGTCCACACTTATTTTTCTGTGGTTTATGTATTTATCTACTGTTCTTGTATAAACATGTCACCTGTTTTATGGTCATGAAGTGTATGTAATTTCCTCCCTTATGTTCTGTGAACTGGCTAAATAAAAGAATTTAAAAATACTGTACTGTGTAATGTATATTTATTAGATGGTGTTATTATGAGTATAACTGTACTGTGTAATGTATATTTATTAGATGGTGTTATTATGAGTATAACTGTACTGTGTAATGTATATTTACTAGAGATTGTTATTATTAGTGTAACTGTACTGTGTAATGTATATTTATTAGATAGTGTTATTATGTGTGTGACTGTACTGTGCAATTTATATTTATTAGATAGTATTATGAGTGTAACTGTACTATTTAATGTATATTTTTTAGATAGTGTTATTATGAGTGTAACTGTACTGTGTAATGTATATTTATTAGATAGTGTTATTATGTGTGTGACTGTACTGTGCAATGTATATTTATTAGATAGTGTTATTATGAGTGTAACTGTACTATGTAATGTATATTTTTTAGATAGTGTTATTATGTGTGTAACTGTACAATGTATATTTATTAGATCGTGTTATTATGTGTGTAACTGTACTGTGCAATGTATATTTATTAGATAGTGTTATTATGTGTGTAATTGTACTGTGTAATGTATATTTATTAGATGGTGTTATTATGAGTGTAACTGTACAGTGTAATGTATATTTATTAGAGACTGTTATTATGAGAAACTGTACTGTGTAGTGTATTTTTATTAGATGGTGTTATTATGTGTGTAACCGTACTATGTAATGTATATTTATTAGATAGTGTTATTATGTGTGTAACTGTACTTTGCAATGTATATTTATTAGATAGTGTTATTATGAGTAACTGTACTGTGTAATGTATATTTATTAGATGGTGTTATTATGAGTGTAACTGTAATGTGTAATGTATATTTATTAGATAGTGTTATTATGTGTGTAACTGTACTTTGTAATGTATATTTATTAGATAGAGTTCTGTGTGTAACTGTACTGTGTAATGTTTATTTATTAGAGAGTGTTATTATGAGTGTAACTGTACTGTGTAATGTATATTTATTAGACAGTGTTATTATTAGTGTAACTGTACTTTGCAATGTATATTTATTAGATAGTGTTTTGTGTGTAACTGTACTGTGTAATGTATATTTATTAGAGAGTGTTATTATGAGTGTAACTGTACTGTGTAATGTATATTTATTAGATGGTGTTATGTGTGTAACTGTACTGTGTAATGTATATTTATTAGAGAGTGTTATTATGTGTGTAACTGTACTATGTAATGTATATTTATTAGATGGTGTTATTATGAGTGTATCTGTACTGTGTAATGTATATTTATTAGATGGTGTTATTATGAGTGTAACTGTACTGTGTAGTGTATATTTATCAGATAGTGTTATTATGTGTGCAACTGTACTTTGCAATGTATATTTATTAGATGGTGTTATTAGGAGTGTAACTGTACTGTGTAATGTATATTTATTAGAGAGTGTTATTATGTGTGTAACTGTACTATGTAATGTATATTTATTAGATGGTGTTATGTGTATAACTGTACTGTGTAATGTATATTTATTAGATGGTGTTATGTGTGTAACTGTACTGTGTAATGTATATTTATTAGATAGTGTTATTATGAGTGTAACTGTACTATGTAGTGTATACTTATTAGATAGTGTTATTATAAGTGTAACTGTACTGTGTAATGTATATTTATTAGATAGTGTTATTATGTATGTAACTGTACTGTGTAATGTATATTTATTAGATATTGTTATTATGAGTGTAATTGTACTGTGTAATGTATATTTATTAGACAGTGTTATTATGAGTGTAACTGTACTGTGTAACTGTACTGTGTAATGTATATTTATTAGTGTTATTATGAGTGTAACTGTAATGTGCAATGTATATTTATTAGTGTTATTATGAGTGTAACTAATGTGTAATGTATATTTATTAGTTAGTGTTATTATGAGAGTAACTGTACTGTGTAATGTATATTTATTAGACAGTGTTATGTGTGTAACTGTACTGTGTAATGTATATTTATTAGATGGTGTTATTATGAGTGTAACTGTACTGTGTAATGTATATTTATTAGATGGTGTTATTATGAGTGTAACTGTACTGTGTAATGTATATTTATTAGACAGTGTTTTTATGTGTGTAACTGTACTGTGTAATGTATGTTTATTAGATAATGTTATTATGAGTGCAACTGTGCTGTGTAATGTATATATATTAGACAGTGTTATTATGTGTGTAACTGTACTGTGTAATGTATATTTATTAGATGGTGTTATTATGTGTGTAACTGTACTGTGTAATGTATATTTATTAGATAGTGTTATTATGTGTGTAACTGTACTGTGTAATGTATATTTATTAGATAGTGTTATTATGTGTGTAACTGTACTGTGTAATGTATATTTATTAGACAGTGTTATTATGAGTGTAACTGTACTGTGTAATGTATAATTATTAGATAGTTTTATTATGTGTGTAACTGTACTGTGTAATGTATATATATTAGATAGTGTTATTATGTGTGCAACTGTACTGTGTAATGTATATATATTAGACAGTGTTATTATGTGTGTAACTGTACTGTGTAATGTATATTTATTAGATGGTGTTATGTGTGTAACTGTACTGTGTAATGTATATTTATTAGATAGTGTTATTATGTGTGTAACTGTACTGTGTAATGTATATTTATTAGATAGTGTTATTATGTGTGTAACTGTACTGTGTAATGTATATTTATTAGACAGTGTTATTATGAGTGTAACTGTACTGTGTAATGTATAATTATTAGATAGTTCTATTATGTGTGTAACTGTACTGTGTAATGCATATTTATTAGACAGTGTTAATATGAGTGTAACTGTACTGTGTAATGTATATTTATTAGATAGTGTTATGTGTGTAACTGTACTGTATAATGTATATTTATTAGATAGTGTTATTATTAGTGTAACTGTACTGTATAATGTATATTTATTAGATAGTGTTATTATGTGTGTAACTGTACTGTGTAATGTATATTTATTAGATAGTGTTATTATGTGTGTAACTGTACTGTGTAATGTATATTTATTAGATAGTGTTATTATGAGTGTAACTGTACTGTGTAATGTATATTTATTAGATAGTGTTATTATGAGTGTAACTGTACTGTGTAATGTATATTTATTAGATAGTGTTATTATGTGTGTAACTGTACTGTGTAATATATATTTATTAGATAGTGTTATTATGTGTGTAACTGTACTGTGTAATGTATATTTATTAGACAGTGTTATTATGAGTGTAACTGTACTGTGTAATGTATATTTATTAGATAGTGTTATTATGTGTGTAACTGTACTGTGTAATGTATATTTATTAGACAGTGTTATTATGTGTGTAACTGTACTGTGTAATGTATTGTTATTAGATAGTGTTATTATGTGTGTAACTGTACTGTGTAATGTATATTTATTAGACAGTGTTATTATGTGTGTAACTGTACTATGTAATATATATTTATTAGACAGTGTTATTATGAATGTAACCGTACTGTGTAATGTATATTTATTAGACAGTGTTATTATGAGTGTAACTGTACTGTGTAATGTATATTTATTAGACAGTGTTATTATGAGTGTAACCGTACTGTGTAATGTATATTTATTAGACAGTGTTAATATGAGTGTAACTGTACTGTGTAATGTATATTTATTAGATAGTGTTATTATGTGTGTAACTGTACTGTGTAATGTATATTTATTAGATAGTGTTATATGAGTGTAACTGTACTGTGTAATGTATATTTATTAGATAGTGTTATTATGTGTGTAACTGTACAGTGTAATGTATATTTATTAGATAGTGTTATTATGTGTGTAACTGTACTGTGTAATGTATATTTATTAGATAGTGTTATATGAGTGTAACTGTACAGTGTAATGTATATTTATTAGATAGTGTTATTATGAGTGTAACTGTACTGTGTAATGTATATTTATTAGATAGTGTTATTATGTGTGTAACTGTACTGTGTAATGTATATTTATTAGATAGTGTTATTATGTGTGTAACTGTACTGTGTAATGTATATTTATTAGACAGTGTTATTATGAGTGTAACTGTACTGTGTAATGTATATTTATTAGACAGTGTTATTATGAGTGTAACTGTACTGTGTAATGTATATTTATTAGACAGTGTTATTATGTGTGTAACTGTACAGTGTAATGTATATTTATTAGATAGTGTTATATGAGTGTAACTGTACAGTGTAATGTATATTTATTAGACAGTGTTATTATGTGTGTAACTGTACTATGTAATGTATATTTATTAGATGGTGTTATGTGTGTAACTGTACTGTGTAATGTATATTTATTAGATGGTGTTATGTGTGTAACTGTACTGTGTAATGTATATTTATTAGATAGTGTTATTATGAGTGTAACTGTACTATGTAGTGTATACTTATTAGATAGTGTTATTATAAGTGTAACTGTACTGTGTAATGTATATTTATTAGATAGTGTTATTATGTATGTAACTGTACTGTGTAATGTATATTTATTAGATATTGTTATTATGAGTGTAATTGTACTGTGTAATGTATATTTATTAGACAGTGTTATTATGAGTGTAACTGTACTGTGTAACTGTACTGTGTAATGTATATTTATTAGTGTTATTATGAGTGTAACTGTAATGTGCAATGTATATTTATTAGTGTTATTATGAGTGTAACTAATGTGTAATGTATATTTATTAGTTAGTGTTATTATGAGAGTAACTGTACTGTGTAATGTATATTTATTAGACAGTGTTATGTGTGTAACTGTACTGTGTAATGTATATTTATTAGATGGTGTTATTATGAGTGTAACTGTACTGTGTAATGTATATTTATTAGATGGTGTTATTATGAGTGTAACTGTACTGTGTAATGTATATTTATTAGACAGTGTTTTTATGTGTGTAACTGTACTGTGTAATGTATATTTATTAGACAGTGTTATGTGTGTAACTGTACTGTGTAATGTATATTTATTAGATGGTGTTATTATGAGTGTAACTGTACTGTGTAATGTATATTTATTAGATGGTGTTATTATGAGTGTAACTGTACTGTGTAATGTATATTTATTAGACAGTGTTTTTATGTGTGTAACTGTACTGTGTAATGTATGTTTATTAGATAATGTTATTATGAGTGCAACTGTGCTGTGTAATGTATATATATTAGACAGTGTTATTATGTGTGTAACTGTACTGTGTAATGTATATTTATTAGATGGTGTTATTATGTGTGTAACTGTACTGTGTAATGTATATTTATTAGATAGTGTTATTATGTGTGTAACTGTACTGTGTAATGTATATTTATTAGATAGTGTTATTATGTGTGTAACTGTACTGTGTAATGTATATTTATTAGACAGTGTTATTATGAGTGTAACTGTACTGTGTAATGTATAATTATTAGATAGTTTTATTATGTGTGTAACTGTACTGTGTAATGTATATATATTAGATAGTGTTATTATGTGTGCAACTGTACTGTGTAATGTATATATATTAGACAGTGTTATTATGTGTGTAACTGTACTGTGTAATGTATATTTATTAGATGGTGTTATGTGTGTAACTGTACTGTGTAATGTATATTTATTAGATAGTGTTATTATGTGTGTAACTGTACTGTGTAATGTATATTTATTAGATAGTGTTATTATGTGTGTAACTGTACTGTGTAATGTATATTTATTAGACAGTGTTATTATGAGTGTAACTGTACTGTGTAATGTATAATTATTAGATAGTTCTATTATGTGTGTAACTGTACTGTGTAATGCATATTTATTAGACAGTGTTAATATGAGTGTAACTGTACTGTGTAATGTATATTTATTAGATAGTGTTATGTGTGTAACTGTACTGTATAATGTATATTTATTAGATAGTGTTATTATTAGTGTAACTGTACTGTATAATGTATATTTATTAGATAGTGTTATTATGTGTGTAACTGTACTGTGTAATGTATATTTATTAGACATTGTTATTATGTGTGTAACTGTACTGTGTAATGTATATTTATTAGATAGTGTTATTATGAGTGTAACTGTACTGTGTAATGTATATTTATTAGATAGTGTTATTATAAGTGTAACTGTACTGTGTAATGTATATTTATTAGACAATGTTATTATGTGTGTAACTGTACTGTGTAATATATATTTATTAGATAGTGTTATTATGTGTGTAACTGTACTGTGTAATGTATATTTATTAGACAGTGTTATTATGAGTGTAACTGTACTGTGTAATGTATATTTATTAGATAGTGTTATTATGTGTGTAACTGTACTGTGTAATGTATATTTATTAGACAGTGTTATTATGTGTGTAACTGTACTGTGTAATGTATTGTTATTAGATAGTGTTATTATGTGTGTAACTGTACTGTGTAATGTATATTTATTAGACAGTGTTATTATGTGTGTAACTGTACTATGTAATATATATTTATTAGACAGTGTTATTATGAATGTAACCGTACTGTGTAATGTATATTTATTAGACAGTGTTATTATGAGTGTAACTGTACTGTGTAATGTATATTTATTAGACAGTGTTATTATGAGTGTAACCGTACTGTGTAATGTATATTTATTAGACAGTGTTAATATGAGTGTAACTGTACTGTGTAATGTATATTTATTAGATAGTGTTATTATGTGTGTAACTGTACTGTGTAATGTATATTTATTAGATAGTGTTATATGAGTGTAACTGTACTGTGTAATGTATATTTATTAGATAGTGTTATTATGTGTGTAACTGTACAGTGTAATGTATATTTATTAGATAGTGTTATTATGTGTGTAACTGTACTGTGTAATGTATATTTATTAGATAGTGTTATATGAGTGTAACTGTACAGTGTAATGTATATTTATTAGATAGTGTTATTATGAGTGTAACTGTACTGTGTAATGTATATTTATTAGATAGTGTTATTATGTGTGTAACTGTACTGTGTAATGTATATTTATTAGATAGTGTTATTATGTGTGTAACTGTACTGTGTAATGTATATTTATTAGACAGTGTTATTATGAGTGTAACTGTACTGTGTAATGTATATTTATTAGACAGTGTTATTATGAGTGTAACTGTACTGTGTAATGTATATTTATTAGACAGTGTTATTATGTGTGTAACTGTACAGTGTAATGTATATTTATTAGATAGTGTTATATGAGTGTAACTGTACAGTGTAATGTATATTTATTAGACAGTGTTATTATGTGTGTAACTGTACTATGTAATGTATATTTATTAGATGGTGTTATGTGTGTAACTGTACTGTGTAATGTATATTTATTAGATGGTGTTATGTGTGTAACTGTACTGTGTAATGTATATTTATTAGATAGTGTTATTATGAGTGTAACTGTACTATGTAGTGTATACTTATTAGATAGTGTTATTATAAGTGTAACTGTACTGTGTAATGTATATTTATTAGATAGTGTTATTATGTATGTAACTGTACTGTGTAATGTATATTTATTAGATATTGTTATTATGAGTGTAATTGTACTGTGTAATGTATATTTATTAGACAGTGTTATTATGAGTGTAACTGTACTGTGTAACTGTACTGTGTAATGTATATTTATTAGTGTTATTATGAGTGTAACTGTAATGTGCAATGTATATTTATTAGTGTTATTATGAGTGTAACTAATGTGTAATGTATATTTATTAGTTAGTGTTATTATGAGAGTAACTGTACTGTGTAATGTATATTTATTAGACAGTGTTATGTGTGTAACTGTACTGTGTAATGTATATTTATTAGATGGTGTTATTATGAGTGTAACTGTACTGTGTAATGTATATTTATTAGATGGTGTTATTATGAGTGTAACTGTACTGTGTAATGTATATTTATTAGACAGTGTTTTTATGTGTGTAACTGTACTGTGTAATGTATGTTTATTAGATAATGTTATTATGAGTGCAACTGTGCTGTGTAATGTATATATATTAGACAGTGTTATTATGTGTGTAACTGTACTGTGTAATGTATATTTATTAGATGGTGTTATTATGTGTGTAACTGTACTGTGTAATGTATATTTATTAGATAGTGTTATTATGTGTGTAACTGTACTGTGTAATGTATATTTATTAGATAGTGTTATTATGTGTGTAACTGTACTGTGTAATGTATATTTATTAGACAGTGTTATTATGAGTGTAACTGTACTGTGTAATGTATAATTATTAGATAGTTTTATTATGTGTGTAACTGTACTGTGTAATGTATATATATTAGATAGTGTTATTATGTGTGCAACTGTACTGTGTAATGTATATATATTAGACAGTGTTATTATGTGTGTAACTGTACTGTGTAATGTATATTTATTAGATGGTGTTATGTGTGTAACTGTACTGTGTAATGTATATTTATTAGATAGTGTTATTATGTGTGTAACTGTACTGTGTAATGTATATTTATTAGATAGTGTTATTATGTGTGTAACTGTACTGTGTAATGTATATTTATTAGACAGTGTTATTATGAGTGTAACTGTACTGTGTAATGTATAATTATTAGATAGTTCAATTATGTGTGTAACTGTACTGTGTAATGCATATTTATTAGACAGTGTTAATATGAGTGTAACTGTACTGTGTAATGTATATTTATTAGATAGTGTTATGTGTGTAACTGTACTGTATAATGTATATTTATTAGATAGTGTTATTATTAGTGTAACTGTACTGTATAATGTATATTTATTAGATAGTGTTATTATGTGTGTAACTGTACTGTGTAATGTATATTTATTAGATAGTGTTATTATGAGTGTAACTGTACTGTGTAATGTATATTTATTAGATAGTGTTATTATGAGTGTAACTGTACTGTGTAATGTATATTTATTAGATAGTGTTATTATGAGTGTAACTGTACTGTGTAATGTATATTTATTAGATAGTGTTATTATGTGTGTAACTGTACTGTGTAATATATATTTATTAGATAGTGTTATTATGTGTGTAACTGTACTGTGTAATGTATATTTATTAGACAGTGTTATTATGAGTGTAACTGTACTGTGTAATGTATATTTATTAGATAGTGTTATTATGTGTGTAACTGTACTGTGTAATGTATATTTATTAGACAGTGTTATTATGTGTGTAACTGTACTGTGTAATGTATTGTTATTAGATAGTGTTATTATGTGTGTAACTGTACTGTGTAATGTATATTTATTAGACAGTGTTATTATGTGTGTAACTGTACTATGTAATATATATTTATTAGACAGTGTTATTATGAATGTAACCGTACTGTGTAATGTATATTTATTAGACAGTGTTATTATGAGTGTAACTGTACTGTGTAATGTATATTTATTAGACAGTGTTATTATGAGTGTAACCGTACTGTGTAATGTATATTTATTAGACAGTGTTAATATGAGTGTAACTGTACTGTGTAATGTATATTTATTAGATAGTGTTATTATGTGTGTAACTGTACTGTGTAATGTATATTTATTAGATAGTGTTATATGAGTGTAACTGTACTGTGTAATGTATATTTATTAGATAGTGTTATTATGTGTGTAACTGTACAGTGTAATGTATATTTATTAGATAGTGTTATTATGTGTGTAACTGTACTGTGTAATGTATATTTATTAGATAGTGTTATATGAGTGTAACTGTACAGTGTAATGTATATTTATTAGATAGTGTTATTATGAGTGTAACTGTACTGTGTAATGTATATTTATTAGATAGTGTTATTATGTGTGTAACTGTACTGTGTAATGTATATTTATTAGATAGTGTTATTATGTGTGTAACTGTACTGTGTAATGTATATTTATTAGACAGTGTTATTATGAGTGTAACTGTACTGTGTAATGTATATTTATTAGACAGTGTTATTATGAGTGTAACTGTACTGTGTAATGTATATTTATTAGACAGTGTTATTATGTGTGTAACTGTACAGTGTAATGTATATTTATTAGATAGTGTTATATGAGTGTAACTGTACAGTGTAATGTATATTTATTAGACAGTGTTATTATGTGTGTAACTGTACTGTGTAATGTATATTTATTAGATAGTGTTATATGAGTGTAACTGTACTGTGTAATGTATATTTATTAGATAGTGTTATTATGTGTGTAACTGTACAGTGTAATGTATATTTATTAGATAGTGTTATTATGTGTGTAACTGTACTATGTAATGTATATTTATTAGATAGTGTTATATGAGTGTAACTGTACAGTGTAATGTATATTTATTAGATAGTGTTATTATGAGTGTAACTGTACTGTGTAATGTATATTTATTAGATAGTGTTATTATGTGTGTAACTGTACTGTGTAATGTATATTTATTAGATAGTGTTATTATGTGTGTAACTGTACTGTGTAATGTATATTTATTAGATAATGTTATTATGTGTGTAACTGTACTGTGTAATGTATATTTATTAGATAGTGTTAATATGAGTGTAACTGTACTGTGTAATGTATATTTATTAGATAGTGTTATTATGTGTGTAACTGTACTGTGTAATGTATATTTATTAGATAGTGTTATTATGTGTGTAACTGTACTGTGTAATGTATATTTATTAGATAGTGTTATTATGTGTGTAACTGTACTGTGTAATGTATATTTATTAGATAATGTTATTATGTGTGTAACTGTACTGTGTAATGTATATTTATTAGATAATGTTATTATGTGTGTAACTGTACTGTGTAATGTATATTTATTAGATAGTGTTATTATGTGTGTAACTGTACTGTGTAATGTATATTTATTAGACAGTGTTAATATGAGTGTAACTGTACTTTGTAATGTATATTTATTAGATAGTGTTATTATGTGTGTAACTGTACTGTGTAATGTATATTCATTAGATGGTGTTATTATGGGTTTAACTGTACTGTGTAATGTATATTCATTAGATAGTGTTATTATGTGTGTAACTGTACTGTGTAATGTATATTTATTAGACAGTGTTATTATGTGTGTAACTGTACTGTGTAATGTATTGTTATTAGATAGTGTTATTATGTGTGTAACTGTACTGTGTAATGTATATTTATTAGATAGTGTTATGTGTGTAACTGTACTGTGTAATGTATATTTATTAGACAGTGTTATTACGTGTGTAACTGTACTGTGTAATGTATATTTATTAGATAGTGTTATTATGTGTGTAACTGTACTGTGTAATGTATATTTATTAGACAGTGTTATTATGTGTGTAACTGTACTGTGTAATGTATTGTTATTAGATAGTGTTATTATGTGTGTAACTGTACTGTGTAATGTATGTTTATTAAACAGTGTTAATATGAGTGTAACTGTACTGTGTAATGTATATTTATTAGGTAGTGTTATTATGTGTGTAACTGTACTGTGTAATGTATATTTATTAGATAGTGTTATTATGAGTGTAACTGTACTATGTAATGTATATTTATTAGATAGTGTTATGTGTGTAACTGTACAGTATAATGTATATTTATTAGATAGTGTTATTATGAGTAACTGTACTGTGTAATGTATATTTATTAGATAGTGTTATTATGTGTGTAACTGTACTGTGTAATGTATATTTATTAGATATTGTTATTATAAGTGTAACTGTACTGTGTAATGTATATTTATTAGATATTGTTATTATAAGTGTAACTGTATTGTGTAATGTATATTTATTAGATATTGTTATTATAAGTGTAACTGTACTGTGTAATGTATATTTATTAGACAGTGCTAATATGAGTGTAACTGTACTGTGTAATGTATATTTATTAGATATTGTTATTATGTGTGTAACTGTACTATGTAATGTATATTTATTAGATAGTGTTATGTGTGTAACTGTACTGTGTAATGTATATTTATTAGATGGTGTTATGTGTGTAACTGTACTGTGTAATGTATATTATTAGATAGTGTTATTATGAGTGTAACTGTACTGTGTAATGTATATTTATTAGACAGTGCTAATATGAGTGTAACTGTACTGTGTAATGTATATTTATTAGACAGTGCTAATATGAGTGTAACTGTACTGTGTAATGTATATTTATTAGATGGTGTTAATATGAGTGTAATTGTACTGTATAATGTATATTTATTAGATAGTGTTATTATGTGTGTAACTGTACTGTGTAATGTATATTTATTAGATAGTGTTATTATGTGTATAACTGTACTGTGTAATGTATATTTATTAGACAGTGCTAATATGAGTGTAACTGTACTGTGTAATGTATATTTATCAGACAGTGTTAATATGTGTGTAACTGTATTGTGTAATGTATATTTATTAGATAGTATTATGTGTGTAACTGTACTGTGTAATGTATATTTATTAGATAGTGTTATTATGTGTGTAACTGTACTGTGTAATGTATATTTATTAGATAGTGTTATTATGTGTGTAACTGTACCGTGTAATGTATATTTATTAGATAGTGTTATTATTAGTGTAACTGTACTGTGTAATGTATATTTATTAGATAATGTTATTATGTGTGTAACTGTACTGTGTAATGTATATTTATTAGATAGTGTTATTATGTGTGTAACTGTACTGTGTAATGTATTTTTGAGGTGTTTTGTGACACTTTCTAGTTTCCAGTTAACCAGAGTTCTGAGGTCACGATAATCATTGTAGTTTAAATTGTGATTGCACTCACACGTTCACACTTACTTTCAACTTGTAATAAGAGCGCAATTTAACTTGCACGCAAACGAACGCGGATAAACCCGCTATTGATTGTGCACAAACAATGGTGATCCACTTGTAATCTGGCCCATTGTGTTTTCTTATAATTACAATTAGGTGTTTTTATGTTAAAAAAGTTATAATATATAATCACAGAATGTTAACAAAATAGTCAGTTGCACGTTATTAGTTGTGCGTTATATTATGTGAGCAAGAACACAAGAGAGTCTTATCAGCTGTAAAGTGCCGGTTATTGGTACCCTAACAACCATTTCATATAGTTGTTTGCACATTTAGCCAATCTTTATTTAAAATGTAGTAAATCCAAATGTTCTATGTTGCTTTTACATCTTGGACAGTCCATTAGCATTTTGCAGAGACTGGAATACATTTTTCAAGAATCACATAAAACAGCTGAGTGGAAAAAAATATTTTAAACTGTTTAAGGGTTTATATTAACTCTTATACATTCCATTGTTTAGAAAATAAAACAAACAAAATATGAGAAATATAGGAAGCGGTATATATAAATATATATATATATATATATATATATATATATATTCATTAAAATTATGGTGGAGATAAAAGTTTGAGATTAAAGTCCTCCATGTCTCAAAAGTAAATCAATAAAAAAATTAGCATAGGAAATTAGCACATACTTGCCTAGATGTGCTAATTTTGTATGCATTTTTTTAAATTGATATAAACACATAGGGAATGATATTGAAACTATTTTTATAATGTACTCTGCTTCAGAAACATATATATTAATTATGTCTATGAAATACCTCAAGGTGCTTTTTAAAATAATAATTTAAAATAAATATTATTTTATTTTAGAAAATAACGAGGCACTGTGTATGGTTTATTGTTATACGGTGCCACCCAGTGGTCAAAGAAAGTAACTTACACCTTTTATACTCTGCTCCGTCTTTTGACAGTTGTGATGGAAGTTTGCTGACATCTAGTGGCCAAGATGAATTACCACAAACTAAACAAACCTAAGCATAAAAATTGCACTATAGCTGGAATATAACTATAGATAACTCCTGTAATGAAAACACATTCGGCTAGATTACGAGTTTTTGTCGGTAATGGTGTGCGGTGCTAACGCACAGTTTTTCCTTACCGCTCACCTACAGATAACGCTGGTATTACAGGTTATTACAAACCCGGCGTTAGCCGCAAAAAACTGAGCGAAGAGCAGAATTTAGCTCCACATCTCACCTCAATACCAGCGCTGCTTACGGTAGCGGTAAGCTGGCAAAACGTGCTCAGCCGGCTCATTTCCCCATAGGAATCAATGGGGCAGAGCCGGCTGAAGAAAAAAAAAAAAAGCAGCGTTCAGCTTTTAACGCAGCCCCATTGATTCCTATGGGGAAACACATTTATGTCTACACCTAACACCCTAACATAAACCCAGAGTCTAAACACCCCTAAACTTACACTTATTAACCCCTAATCCGCCACCCCCGACACCTACATTATATTATTAACCCCTAATCTGCCGCTCCGGACACCGCCGCCACCTACATTATACTTATGAACCTTTAATCTGCTGCCCCCAACATCACCGAGCCCTACATTATATTTATTAAAACCTAATCTGTCGCCCCCAATGTCGCCACCACTATAATAAAGTTATTAACCCCTAAATCTAAGTCTAACCCTAACACCCCCTAACTTAAATATAATTTAAATATATCTAAATAAATATTCCTATCATTAAATAAATTATTCCTTTTTTAAACTAAATACTTACCTATAAAATAAACCCTAAGCTAGCTACAATATAACTAATAGTTACATTGTAGCTATTTTAGGATTTATTTTTATTTTACAGGCAACTTTGTATTTATTTTAACTAGGTACAATAGTTATTAAATAGTTATTAACTATTTAATAACTTCCTAGTTAAAATAAATACAAATATACCTGTAAAATAAAACCTAACCTAAGCTACAATTACACCTAACACTACACTATAATTAAATAAATTACCTAAATTAACTACAATTAATTACAATTAAATTAAATAAACTAAAGTACGAAAAAAAACACTAAATTACAGAAAATAAAATAATTACAATTTTTTTAAACTAATTACACCTAATCTAATCCCCCTAATAAAATAAAAATGCCCCTTAAAATAAAAAAATCCCTACCCTATACTAAGTTACAAATAGCCCTTAAAAGGGCCTTTTGCTGGGCATTGCCCCAAAGTAATCAGCTCTTTTACCTGTAAAAAAAAGTACAATATCCCCCCCAACATAAAAAAACACCACCCACACACCCAACCCTACTCTAAAACCCACCCAATCCCCCTTTAATTAAACCTAACACTACCGCCTTGAAGATCACCCTGCCTTGAGACGTCTTCACCCAACTGGGCAGAAGTGGTCCTCCAGATGGTCCGAAGTCTTCATCCTATCCGGGCAGAAGAGGTCCTCCAGACGGCCAGATGTCTTCATCCAGGCGGCATCTTCTATCTTCATTCATCCGGCGCGGAGCGGGTCCATCTTCAAGACATCCGACGCGGAGCATCCTCTTTGTTCGATGGCGACTGGAACAATGACGGGTCCTTTAAATGACGTCATCCAAGATGGCGTCCCTTCAATTCCGATTGGCTGATAGAATTCTATCAGCCAATCGGAATTAAGGTAGAAAAAATCCTATTGGCTGATCCAATCAGCCAATAGGATTGAAGTTCAGCTGATTAGAACAGCCAATAGGATTAAGCTCGCATACTATTGGCTGATTGGAACAGCCAATAGAATGCGAGCTCAATCCTATTGGCTGATTGGATCAGCCAATAGGATTTTTCTACCTTAATTCCAATTGGCTGATAGAATTCTATCAGCCAATCGGAATTGAAGGGACATCATCTTGGATGACGTCATTTAAAGGAACCTACATTCAGTCGTCGGCCATTGTTAGAAGAAGATGCTCCGCGTCGGATGTCTTGAAGACGGACCCACTCCGCGCCGGATGGATGAAGATAGCAGATGCCGTCTGGCGGACCTCTTCTGCCCGGCTTGGATGAAGACTTCTGCCCGTCTGGAGGACCACTTCTGCCCGGTTGGGTGAAGATGTCTCACGGTAGGATGATCTTCAAGGGGTTAGTGTTAGGTTTTTTTAAGGGGGGATTGGGTGGGTTTTAGAGTAGGGTTGGTTGTGTGGGTGGTGGGTTTTAATGTTGGGGGGGTATTTGTACTTTTTTTTACAGGTAAAAGAGCTGATTACTTTGGGTTATTTAAGGGCTATTTGTAATTTAGTGTAGGGTAGGGCTTTTTTTATTTTGGGGGGGCTTTTTTATTTTGTTAGGGGGATTAGATTAGGTGTAATTAGTTTAAAAATCTTGTAATTATTTTATTATTTTCTGTACTTTAGTGGGGGGGGGGTTTCATACTTTAGATAATTTTTAATTGTAATTAATTGTATTTAATTTGGTTAATTTATTTAATTATAGTGTAGTGTTAGGTTTTAGTGTAACTTAGGTTAGGTTTTATTTTACAGGTAAATGTGTCTTTATTTTAGCTAGGTAGTTAGTAAATAGTTAATAACTATTGTACCTAGTTAAAATAAATACAAAGTTGCCTGTAAAGTAAAAATAAAACCTAAGATAGATACAATGTAACTATTAGTTATATTGTAGCTAGCTTAGGGTTTATTTTACAGGTAAGTATTTAGTTTTAAATAGGAATTATTTAGTTAATTGTAGTAATTTTATTTACATTTTTATTTAAATTATATTTAAGTTAAGGGGGGTTAGGTTTAGGGTTAGACTTAGATTTAGGGGTTAATAACTTTATTATAGTGGTGGTGACATTGGGGGCAGCAGATTAGGGGTTAATAAATATAATGTAGGGTTCAGCGATGTTGGGGGGGCAGATTAGGGGTTCATAAGTATAATGTAGGTGGCGGCGGTGTCCGGAGCGGCAGATTAGGGGTTAATAATAGAATGCAGGTGTCGGTGATGTCGGGGCGGCAGATTAGGGGTTAATAAGTGTCATATTACGGGTGTTTAGACTCGGGGTTCATGTTAGGGTGTTAGGTGTAGACAAAGGAATCAATGGGGCTGCGTTAGGAGCTGAACGCTGCTTTTTTGCAGGTGTTAGGTTTTTTTTTCAGCCTGCTCTCCCCCATTGATTCCTATGGGGAAATCGTGCACGAACACGTTTTACCTGCTCACCACTAATGTAAGCAGCACTGGTATTGAGGGGAGATGTGGAGCTAAATTTTGCTCTTCGCTCACTTTTTTTGCGGTTAATGCAGGGTTTGTAAAAACCCGTAATACCAGCGCTGTCTGTAAGTGAGCGGTGAGCATGAACTGCTCGTTAGCAAAACTCATAATCTAGGTGAATATTTCTAATACCTTTTAAGTATTAGAAATATTGCATGCAAATAGAAGCGTCTCACATATGAAATATATATGTGTACTCCAGTATTATTTGCTAAGCTCCCTTACTTGTGACGTCCCCATAGCGCCACGACCTCGCTGAAGCAGATGTGCCGGCGCTGACTCTGACTGTTTACAGAGGCCTAGATTTGGAGTTTGGCGTTAGCCGTGAAAACCAGCGTTAGAGGCTCCTAACGCTGGTTTTAGGCTACCGCCGGTATTTGGAGTCACTCAAAATAGGGTCTAACGCTCACTTTTCAGCCGCGACTTTTCCATACCGCAGATCCCCTTACGTCATTTGCGTATCCTATCTTTTCAATGGGATTTTTCTAACTCCGGTATTTAGAGTCTTGGCTGAAGTGAGCGTTAGAACTCTAACGACAAAACTCCAGCCGCAGGAAAAAAGTCAATAGTTAAGAACTTTCTGGGCTAACGCCGGTTTCTAAAGCTCTTAACTACTGTACTCTAAAGTACACTAACACCCATAAACTACCTATGTACCCCTAAACCGAGGTCCCCCCACATCGCCGACACTCGAATACATTTTTTTAACCCCTAATCTGCCAACCGCCACCTACGTTATCCTTATGTACCCCTAATCTGCTCCCCCTAACAACGCCGACCCCTGTATTATATTTATTAACCCCTAATCTGCCCCCTCAACGTCGCCTCCACCTACCTACACTTATTAACCCCTAATCTGCCGACCGCAAAGCGCTGCCACCTACATTATAGCTATGTACCCCTAATCTGCTGCCCCTAACACCGCCGACCCCTATATTATATGTATTAACCAAGAAACAAGGGGTGTGTATCAAACTGTTTTGTGAGACAGACTGGCCTACCTCTAGGTTTGCAAAAAATCTCACAAATTTGCAAACTTGGATGCTAGACAGAACAACAGAAAGAGTTAGAGGTGGCGCCTACGGCTAGCTGTCTTAAAAATAAATTGGAAAGTGATAATTTATAAGGTCAAATGATGTGAATAACGTTATAATATAAAAAGGAGTTTTGTGGAAATAATTTTACCAAACAAAAGTATTGGAAAAGTGAATAGATAAAATATTTTATTGAAAATAGATATCAATCTAAATGTATTACAACACAATAATGAAAATATAGTATAATAAAAAATATTTTTGGATACGTAACTTGGCGGCTGGATTCTATAGTATGGATATATATTTACTAGATGCTGGTTAGATATCCAGTGAATGAAATATATTACAAAAATATATAATAATAATATCAATAGACACTTAAAAAGGCTCAAAAAAAGAAAAAAATCAAAATAGTTCAAAAAGAACAAAAACAATAAGAAAATTTGAAAAAATAAGAAAAAATAGGAAAAAATGTTTGAAAAATGTAAAAAATATTTGAAAAATGTAAAAAAATCTATAAAAAATATATATGAAAAAAATAAAGAATATATGCAAAAAACAATGTTTCTGTTTAAAATTCACGTTTTAAAATTGCTGCAGCGAAAAAAAGGGTAATAAAAATTAGCACTTGATGCTTTATGTGCAATCAACTTCTTAGGGTATGATTGTGTTACTAGATGTATATATAAAGTCTCTAGGTTCCCACGTGGATCTTTTAATCTTCACAACAGTCCTAGGAGTTATGTATCATTTCCTGGAAAAGTTTATAATGTTGCTAATCTTGCACTAAAGCCATAAAAACTTGTAATCCGAAACTTTTGATAATATGTATCAATTTCAATATTAGTATTGAAAGTAAGGTATATATGAGTCTTCTTCAGTCATAATATTGTAAATTCTTATTAAGGTGCAATTCCTTTTGAAGCGGAGCAACCAATGTTGTTTCAAAGGGGCTCACTTGCAGTTTTAAGGTAGATCTCTTTACATATATTTATATGTGTTGTGTGAAATCTTTTCAACGGGGGCAAGAATTCTTTCTGCAATCTTGTGTATGTTATATTATCTTCATAGACATACAAATGAAAAGAATTTCTTACCCGATCCTAAAGTAGTTCTGTTTACAGTGATGCCGATAGTAGTGTGTAGCGGCGTTTTTTCTCCGGACCGGAAGTGGCTGTGTAACGAAGGGTCCGATCCTCACATACCTTCCTTACTATCGGTAAAAAGGTAAAGGGAATCTTTTTCCGCGATCTGCCAAGAAGCTCCTATCGTCCAGTGAGTTGAATAGTTTCCACTTTCAGATGGACGGTTTTGGGAGCAAAAGAAAACTATAACTGGCCAGTTATTTGAAGAGTAAATGCTGGAGCTGGTTATCTTCTACGCGTTTCGGCTTTTTGGACACAAGCCTTTATCAAGTATACCAGATCCGGCTTCTCCCAGCTATTTAAAGGGTTTCCTGTTAACCCTTCATGGTTGGAACATAATTTGTTAGCATGTGCAAGTTCCCTTGTAATTATAAAAAGGTCACCACTTAATATTATTATTTATATCCTTTAATCCGTAATTTTGCCATCATATATACCTTAAACATGTGTTAGTAATTTATTAAAATTCATGGAGAAAATTGAACTCTCTTAATAAAGAATGGATTTTTTTTTTTTTTTTTTTGAAATTAGCTCAAAGGAATGGGGTTTTTTGAAAAATGAAAAATATGAAGAAATATATATGTATTATATATTATGTGTTATTTTTTCCTTGAAAAACGAACCAGAGGATAAAAAATGAATTAAATAAGAAAAAAATATAAGAAAAATATATAAAATTTTTATATATGAAAAAATATATATCTAAAAATGAAAAAATAGAAATAAAAATGAAAAGTGAAAATATGAATATATATATATAAAAAATAAATATATATATTTAAAAATGTTTCCATATATATAAAAAACATATATATGTATATATGCTATATATAATGAGCCTGTGTCTAGAAATATTGAGCCAGTGTCTAAAGATATTAAGCCACCACATGTCCATTGATCACTGATGAGCATGTGACATTCAACTCTATATTGGATTACTAGTATGCTCATTGATGGTTTTAGAGAGCTCCCAGCCTGTCAATCATTAATAGGCTATAACATTCATCTCTATGCTCCATTATTATATCGATAAGCTAACGTTTTAGAAAGAACATCTGGATATATCATAAGAACCTCAATGTGTCAGTGATTAACCCATATGATATACATGATGAAAGAAATATATATATAGAAGGAGATTAACCATTATTATTTTCTAAATTTGATGTATATGATAAGTAAGAAAATCCTAATATATAAAGTTCTGAAAGATTTGCAGATGAGAAAAGATATAGTAATTAAACAAGCGGATAAGGGGGGAGGAGTTGTTATTATGAACCATGCATACTATATTGAAGAAGCAAATAGACTGTTATCAGACATTACAACATATAAAAAACTTAGGGATGACCCGGGAAATAAATATCAGGAAGAATTGATTAAATTGTTGGAGAAGGCTAAAGAGGCTAATTTACTCACTGAAACAGAATTTAAATATCTTTCCGTTACAGATTTTAGAACCCCAATTTTTTATTTTTTACCCAAAATACATAAAAATATTAATAAACCTCCAGGTCGCCCAATCATATCGGGGATTGAATCCATAACTTCAAACTTGTCTCAATATATAGATATCTTCTTACAGAATTATGTTAAAAATCTTCCCTCATACCTCTCAGATTCGACACATTTCTTAAATATTATTAAACATCATAAATGGGAAAAAGATCATATACTAGTAACCTGCGATGTTAGTTCTTTGTATACTAATATTGATCATAAGTTGGGAACACAGGCGGTTAAAACATATCTTGATGGAGATGAGAATATGACAGACATACAGGGCAAATTTTTAATAGAATGTATTGAATACATTCTTACAAACAATTATTTTAAATTTGAGGATATCTATTACCTTCAAATTAAAGGGACAGCGATGGGCACAAGGTTCGCACCCAGTTATGCCAACTTATTCATGGGAATATTTGAACAGAATCATCTTCAATATTCACCATGGGGTGCGAACCTTGTGCTCTACAGACACTTTATCGACGATATGTTTTTCATCTGGAAGGGGGACTTTGAGCTCTTAAATCTTTTCATTGAAGATCTCAATACAAATGCTTATGGACTCTCATTTACACATGAGTGCAGTACATTTAAAATCAACTTCCTAGATGTTGAAATAGAAGTAATAAATAACGAAATAAGGACACGTACCTTTTTCAAAAAAATAGATTCCAATAACTATATCGACTCTAGCAGTTGTCATCATATTAATTGGAAAAAAAACATCCCTAAAGGCCAGTTGTTACGTCTAAGGAAAAATTGTACTGAGATCCAGGACTATGAAAAACAATCAAAAACTCTAATAGAGAGATTTGAACAAAAAGGTTATGATAGGAAAAGAATTGAATTAATTGCAGAGGATGTGAGGAGTACAAACAGAGAAGATTTACTATCAAAGAAGAATAAAGATACTGATAAAAAGTTTGATATGGGAATTCCAATTATAACAACATATTCCACACAATACAAACTCTTTCAAAATATAATTAAAAAACACTGGCATCTTCTATTAAAAGATCCTATTTTGGGCCAAACATTACACAAACAGCCAAAATTTATTTATAAAAAAACTAGAAACTTGAAATCTATTCTAGCCCCTAGTGAAATTAAAAACACTAAAAACAAAAGAATGTTTGAAAGAGGGATATTAGATCAGAAGGGAGAAAAAATTGAAGGTTTTTACCCCTGCCATGGTTGCAAATCTTGCAAATATAGCACTAAACTAAAAAACATCAAATCTGACAAAACAGGGAGAGAGATTAAAATTTCTGACATAATTAGATGCACAGATATTAATGTCATATATCTGATCCAATGCCAATGCAATTTAAAATACTTTGGTCAAACGAGTAGAAAACTCAAAGACCGCATAAGAGAGCATATATTGGCTATTGAACATGAAAAAGTGGACACCATCCTCTATAAACATTTCAAAGAAATACATCAAGGTAGACTAGAGGATTTTAAGTTCTGGGGCATTAGGAAAATATTACCAGATGGGAGAAGAGGAAATATGGGGAAAAAACTTCAGAAACAAGAAGCAGAATTCATTTATAACTTCGGGACATTACACCCCAATGGCCTCAATAATGAACTAGATCTAAATTTTCTGATATAAATTCCTATAAAATGATCACAATCCCAATCCTAAACCTTGCACTTCAGTCAGATTAGAGGGCAATCTCCACAAACAGAATTAAGATTTTTTAAAGAATTTTATAGTCATTATGAGTCATATATATTAACCCTATATATTAGGATTTTCTTACTTATCATATACATCAAATTTAGAAAATAATAATGGTTAATCTCCTTCTATATATATATTTCTTTCATCATGTATATCATATGGGTTAATCACTGACACATTGAGGTTCTTATGATATATCCAGATGTTCTTTCTAAAACGTTAGCTTATCGATATAATAATGGAGCATAGAGATGAATGTTATAGCCTATTAATGATTGACAGGCTGGGAGCTCTCTAAAACCATCAATGAGCATACTAGTAATCCAATATAGAGTTGAATGTCACATGCTCATGAGTGATCAATGGACATGTGGTGGCTTAATATCTTTAGACACTGGCTCAATATTTCTAGACACAGGCTCATTATATATAGCATATATACATATATATGTTTTTTATATATATGGAAACATTTTTAAATATATATATTTATTTTTTATATATATATATTCATATTTTCACTTTTCATTTTTATTTCTATTTTTTCATTTTTAGATATATATTTTTTCATATATAAAAATTTTATATTTTTTTCTTATATTTTTTTCTTATTTAATTCATTTTTTATCCTCTGGTTCGTTTTTCAAGGAAAAAATAACACATAATATATAATACATATATATTTCTTCATATTTTTCATTTTTCAAAAAACCCCATTCCTTTGAGCTAATTTAAAAAAAAAAAAAAAAAATCCATTCTTTATTAAGAGAGTTCAATTTTCTCCATGAATTTTAATAAATTACTAACACATGTTTAAGGTATATATGATGGCAAAATTACGGATTAAAGGATATAAATAATAATATTAAGTGGTGACCTTTTTATAATTACAAGGGAACTTGCACATGCTAACAAATTATGTTCCAACCATGAAGGGTTAACAGGAAACCCTTTAAATAGCTGGGAGAAGCCGGATCTGGTATACTTGATAAAGGCTTGTGTCCAAAAAGCCGAAACGCGTAGAAGATAACCAGCTCCAGCATTTACTCTTCAAATAACTGGCCAGTTATAGTTTTCTTTTGCTCCCAAAACCGTCCATCTGAAAGTGGAAACTATTCAACTCGCTGGACGATAGGAGCTTCTTGGCAGATCGCGGAAAAAGATTCCCTTTACCTTTTTACCGATAGTAAGGAAGGTATGTGAGGATCGGACCCTTCGTTACACAGCCACTTCCGGTCCGGAGAAAAAACGCCGCTACACACTACTATCGGCATCACTGTAAACAGAACTACTTTAGGATCGGGTAAGAAATTCTTTTCATTTGTATGTCTATGAAGATAATATAACATACACAAGATTGCAGAAAGAATTCTTGCCCCCGTTGAAAAGATTTCACACAACACATATAAATATATGTAAAGAGATCTACCTTAAAACTGCAAGTGAGCCCCTTTGAAACAACATTGGTTGCTCCGCTTCAAAAGGAATTGCACCTTAATAAGAATTTACAATATTATGACTGAAGAAGACTCATATATACCTTACTTTCAATACTAATATTGAAATTGATACATATTATCAAAAGTTTCGGATTACAAGTTTTTATGGCTTTAGTTCAAGATTAGCAACATTATAAACTTTTCCAGGAAATGATACATAACTCCTAGGACTGTTGTGAAGATTAAAAGATCCACGTGGGAACCTAGAGACTTTATATATACATCTAGTAACACAATCATACCCTAAGAAGTTGATTGCACATAAAGCATCAAGTGCTAATTTTTATTACCCTTTTTTTCGCTGCAGCAATTTTAAAACGTGAATTTTAAACAGAAACATTGTTTTTTGCATATATACTTTATTTTTTTCATATATATTTTTTATAGATTTTTTACATTTTTCAAATATTTTTTACATTTTTCAAACATTTTTTCCTATTTTTTCTTATTTTTTCAAATTTTCTTATTGTTTTTGTTCTTTTTGAACTATTTTGATTTTTTTCTTTTTTTGAGCCTTTTTAAGTGTCTATTGATATTATTATTATATATTTTTGTAGTATATTTCATTCACTGGATATCTAACCAGCATCTAGTAAATATATATCCATACTATAGAATCCAGCCGCCAAGTTACGTATCCAAAAATATTTTTTATTATACTATATTTTCATTATTGTGTTGTAATACATTTAGATTGATATCTATTTTCAATAAAATATTTTATCTATTCACTTTTCCAATACTTTTGTTTGGTAAAATTATTTCCACAAAACTCCTTTTTATATTATAACGTTATTCACATCATTTGACCTTATAAATTATCACTTTCCAATTTATTTTTAAGACAGCTAGCCGTAGGCGCCACCTCTAACTCTTTCTGTTGTTCTGTCTAGCATCCAAGTTTGCAAATTATATGTATTAACCCCTAATCTGCCCCCCACAACGTCGCCTCCACCTGCCTACACTTATTAACCCCTAATCTGCCGAGCGGACCGCACCGCTACTATAATAAAGTTATTAACCCCTAATCCGCCTCACTAACCCTATAATAAATAGTATTAACCCCTAATCTGCCCTCCCTAACATCGCCGACACCTAACTTCAATTATTAACCCCTAATCTGCTGACCGGAGCTCTTTTAATCTAACGAAATTAATTAACTCTTATTAAATAAATTAATCCTATTTAAAGCTAAATACTTACCTGTAAAATAAATCCTAATATAGCTACAATATAAATTATAATTATATTATAGCTATTTTATGATTTATATTTATTTTACAGGCAACTTTGTAATTATTTTAACCAGGTACAATAGCTATTAAATAGTTAAGAACTATTTAATAGCTAAAATAGTTAAAATAATTACAAAATTACCTGTAAAATAAATCCTAACCTAAGTTACAATTAAACCTAACACTATACTATCATTAAATTAATTAAATAAAATACCTACAATTACCTACAATTAAACCTAACACTACACTATCAATAAATTAATTAAATACAATTCCTACAAATAACTACAATGAAATAAACTAACTAAAGTACAAAAAATAAAAAAGAACTAAGTTACAAAAAATAAAAAAATATTTACAAACATAAGAAAAATATTACAACAATTTTAAACTAATTACACCTACTCTAAGCCCCCTAATAAAATAACAAAATGCCCTACCCTATTCTAAATTACTAAAGTTCAAAGCTCTTTTACCTTACCAGCCCTGAACAGGGCCCTTTGTGGGGCATGCCCCAAGAAGTTCAGCTCTTTTGCCTGTAAAAAAAACATACAATACCCCCCCAACATTACAACCCACCACCCACATACCCCTAATCTAACCCAAACCCCCCTTAAATAAACCTTACACTAAGCCCCTGAAGATCATCCTACCTTGTCTTCACCTCACCAGGTATCACCGATCCGTCCTGGCTCCAAAATCTTCATCCAACCCAAGCGGGGGCTGGCGATCCATCATCCGGTGGCTGAAGAGGTCCAGAAGAGGCTCCAAAGTCTTCATCCTATCCGGGAAGAAGAGTAGATCCGGACCGGCAACCATCATCTTCCAAGCGGCATCTTCTATCTTCATCCGATGAGGACCGGCTCCATCCTGAAGACCTCCGACGCGGACCCATCTTCATCCGGCGATGTCCAACTGAAGAATGAAGGTTCCTTTAAGGGACGTCATCCAAGATGGCGTCCCTCGAATTCCGATTGGCTGATAGGATTCTATCAGCCAATCGGAATTAAGGTAGGAATATTCTGATTGGCTGATGGAATCAGCCAATCAGAATCAAGTTCAATCCGATTGGCTGATCCAATCAGCCAATCAGATTGAGCTTGCATTCTATTGGCTGTTCTGATCAGCCAATAGAATGCGAGCTCAATCTGTATGTATATTTTTTTTACAGGCAAAAGAGCTGAACTTCTTGGGGCATGCCCCGCAAAGGGCCCTGTTCAGGGCTGGTAAGGTAAAAGAGCTTTGAACTTTAGTAATTTAGAATAGGGTAGGGCATTTTTTATTTTGGGGGTCTTTGTTATTTTATTAGGGGGCTTAGAGTAGGTGTAATTAGTTTAGTTAGGGGTCGGCGGTGTTAGGGGCAGCAGATTAGGGGTACATAAGGATAATGTAAGTAGCGGCGGTTTACGGAGCGGCAGATTAGGGGTTAAAAATAAAATGCAGGTGTCAGCGATAGCGGGGGCGGCAGATTAGGGGTTAATAAGTGTAAGGTTAGGGGTGTTTAGACTCGGGGTACATGTTAGGGTGTTAGGTGCAGACTTAGGAGGTGTTTCCGCATAGCAAACAATGGGGCTGCGTTAAGAGCTGAACGCGGCTTTTTTGCAGGTGTTAGGTTTTTTTTCAGCTCAAACAGCCCCATTGTTTTCTATGGGGGAATCGTGCACGAGCACGTTTTTGAGGCTGGCCGCTTGCGTAATCAACTCTGGTATCGAGAGTTGAAGCTGCGTTAAAAATGCTTTACGCTCCTTTTTTGGAGCCTAACGCAGCCTTTATGTGGACTCTCAATACCAGAGTTATTTTTATGGTGCGGCCAGAAAAAAGCCGGCGTTAGATTTTCGGGTCGTTACCAACAAAACTCCAAATCTAGCCGAGAATGCGTTACTGCATATTTATATTTCCTGCTATTGCCGCGCTATTTACCCCCTTTGCTGCGCTTAGGTTCTGATGCTGTCTCTGATGTCATCAGAACGAGGCTCCCATTGACACTAACACTAACTGACACTAACAATGGCACCCATATTGTTTCTACTATGAAACAATGACAGCCATATTGTTTATACTATGATACAATGGCAGCTATATTGTTTATACTATGACAAAATGGCAGCCATATTGTTTGTACTATGACAAAATTACATCCATATTGTTTATACTATGATACAATGACAGCCATATTGTTTACACTATGTTACAATGACAGCCATATTGTTTATACTATGATACAATGACAGCGATATTGTTTATTCTAAAATACGACAGCCATATTGTTTATACTATGATACAATAGCCGCCATATTGTTTATACTATGACAAAATTACATTCATATTGTTTGTACTATGATACAATGACAGCCATATTGTTTATACTATGATACAATGACAGTCATATTGTTTATACTATGATACAATGACAGTCATATTGTTTATACTATGACACAATGACAGTCATATTGTTTATACTATGATACAATGACAGTCATATTGTTTATACTATGCTACAATGACAGACATATTGTTTATACTATGATACAATGACAGCAATATTGTTTATACTATGCTACAATGACAGACATATTGTTTATACTATGATACAATGACAGCAATATTGTTTATACTAAGATACGACAGCCATATTATTTTAAACTATGATACAATGACAGCCATATTGTTTATAATATGACACAATGGCAGCCATATTGTTTATTCTAAGATACAATGACAGCCATACTGTTTATACTGTGACACAATGACAGCAATATTGTTTATACTATAAAACGATAGCCATATTGTTTATACTATGACACAATGAGTGCCATATTGTTTATACTATGACAGAATGGCAGCCATATTGTTTATACTATGCTACAATGACAGCCATATTGTTTATACTATGATACAATGGCAGCCATATTGTTTATACTATGACAAAATTACATCCATATTGTTTGTACTATGATACAATGACAGCCATATTGCTTATACTATGATACAATGACAGCCATATTGCTTATACTATGATACAATGACAGCCATATTGTTTATACTATGATACAATGACAGTGATATTGTTTATTCTAAGGGAGGAAAGCCATATTATTTATACTATGATACAATGACAGCCATATTGTTTATACTATTACACAATGGCAGCCATATTGTTTATTCTAAGATACAATGACAGCCATATTGTTTATACTATGATACGTCAGCCATATTGTTTATACTATGACACAAGTGCCATATTATTTATGCTATGACAGCCATATTGATTATACTAAGCTACAATGACAGCCATATTGTTTATACTACTATACAATAACAGCGATATTGTTTATACTATGACACAATGGCAGCCATATTGTTTATACTATGATACAATGGCAGCCATATTGTTTATTCTAAGATATAATGACAGACATATTGTTTGTACTATAATATAATGATAGCCATATTGTTTATACTGTGACACAATGCCAGTCATATTGTTTATACTATGATACAATGACAGCCATGTTGTTTATACTATGACACAATGAGTGCCATATTGTTTATACTATGATACAATGACAGTCATATTGTTTATACTATTACACAATGGCAGCCATATTATTTATACTATGATACAATAGCAGCCATAATGTTTATTCTAAGATACAATGACAGCCATATTGTTTATACTATAATACAATGCCAGCCATATTGTTTATACTATGATACGTCAGCCATATTGTTTATACTATGACACGAGTGCCATATTATTTATACTATGACAGCCATATTGTTTATACTAAGCTACAATGACAGCCATATTGTTTATACTACGATACAATAACTGTGATATTGTTTATACTATGACACAATGGCAGCCATATTGTTTATTCTAAGGTATGATGACAGACATATTGTTTATACTATAATATAATGATAGCCATATTGTTTATACTGTGACACAATGCCAGTCATATTGTTTATACTATGATACAATGACAGCCATGTTGTTTATACTATGACACAATGAGTGCCATATTGTTTATACTATGATACAATGACATTATTAGTGAAAAACAATTAAGAGTGAGTGCACCTATTGGATTTGAGACAGCTCAACCCTAATATACAGTTGTTCCTTCAAACAACTGAGGGATCGATGGGGTAAAAAAACAGGTGAGGGGAGCTGTGTGTATTTCAATACATATATATGTGTGTAATCGTGACCTATAGATGAGCTTCTCGAGTTAATTTTTGATTTTTCTGCAATATATATTGCACTAAGAAATGGGTGAAAAATAATGGAGGTATGACTACAAGAGGTTAAAAAACAGAATATTTAATTGTTGCAATAAAAAACACAATATTTGACTGGATTATAAGTTCTGACTTGATTAAGTTAGTGGTAAAGAGCTCTATTACCTTGAGGAAAATAGTATAGTTAAAATTTCTTAAAGTTAAAATGACATTACATTCATACTATAGTATTCAAAGCATTTGATAAGAACAAAAATAAAGGTAAAAATAATTATCGTGGAAGGTGGAAATAAATGTTCATCTGCTGATTTGCATGTATCTTTTGATGTGACTTTAAGTGGAAAAGTAATTACTCACAGTTTGCATGAAAAATTTTCCAAGGTGTCTGATTGGTTGGAACAGACAAGCCTTTATGTGAATAAGATAATATATTCCGCTGTGATTTTGACTAAAATTCTTTAAAACTTGTAGATCAAGATTGTAGATGAGGATAACAAATACTTGATGGTAAAGATGCTGAAACGGTTTACCTATACTGGGTTTGCAGGAGTTTCAGTTGTTGGTATAACTTGGTTATAGAAACTGTTTACCTATACTGGGTTTGCAGGAGTTTCAGTTGTTGGTATAACTTGGTTCCGTTTGCTGAAACTGTTTACCTATACTGGGTTTGCAGGAGTTTCAGTTGTTGGTATAACTTGGTTCCGTTTGCTGAAACTGTTTACCTATACTGGGTTTGCAGGAGTTTCAGTTGTTGGTATAACTTGGTTACGTTTGCTGAAACTGTTTACCTATACTGGGTTTGCAGGAGTTTCAGTTGTTGGTATAACTTGGTTATAGAAACTGTTTACCTTGTATTGGTTTGCTGGAGTTTCTAGTTGTCTAGTTGCGTGGGGTGTTCTCTGTATTGTTGTTTAGAACCGTTTGAACAATTCTTTTTGTAGGCGTCTGTTGTTGCTGAAACTATATACCCTCCCAGGGTTTGCTGGAGTTTCAGTTGCTGGTAGTTGATCTATAGTGTAACTGTTTACCTTAAAGTGGTTTGCAGGAGTTTCAGATCAACTGGTAATTACAAAGAAATTTTCTTGACAGTTGCTGGAGCTGTTTACCTTTTTCAAGGTTTGCTGGAGCTTCAGGTATGGTGAGTGTCCGCTTCAAATCTTGTGGTGCTCAGTGTATAGCAGTCACCGGTAGCGGGTTTTTCTTATTCAGTCCTGGGTAGTCTTAGATGCAGACTTGAGTTGTTGGAGTGCACACTAGGGCCAAATATACGCGTTTCGGCCTGAGCCTTTTTTACCCTATGATACAATGACAGCCATATTGTTTATACTATGACACAATGACAGCCATATTGTTTATACTATCATACAATGACAGCCATATTGTTTATACTATGACACAATGACAGCCATATTGTTTATACTATGACACAATGGCAGCCATATTGTTTATACTATCATACAATGACAGCCATATTGTTTATACTATCATACAATGACAGCCATATTGTTTATACTATGACACAATGACAGCCATATTGTTTATACTATCATACAATGACAGCCATATTGTTTATACTATGACACAATGGCAGCCATATCGTTTATACTATAATACAATGACAGCTATATTGTTTATAATGTGACACAATGACAGCCATTTTGTTTATACTATAATACAATGAGTGTCATATTGTTTATACTATGACATAATGAGCGCCATATTGTTTATTATATGATACAATGACAGTCATATTGTTTATACTATGACACAATTATAGCCATATTGTTTACACTATGCTACATTGACAGCCATATTGTTTATACTATATTAAAATTACAGCTATATTGTTTATTGTAAGATACGACAGCCATATTGTTTATACTATGATGCAATGGCAGCCATATTGTTTATTCTAAGATACAATGACAGCCATATTGTTTATACTATAATATAATGACAGCCATATTGTTTATACTGTGATATAATGGCAGCCATATTGTTTATACTGTGACACAGTGACAGCCATATTGTTTATACTATAATACAATGCCAGCCATATTGTTTATACTATAATACAATGCCAGCCATATTGTTTATACTATGATACGACAGCCATATTGTTTATACTATGACACAATGAGTGCCATATTGTTTATACTATCATACAATGACAGCCATTTTGTTTATACTATAATACAATGAGTGCCATATTGTTTATACTATGACATAATGAGTGCCATATTGTTTATTCTATGATACAATGACAGCCATATTGTTTATACTATGACACAATGACAGTCATATTGTTTACACTATATTATAATGACAGCCATAATGTTTATACCATGATACAATGACAGCCATATTGTTTATACTATGACACAATGACAGCCATATTGTTTATACTATGATGCAATGACAGCCAAATTGTAATATACTTACAAAAGAGCTCCAGTTGAGCTTAAATTAATTCCACTAAAAGGTGACCCATTTAATACAAGCAATTATATTCATGAATTTTGTTTCTAGCCAGAAATGTATTCAAGCAATTTTTAAATGTATATAGGGTATTGGCATTCACTACCTCCTTTGGTAATGCGTTCCACGATTTTATTTCTCTTACAGTGAAAAATTATTTCAGTTGCAAGAAATTAAATCTCCTACTTCTATGATACAATGACAGCCATGATGTTTATACTATGATACAATGACAGCCATATTGTTTATACTATGACACAATGACAGACATATTGTTTATACTATGATACAATGACAACCATATTGTTTATACTATGGTACAATGACAGCCATATTATCATTACTATGATACAATGACAGCCTTATTGTTTATACCATGAAACAATGACAGCCATATTGCTTATACTATGAAATAATCATAGTAGATGAAGTTGAAAAAAGAAAGTCCGTCGAGTTCAACTTATACAAATCTAAAATACTTACAAAAAAGCTCCAGGTGAGCTTAAATTAATCCCACTAAAAGGTGACCCATTTAATACAAGCAATCATATCCATAAATTTTGTTTCTAGCCAGAAATGTATCCAAACATTTTTAACTGTATCTAGGGTATTGGCATTCACTACCTTCTTTGGAAATGAGTTCCACTATTTTATTGCTCTTACAGTGAAAAAAAAATGTTTGCGTTGCAGGAGATTAAATCTCCTTTTCCTCCTTTTACTATGATACAATGGCAGCCATATTGTTTATACTATGACACAATGGCAGCCATATTGTTTATACTATGACAAAATTACATCCATGTTGTTTATACTATGATACAATGACAGCCATATTGTTTATACTATTGTGAAGGTATAAGTAAAGATTATATAAATATATCTAAATATTATATATTAATCCTATATTTGGCTAGTCAGTAGCAAATGATTCACTCATTCAGAAAAATTGACTTCACTCATGCTTACATCTTCAGCTCTCCCCCCACTTGGTATGCAGGGCTATTCTAAACACACAAGTGAGGACAATAGAACATTTGGTGTACTTAATTTAAACAACCATTCCAGAGGAAAAAAACAACAGATTACCTCAAAGATAATCATCTGTGTATTCTATATATTCCACATCTGTTTCCAAAGGATGTCCCACTGAGGTGTGAATTTAAAATCCCTATCAGATGATCGCTGACCCCTAGTTCTGCTCTGAAGCCATCTATATTGCATCTCATAAATTTTGGAGACAACAGCTCTATCCTAATATAAAACAAACCCCCCTTTGCCAAATAGTTTTAGCTGGGTAAAAACATGTTTGTCCTGATTAAAAGATAGCATAACTTTTGAAGCCAGCAGCACTGCAGGAGGCAAAGGGCCAAGTTGACAAGCAGGGACCATTGAGATATTTCAGGAGGCCATGTGTGAAATATCTCTTGTGGAGTTTTTTTTCCATGTGCAGAGAGTAGACAAATTAGCATTTACAAGTCCCTGTACACAAATAAAAATAAATACATTTTTGCAAAAGGAACAATGCCAGTTTCTCATGTATGTTTGAAATAATTCAAATAACCCATATAGGTATATATATATATATATATATATATATATATATATATATATATATATATATATATATATATATATATATATATATATATATATAGGGGACATATTATATTAAATAAATAATTGCTGCATTGAATATACATATAGGAGATAAATTCAGAATTATCATATCTTAAATAACAAATTTAATAATCCCATGTGTAGAATATATATATAACATGTGTTTCTGTTTTTCCAGATGGAGCCAAAAGATGACACATATAGGATGGACACATGAGATGAAATAAGTCATATCATATGATTGTGCACTAAATGTTTCTAAAATTTTAAATACATCTCTTGAAATATAATGAGATGGATATATGGAAGTCACTTTGATGTGATATGCCTATAAAATATTGACATCTGATATCAAATTATAAATTTTCTGTTAGGCTAAATGAAATATAAATGCTAACATGAGAAATTTACTAATGAAATAAATTATAATATGTTTAATAGTGATAATTGAATTAACAGTGTACTTATTTTGATATAATATAATGGTGTCTGGTATAGAAATAATCAGAAAATTGACATGAGGTTATCCTGCCTGGAATTCGGATTGTAAGTTATTAATGCTAGAAATTATGGCATTTGTTACACATTTTAAAGAAATATTTTCTTTCACTGTCCAGAAATGGTTAAATGTGAATCTGTTTGTGTTGTCATGCTGCCACCCGAGGGCCAGAATCCAGTATAACAGTTAAGCGATTTAACTGTTAAAAAATGCGTTTCCATAGCGACAATATATACTACACCAATGGGAGCTTTGCCCAGAATTATCCAATGAGCAGGGACAAGCATAAGGGTGTGAACGAAACAGGTCATCAATGATTATAAAAAAAGGCTTAGTAATGCAACCAGGACACAGTTTTTCTTTGTGACTTGCTGAGAGAATTTAATTAATTTTGGCTGTGATACCTGGGAACACTTTTCACTTCAGCAGGAAACTGGAGACTTACCCTTGATATATGCAATAACTTTCCTTCAAATGAGATGACCTAAAGACCCCTACAATTTGGCTCAAATTGGTGAAGTATAATTCTTCTAATTTTTAAAATTTGAAACAAAGGTTATTGGTAAGAACATAGTCAATTTATATTTAAAAGATTTAAAGAGAGCAGTCTGTATTTTTGCTTATATTCATAACAGTCTGTATTTTTGCTTATATTCATAGTCTGTATATTGTTAAACAAATCATTGGGGCTCGATCAGATAAAAATCGTTGCCCACAAAAGCCGGCGACGCCAAAATCTGCACGGGTTTGGTATCCTATATACGGCGTAACCTAGAAGTTACGCCCGTATATTTCTGCCGTCGCCTGTAGTTTTTTGGGCCATAGGCAGGTATACCAAACCCGCGCAGTTTTGTATCCAATATACAGCGTAAGGACTTACGTGGCCAAAATGGAGAAATCTTACTCCATTTTCACCTCACCACAAAAAGCAGCCATAAGAAGCCTTACGCTGACTATTGGAGCCCCGTAACTACCTAAACTACCTGCAAAATAAAACCTAACACCTAACGCATGCGCCTGTCAACCGTGATCCCCCGCCGCATTCCCTAATAAAGTATTTAACCCCCGCCGCCATCTACATAAACTAACCCCCTACTGTGAGCCCCTAAAACCGCCACCATCTAACTTATCTATCCCCTAATGTGAACCCCTTAAACCGCCTCCATCTACCTGATCTATCCCCTAATGTGAACCCCTTACACCACTGCCATCTACCTGATCTATCCCCTAATGTAAACCCCTTACACCACCGCCACCTATATAAAAATTATTAACCCCTAATCTAATCCCCCTATACCGCCGCCAGCTATATTAATAATATTAACTCCTAATCTAATCCCCCTAAAATAATTATCTCTATTACAAGCCCTTAAAAGGGCCTTTTGCGGGGCTTTGCCCCAAAGTAAACAGCTCTTTTGCCCTATAACCTGCCCTCCCTACACCGCCGCCACCTATATTAATAGTATTAACCCCTAATGTAAGCCCCTTACACCGCCGCCATCTATATTAAAATTATTAACCCCTAATTTAATCTACCTACCCCGCCGCCAGCTATATTATCTATATTAACCCTAAGTATATTATAGTTAATATAGTTATTACATTATATATATTAACTATATTAACCCTAATTATATTAGGGTTAATATAGTTAATATAGTTACTATAGTATTTATATTAACTATATTAACTCTATCTAACCCTAACACCCCTAACTAAATTCTTATTAAATAAATCTAATTCATATTACAAACTAAAATATTCCTATTTAAATCTAAATACTTACCTATAAAATAAACCCTAAAATAGCTACAATATAATTAATAATTACATTGTAGCTATGTTAGGGTTTATATTTATTTTACAGGTAAATTGTTAATTATTTTAATTAGGTATAATAGTTATTAACTATTTAATAGCTACCTAGTTAAAATAATTACCCAATTACCTGTAAAATAAATCCTAACCTAAGTTACAAATACACCAACACTATGAATAAATTAAATAAACTACAAATATCTATCTAAAAATACAATTAAATAAACTAAACTAAATTACAAAAAACCCCCACTAAATTACAAAAAAAACATAATTTATGTAAGAACTTACCTGATAAATTCATTTCTTTCATATTAGCAAGAGTCCATGAGCTAGTGACGTATGGGATATACATTCCTACCAGGAGGGGCAAAGTTTCCCAAACCTTAAAATGCCTATAAATACACCCCTCACCACACCCACAATTCAGTTTAACGAATAGCCAAGAAGTGGGGTGATAAGAAAAAAGTGCGAAAGCATATAAAATAAGGAATTGGAATAATTGTGCTTTATACAAAAAAATCATAACCACCACAAAAAAAGGGCGGGCCTCATGGACTCTTGCTAATATGAAAGAAATGAATTTATCAGGTAAGTTCTTACATAAATTATGTTTTCTTTCATGTAATTAGCAAGAGTCCATGAGCTAGTGACGTATGGGATAATGACTACCCAAGATGTGGATCTTTCCACACAAGAGTCACTAGAGAGGGAGGGATAAAATAAAGACAGCCAAACAGACATAAACACATATCTACGATCCCCTCTCCCTTGACAACTGCACTGTCTAATGCTGACTTTCCAATAGGGATGTCCTTAACGCCGAAAATACCGAGTGGTTTAGACTGTCTGCTCCCACTATACACTTTAATTGATGAGGGAAAACTGGTCCCCAGACAACACCTAGAAGAGCTGTCTACCACACATTTTACAAATTGGTTAAGATACTTACAGCTTAAACATTTTATAGACTCCCATGGACACAAACATCTGATCATAAGAGACCGTACTACACTAGAGAAATATTGCACTCAAGACTTCCCACAGACGCATATGATCTCCTCTCTATATCAACTCTTACTCATACCTCAAGAGATTTTAAAATCACCAACAATCAGCTCATGGCACAAAGAACTCCCATACACTCTTACTGAACAAGAATGGCTACTAGTATTCCAAAATACAGCGAAATCTGCTCACTCAGCAACCCTATTAGAAACAAACTATAAATTTTTACTACGTTGGTACCTTACTCCACATAGGCTAAAATTCATCTTCCCTGCGGCGTCAGACAGATGCTGGAGAAGATGTACAGGCAAAGGGACCCCCTTCCACATATGGTGGGAATGCCCTAAAATAGAAAGTTTTTGGAAGAGTATCAATGATGAGTTATGTAAGTTGCTGAATTATGATATTCCATTAGACCCCATAGTATATCTATTTCACGTTATTCCCAAATTCCCCTCCAAACAGCACACAACACTCTTCCAATTGGCTATATGTAGCGCAAAACAAGTAATCCCCAGGCTATGGAAATCAGAATCCGAACCAACGTTATCGATGTGGCTAGCACAAATGAGAATTAACCTAGCGTTAGAAAGGTTTTATTATTATACAGTAGGAAGACTAGATTATTTTGCAGAAATGATGTTTTTTTGGGAATCACATTATCACCTTAGAACATAGCACAACAAGAGGTCCACATGCGCTGATGCGGCATTCCTTTCCCCCCCACCCCTTATCTACCTTACTTACCTTATCTGCCTACTTGACATTAGCAGGCCCTGACACAAGAGGTTACAAGGCAAACAAATATTTTGGAAATTACTACATATATATATATATGCGTGTACTCTTTAAGTTGTTCACTACATAAGAGATGGACATTGAAAACACTTCACTATCTTGAATTTCTAGGTAAGACGCTCTCTAACTGTTCTGGAAAATAAATTTACGACATAGTTCTCAATTGATACAGGGACCCAAGAGAAAGATTATGTAACAAAGCAGTAACTCTGATAGACTTGAACAATATTCTACTCCCTATTTTTGTTTTGTTTTTTCTCGTACTTTTTTGTGTATATTGTATTTGTTTCTGTGGAGAAACCTTTTATATGTGTATTTGTATTTGTCTTTTGATGTCCTGTACACCTTTGATATAACTCAATAAAGAAAAGATAAATAAAAAAAAAAAAAAAAATAAAGACAGCCAATTCCTGCTGAAAATAATCCACACCCAAAATAAAGTTTAATGAAAAACATAAGCAGAAGATTCAAACTGAAACCACTGCCTGAAGTACTTTTCTACCAAAAACTGCTTCAGAAGAAGAAAACACATCAAAATGGTAGAATTTAGAAAAAGTATGCAAAGAGGACCAAGTTGCTGCTTTGCAAATCTGATCAATCGAAGCTTCATTCCTAAACGTCCAGGAAGTAGAAACTGACCTAGTAGAATGAACTGTAATCCTTCGAGGCGGAATTTTACCCGACTCAACATAGGCATGATGAAATAAAGATTTCAACCAAGATGCCAAAGAAATGGCAGACGCTTTCTGGCCTTTTCTAGAACCGGAAAAGATGACAAATAGACTAGAAGTCTTTCGGAAAGACTTAGTAGCTTAAACATAATAATACAAAGCTCTAACAGCATCCAAAGAATGCAATGATTTCTCCTTAGAATTCATAGGATTAGGACATAATGAAGGAACCACAATTTCTCTACTAAGGTTGTTAAAATTCACAACCTTAGGTAAAAAATTCAAAAGAAGTTCGAAGCACCGCCTTATCCTGATGAAAAATCAGAAAAGGAGACTCACAAGAAAGAGCAGATAATTCAGAGACTTTTCTGGCAGAAGAGATGGCCAAAAGAAACAAAACTTTCCAAGAAAGTAATATAACGACCAAAGAATGCATGGGTTCAAAAGGAGGAGCTTGAAAAGCCCCCAGAAACAAATTCAAACTCCAAGGAGGAGAAATTGACTTAATTACAGGTTTTATACGAACCAAAGCTTGTACAAAACAATGAAATATCAGGAAGATTAGCAATCCTTCTGCGAAAAAAGAACAGAAAGAGCAGAGATTTGTCCTTTCAAGGAACTTGCGGACAAACCTTTATCTAAACTATCCTGAAGAAACTGAAAAATTCTCGGTATTCAAAAAGAATGCCAAGAAAAAATGATGAGAAAGACACTAAGAAATATAAGTCTTCCAGACTCTATAATATATCTCTCTAGATACAGATTTACGAGCCTGTCACATAGTATTAATCACAGAGTCAGAGAAACCTTCTTTGACCAAGAATCAAGCGTTCAATCTCCATACCTTAAAATTTAAGGATTTGAGATCCTGATGGAAAAAAGGACCTTGCGACAGAAAGTCTGGTCTTAACGGAAGAGTCCACAGCTGGCAAGAGGCCATCCGGACAAGATCCGTATACCAAAACCTGTGAGGCCATGCTGGAGCTATCAGCAGGACAAACGAGCATTCCTTTAGAATCTTGGAGAATACTCTTGGAAGAAGAACTAGAGGCGGAAAGATATAGGCAGGATGATACTTCCAAGGAAGTGATAATGTATCCACTGCTTCCGCCCGAGTATCCCGGGATCTGGACAGATACCAGGGAAGTTTCTTGTTTAGATGAGAAGCCATCAGATCTATTTCTGGGAGTTCCCACATTTGAACAATCTGAAGAAATACCTCTGGGTGAAGAGACCATTCGCCCGGATGCAACGTTTGGCGACTGAGATAATCCGCTTCCCAATTGTCTATACCTGGGATATGAACCGCAGAGATTAGACAGGAGCTGGATTCCGCCCAAACCAAAATTCGAGATACTTCTTTCATAGCCAGAGGACTGTGAGTCACTCCTTGATGATTGATGTATGCCACAGCTGTGACATTGTCTATCTGAAAACAAATGAACAACTCTCTCTTCAGAAGAGGCCAAGACTGAAGAGCTCTGAAAATTGCACGGAGTTCAAAATATTGATCGGTAATCTCACCTCCTGAGATTCCCAAACCCCTTGTGCCGACAGAGACCCCCACACAGCTCCCCAACCTGTAAGACTTGCATCTGTTGAGATTATAGTCCAGGTCGGAAGAACAAAGAAGCCCCCTGAACTAAACGATGGTGAACTGTCCACCATGTCAGAGAGTGTCGTATAATCGGTTTAAAGATATTAATTGAGATATCTTTGTGTAATCCCTGCACCACTGGTTCAGCATACAGAGCTGAAGAGGTCGCATGTGAAAACGAGCAAAGGAGATCGCATCCGATGCGGCAGTCCTAAGACCTAAAATTTCCATGCATAAGGCTGCCAAAGGGAATGATTGTGACTGAAGGTTTTGACAAGCTGATATCAATGTTAAATTTCTCTTATCTGACAAGGACAGAGTCATAGACACTGAATCTATCTGGAAACCTAAAAAGGTTACCCTTGTCTGAGGAAACAATGAACTGAATGGTAAATTGATCCTCCAACCATGATCTTGAAGAAACAACACAAGTCGATTCGTATGAGATTCTGCGAAAATGTGAAGACTGAGCAAGTACCAAGATATAGTCCAAATAAGGAAATACCAAAACCCTGTTCTCTGATTACAGACAGAAGGGCACCGAGAACCTTTGAAAAAAATTCTTGGAGCTGACGCTAGGCCAAACGGTAGAGCCACAAAACTGGTAATGCTTGTCTAAAAAGAAAATCTCAGAAACTAAAAGTGATCTGGATGAATCGGAATATGCAGATATACATCCTGTAAATCTATTGTAGACATATAATGCCCTTGCTAAACAAAAGGCAGGATAGTCCTACAGTTACCATCTTGAATGTTGGTATCCTTACATAACGATTCAATATAGATAGATCCGGAACTGGTCTGAAGGAATTGACCTTCTTTGGTACAATGAAGAGATAGAATAAAACCCCAGCCCCTGTTCCAGAATTGGAACTGGCATAATTACTCCAGCCAACTCTAGATCTGAAACACATTTCAGAAATGCTGAGCCTTTGCTGTGTTTACTGGGACACGGGAAAGAAAAAAATCTCTTTGCAGGAGGCCTTAACTTGAAGCCAATTCTGTACCTTTCTGAAACAATGTTCTGAAACCAGAGATTGTGAACGGAATTGATCCAAATTTCCTTGAAGAAAACGTAAACTGCCCCATACCAGCTGAGCTGGAATGAGGGCCGCACCTTCATGGGTATTTAGGAGCTGGCTATAGGTTTCTATAAGGCTTGGATATATTCCAAACTGGAAATGGTTTCCAAACTGATACCGCTCCTGAGGGTGAAGGATCAGGCTTTTGTTCCTTGTTGTGAGGAAAGGAACGAAAATGATTATTAGACCTAAATTTACCTTAGATTTTTTATCCTTTGGTAAAAAAGTTCCCTTCCCTCCAGTAACAGTTGAGATAATAGAATCCAACTGAAAATCGAATAATTTATTACCCTGGAAAGAAAGGGAAAGCAAAGTTGACTTAGAAGACATATCAGCATTCCAAGTTTTAAGCCATAAAGCTTTTCTAGCTAAAATAGCTAGAGACATATACCTGACATCAACTCTAATGATATCAAAAGATGGTATCACAAATAAAATTATTAGCATGTTATAGAATAATAATAATGCTATAAAATTATGATCTGTTACTTGTTGCGCTAAAGCTTCTAACCAAAAAGTTGAAGCTGCAGCAACATCCGCTAAAAATATAGCAGGTCTAAGAAGATTACCTGAACATAAGTAAGCTTTTCTTAGAAAGGATTCAATTTTCCTATCTAAAGGATCCTTAAATGAAATACTATCTGCCATAGGAATAGTAGTACGTTTAGCAGGAGTAGAGACAGCCCCATTAACCTTAGAGATTTTGTCCCAAAACTCTAATCTGTCAGATGGCACAGGATATAATTGCTTAAACGTTTAGAAGGAGTAAATGCAATTAATACTTCTTTAAGTAAAGAACAAATAAATTCCATCTTGAACAAATACAAAGATTTATCAGCATCAACCTCTGAGACAGAAACCTCTGAACCAGAAGAACCATTATCAGTATCAGAATGATGATGTTCATTTAAAAATTCATCTGAAAAAAGAGAAGTTTTAAAAGACTTTTATGTATACTAGAAGGAGAAATAACAGACATAGCCTTCTTAATGGATTTAAAAAATAAAATCTCTTATGTTATCAGGAACACTCTGAAAATTAGATGTTGACGGAACAGCAACAGGTAATGTAACAGTACTAAAGGAAATTTTATCTGCATTAATAAGTTTGTCATGACATGCAATACAAACAACAGCTGGAGAAACAGATACCAAAAGTTTATAGCAGATACACTTAGCTTGGTAGCTCCAGGACTGGGCAGCGATTTTCCTGAAGTATCTTCTGACTCAGTTGCAACGTGGAACATCTTGCAATATGTAAAAGAAAAAACAACATATAAAGCAAAATTGATCAAATTCCTTAAATGACAGTTTCAGGAATGGGAAAAAAATGCCAGTGAACAAGCTTCTAGCAACCAGAAGCAATAAATAATGAGACTTAAATAATGTGGAGACAAAAATGACGCCCATATTTTTTAGCGCCTAAAAAGACGCCCACATTATTTGGCGCCTAAATGCTTTTGGCGCCAAAAATGACGCCACATCCGGAACGCCGACACTTTTGACGCAAAAAAACGTCAAAAAATGACGCAACTTCCGGCGACACGTATGACGCCGGAAACAGAAAAAAAAATTTGCGCCAAAAATGACGCAATAAAATGAAGCATTTTCAGCCCCCGCGAGCCTAACAGCCCACAGGGAAAAAGTCAAATTTTTTTTTTTTTTTTTTTTTTTTTTTTTAAGGTAAGAAAAAATGATTGAAACAAATGCATTTATCCCAAGTATGAAACTGACTGTCTGAAAATAAGGAATGTTGAACATCCTGAGTCAAGGCAAATAAATGTTTGAATACATATATTTAGAACTTTATAAACAAAGTGCCCAACCATAGCTTAGAGTGTCACAGAAAATAAGACTTACGTACCCCAGGACACTCATCTACATGTAGTAGAAAGCCAAACCAGTACTGAAACGAGAATCAGCAGAGGTAATGGTATATATAAGAGTATATCGTCGATCTGAAAAGGGAGGTAAGAGATGAATCTCTACGACCGATAACAGAGAACCTATGAAATAGACCCCGTAGAAGGAGATCATTGCATTCAAATAGGCAATACTCTCCTCACATCCCTCTGACATTCACTGCACGCTGAGAGGAAAACCGGGCTCCAACCTGCTGCGGAGCGCACATCAACGTAGAATCTAGCACAAACTTACTTCACCACCTCCATAGGAGGCAAAGTTTGTAAAACTGAATTGTGGGTGTGGTGAGGGGTGTATTTATAGGCATTTTAAGGTTTGGGAAACTTTGCCCCTCCTGGTAGGAATGTATATCCCATACGTCACTAGCTCATGGACTCTTGCTAATTACATGAAAGAAAAAAAAGATTACAGCAATTTTAAGCTAATTACACCTATTCTAAGCCCCCTAATAAAATAATAAAGCCCCCCAAAATAAAAAATTCCCTACCCTATTCTAAATTATAAAATACCCAGCTCTGTACCAGCCCTTAAAAGGGCTTTTTGCGGGGTATTTACCCCAAGTTAACAGCTATTTTGCCTGTAAAAAAAAAAGAACACAACACCCCCCCCAACATTACAACCCACCACCCACATACCCCTATTCTAAACCCACCCAAACCCCCCTTAAAAAAACCTAACACTACCCCCCTGAAGATCTCCCTACCTTGTCTTCACCCAACCGGGCCGAACTCCGCATCCGATCCGGGCGATGTCTTTATCCAAGCGGCAAAGAAGAAGTCTTCATCCCGGCGATATCTTTATCCAAGCGGCAAAGAAGAAGTCTTCATCCCGGCGATGTCTTTATCCAAGCGGCAGCAAAGTCTTCTTCCATCCGGCAGCATCTTCCATCAAGCGGCATCTTCAATCTTCTTTCTTCGCTCCTCCGAAGCGGAGCATCCATCCCGGCCGACGACTGAACGACGAATGAGGTACCTTTAAATGACGTCATCCAAGATGGCGTCCGTCGAATTCCGATTGGCTGATAGGATTCTATCAGCCAATCGGAATTAAGGTAGGAAAAATCTGATTGGCTGATTGGAACAGCCAATCGAATGCGAGCTCAATCTGATTGGCTGATTGGTTCAGCCAATCGGATTGAACTTGAATCTGATTGGCTGCCGGATGGAAGAAGACTTTGCTGCCACTTGGATAAAGACATCGCCGGGATGAAGACTTCTTCTTTGCCGCTTGGATAAAGACATCGTCGGGATGAAGACTTCTTCTTTGCCGCTTGGATAAAGGCATCGCCCGGATCGGATGAGGAGTTCGGCCCGGTTGGGTGAAGACAAGGTAGGGAGATCTTCAGGGGGGTAGTGTTAGGTTTATTTAAGGGGGGTTTGGGTTAGATTAGGGGTATGTGGGTGGTGGGTTGTAATGTTGGGCGGTGGTATTGTGGGGGTTTTTTCAGGCAAAAGAGCAGTTTTCTTTGTGGCATGCCCCGCAAAAGGCCCTTTTAAGGGCTGGTAAGGTAAAAGAGCTTTGAACTTGTTTAATTTAGAATAGGGTAGGGAATTTTTTTTTATTTTGGGGGGCTTTTGTTTTATTAGGGGGCTTAGAATAGGTGTAATTAGCTTAAAAATCTTGTAATCTTTTTTTATTTTTTGTAATTTAGTGTTTGTTTGTTTTTTGTAATTTAGTTTAGTGTATTTATTTGTATTTTAGTTTAGATATTTGTAGTTTATTTAATTTATTGATAGTGTAGGTGTATTTGTAACTTAGGTTAGGATTTATTTTACAGGTAAATTGGTAATTATTTTAATTAGGTAGCTATTAAATAGTTATTAACTATTTAATAGCTATTGTACCTAGTTAAAATAAATACCAAGTTACCTGTAAAATAAATATAAACCCTAAAATAGCTAAATTTGTAATTATTAATTACATTGTAGCTATCTTAGGGTTTATTTTATAGGTAAGTATTTAGATTTAAATAGGAATATTTTCATTAATAATATTAATATTAGATTTATTTTAATAAGAGTTTAGTTAGGGATGTTAGAGTTAGATAGGGTTATTATACTTAATATATATATAATATAATAACGATATTAACTATATTAACCCTAATATAATTAGGGTTAATATAGTTAATATAGCTGGCGGCGGTGTAGGGGGATTAGATTAGGGGTTAATGTGTTTAATATAGCTGGCGGCGGTGTAGGGGGATTAGATTAGGGGTTAATACATTTATTATAGGTGGCAGCGGTGTAGGGGGATTTAGATTGTAGGCAAAAGAGCTGATTACTTTGTGACAAAGCCCCGCCAAAAGCCCTTTTAAGGGCTGGCAAAAGAGCAGTTTACTTTGGGGTAATGCCACGCAAAAGCCCTTTTCAGGGCTATTTGTAGGGTTAGACTTAGGTTTAGTGGTAGGGATAGTTTAGTATTTTAGGGGTTAAATAATTTAATATAGATGGCGGCGGGGTAGGGGGATTAAATTAGGGGTTAATAATTTTAAAATAGATGGCGGCGGGGTAGGGGCTCACTTTAGGGGGTAGGTAAGGTAGATGGCGGAGGGGTAGGGGCTCACTTTAGGGGGTAGGTAAGGTTGATGGCGGCGGTGTTAGGGGCTCACTTTAGGGGGTTATAGATTTAATATAGCTGGCGGCGGGGTCCGGGAGCGGCGGTTTAGGGGTTAATAACTTTATTAGGTGGCGGCGGGGTCCGGGAGTGGTGGTTTAGGGGTTAATAACATTTTTTATTGTTAGGATAGTGAGGGGGGATAGCGGATAGAGGGTTAGACGTGTCAGGCTATGTTTAGGAGGCGTGTTAGACAGTGCGGGTGATTTCATAATTTAGTCAGGTTTTGTATGCGCCGGCAGTTTCTAACGTGCCGTAAGTCACTGGCGACGCCAGAAATTTGTACTTGCGCAGATTTCTGGACATCGCTGGTTTATCCGACTTACGGCACGTTAGCATCTGACGGCGCAGTATATTGGATAGCTCGAGTTGCGAGCTGAAACTGCGGGCGACGCGGGTTCCCTCGCTTGCGCAGCAAACTACGCTGTATATCGGATCGTGCACTTGATGCTAAATTGTTTTATTTGTGCAAATATAGAGTTATAACTCAGAATTTGATTGTTGGCACAAATAATATATATAACTTTTAGTGTTTAAATTAGAGTATATATACTGTCCTATTGTTTAAATAAGCATTGTTAGAATTGTATTGCTTGGATGTTTAGCAGTTAAAGTCTCATTGTGTTAACTGGGTGAAATTTTTACTGTGAACAAGATAAAGTTGTATGAACTCTGCATAGCATATTTGAATAGTTTTTAAACGCATATAATATTGACTCATTGTGACGAGACCAATCTCGCCACTGTGCATTGGAGGAGCCTGGTTTTGGAGCCCAGACTCCATTCCCCAGTGGCAGGCTGAGTTACAGGGGGCAGAGACAGTTGGTCCTGTCCCCCAGCAGCAGAGTGATATGCAGGGAATTGGGAGCCCAGACTCCATTCCCCAGTGGCAGGCTGAGTTACAGGGGGCAGAGACAGTTGGTTCTGCCCCGCATCAGCTGAGTGAGATGCAGGGGATTGGGAGCCCAGTCTCCATTCCCCAGCGGCTAGAAGTACGTATGGGAGAGGAGCTTGTTACCCCCTCTCCCAAGCGGCAGCTTAACGCACCAGGGGGAGACAGTAAGCCCCACATTGGCTTGGATTTTTTATTTTTATAACCATATGGTATTTGTTGGTATGTATATTTATTTATCAAAGTTTTAAATGTTATCCATTTATCCTCTGTATTTCTATTAGAGTACACTTGGTCCTAGTATATGTTATTTAATTATTTCCTTAAATTGTTTAATTTTGCTTTCTTAAAATTAAGTCTTAGTTAAACCTTTAAAACACTGCTTATGAAAAGAGATTTCAAATGTGACCATGTTATGATAACTGTTACCCAACTGTTCTTTGACTTCTATGTTTGATATTATATTTGTATTGTTTGCTAGCACTAAATCCAATATAGCTTTACTCCTAGTTGGCTCCTCTATTAATTGTGACAAGAAGTTATCCCTGAGAACATTTAAAAATCTATCCCCCTTAGCTGAATTACTAGTTTTATTGGCCCAGTTTATATCAGGGTAGTTTCCTCCATGTCACTAATAGGGGGGGGGGGGGGGCTTGTAGCATATTCCTAGTAATATTTTTTTTTTATTTTTCCACACTCTTTATTTCAACCCACAGGGTCTCTACATTGTCCCCTGTATCATAAATATCTTCCCTTATTGTAGGTTTAAGGTCAGGTTTACTATACATGCAGATTCCTCCAGCCCTTTTATTACTCATGTCCCTCATAAATAAAAGTATAATCTTCTAAGTTAACTGCCCAGTCATGTGACTCTTCCCACCAAGTTTCAGTTATACAGGCAGTCCCCGAGTTACAGACATCAGACTTAAAGGGACAGTAAACCTTAAAATTAATGTTATATAATTCTGCACATAGTGCAGAATTATATAACATTATATTAGCCAAACTTTCTAACACATAATATTCCCTTTTCATTTTTAACAAAAAATGCAGTTTTACAGACCTGCTCTCTGCGCTCTGCTGAGCGGGTCTGCTTTTTTTACACAGCGCATCGGGCCAGCTGTATAGTCACAGCCCGGCCCGACCACGCCATAAGATTAAGTGCAGCTCGCTCCTGTGACAGGGACAGAAAGTGATGTGAAACAGGGGCACATATAGCAAAACAAACTTTTCCCTATTCTATCCAAAACTAAAAAAAACTGTTTGGCTAGAGTTTCACCTAAAAAAAAGTGCCTGTTCCAACTTATCTACAAATTCAACATAAGAACAAACCTACAGAACCTATCTTGTTCGTAACCTGGGGACTGTCTGTACTAATAATATCATAGTCCTCTTCTGCAACTAAGTGCTCCAGCTCCCTCATTTTACTCGTCATACTTCTTGCATTTGCTGTCATACATATAATTTTCATGTGCTTTCTGCTGCTACTTGGTGTGACACTATTTAAGTCATCCCTTCCTTGAGATACTATAGGAGTGACATATTCACAGACTAATCTCCCTATTCTATTGTGTTCTAACTGACCCTCCCCCTTTGCCTAGTTTAAAAGATTCTCTAAATGTGCTACCATCCTTTCCCCAAACAGACCTGTACCCATGTCATTCAGGTGCAAACCATCCTTACTGTACAGATTGTACCCAAGTTACACAATGACAGCCATATTGTTGTTTATACTATAAAACAATGACAGCCATATTGTTTATTCTAAGATACGACAGCCATATTGTTAATGCTATGATACAATGACAGCCATATTGTTTATACTATGACACAATGACAGCCATATTGTTTATACTATGACACAATGACAGCCATATTGTTTATACTATGACAGCCATATTGTTAATGCTATGATACAATGACAGCCATATTGTTTATACTATGACACAATGACAGCCATATTGTTTATACTATGACACAATGACTGCCATATTGTTGTTTATACTATGAAACAATGACAGCCATATTGTTTATTCTAAGATACGACAGCCATATTGTTAATGCTATGATACAATGACAGCCATATTGTTTATACTATGACACAATGACAGCCATATTGTTAATGCTATGATACAATGACAGCCATATTGTTTATACTATGACACAATGACAGCCATATTGTTTATACTATGACACAATGACAGCCATATTGTTGTTTATACTATGAAACAATGACAGCCATATTGTTTATACTATGACAGCCATATTGTTAATGCTATGATACAATGACAGCCATATTGTTTATACTATGACACAATGACAGCCATATTGTTTATACTATGACACAATGACTGCCATATTGTTGTTTATACTATGAAACAATGACAGCCATATTGTTTATTCTAAGATACGACAGCCATATTGTTAATGCTATGATACAATGACAGCCATATTGTTTATACTATGACACAATGACAGCCATATTGTTAATGCTATGATACAATGACAGCCATATTGTTTATACTATGACACAATGACAGCCATATTGTTTATACTATGACACAATGACAGCCATATTGTTGTTTATACTATGAAACAATGACAGCCATATTGTTTATTCTAAGATACGACAGCCATATTGTTAATGCTATGATACAATGACAGCCATATTGTTTATACTTTGACACAATGACAGCCATATTGTTTATACTATGACACAATGACAGCAATATTGTTTATTCTAAGATATGACAGTCATATTGTTTATACTATGACACAATGACAGCCATATTGTTTATACTATGACAGCCATATTGTTTATGCCATGGGGCTGATTTAACAATGTGCGGGCGGATATGATCCACTGTAGCAGATCACGTCCGCCGCACATCGCTAAATGCCACCAGCATACGCTATCGGCATTTAACATTGCACCAGCATTTCAAGTAAAATGCTTATGCAATGCTGTCCCCTGCAGATGGGGTGTCAATCAACCTGATTGTATCCAATCGGGTGGATTTCTGTCCGGCGACTCAGAGGTGGCGGACGAGTTAAGGAACAGTGGTATTAAGACCGCTGCTTCTTAACTCCTGTTTCCGGCGAGCCTGAAGGCCCGTGCGGAAACAGATGCATTCGGGTATTAATAAATCAGCCCCTATGACACAATGACAGCCATATTGTTTATTCTATAATACAAAGACTGCCATATTGTTGTTTATACTATGATACAATGACCTTGCCACCCTTCAATTTACACATTACATGTGAACAAAAAACTTATCATTGAAACCAATACTTTTAATTGCACAAAAGAAAATATGTTCCTTTTTAACAGTCTATATGTGGTTAGGGGTTTTTGCTGTAGATATTTTTGGAATGTCTTAGTTATGCACTTGAAACCAAATATAAGATATTCATTCAATTCAGAAATCTCTTTGAAAATGTCCTTCATTTTATAGACTTAAAGCATATTTAGTTTAATTCCCTGTCATGGTGCACAGGAAACTGATCTGCATTACATAATTGCAAGCACAGGGGAAGAATAGGCTCATGCTGCACACAGGTAATAAACTGCTGGACATGGGTTAAGTTTTTTCTATAAAAATATTTTATATACAAATAGTAAATATCAGCACTTAAGTGCTGCATTGAAAAGTTTTGCATACAAAATAAATGTATATATATATATATATATATATATATATGCACAATATATATTGGCAATATTACAAAGGTCTGAACACACAATAAGGACTAGATTACAAGTGGAGCGGTATTTTTTTCGCGATCGCGCAAACTCTGCTAGAGCTAAGCTTTTTGCACTAGTTGGGTTGCGCTATACATAAGTAATTAACAGTATATATCAGCAATTAAGTGCTGCATTATGAAAGGTCTGCACACACAATAAATGTTTATATATGCACAGTATATATCAGCAATTAAGTGCTGCATTACAAAAGGTCTGCACACACAATAAATGTTTATATATGCACAGTATATATCAGTAATTACCCGTAAGGGCTGCATTACAAATGGTCTGCTTATACAATAAATGTTTATAGATGCACAGTATATATCAGTAATTACCCGTAAGGGCTGCATTACAAATGGTCTGCTTACACAATAAATGTTTATATATGCACAATATATATCAGTAATTACTCGTAAGGGCTGCATTACAAAAGGTCTGCACACACAATAAATGTTTATATATGCACAGTATATATCAGTAATTAAGTGCTGCATTACAAAAAGTCTGCACACACAATAAATGTTTATATATGCACAATATATATCAGTAATTAAGTGCTGCATTACAAAAGGTCTGCACACACAAATGTTTATACATGCACAGTATATATCAGCAATAAAGTGCTGCATTACAAAAGGTATGCTTACACAATAAATGTTTATATATGCATAGTATATATTGGTAGATAAGTGCTACATTACAAAAGGTCTGCACACACAATAAATGTTTATATATGCACAATATATTTTAAGATTGGATATCAGAGCGCCAAACAACGTAGGCAGGGTCTATGGGCAGATAGTCAAATACCAAAGGTAACAATAGGTTGAAACTATATGATTTAATACATATGACAAAAAAGTTGGTACATTTAAAATTATACAACAATTAGTCATGGATCCATGTTACACTTTAAAATATATATTGAAACACTTGGAACAATATAAAAATGCTTGTAGAACATTTAATAACAACAACAAAAATCTAACAAATAATGTCTATCGCATAAAACTTAAATTCTAATATGTGAATGCTAGGAGCGCTTATGCACACTCTATTTATAAAAACAATGGGTTACAATGCACAGGTGTATAGATTCCAGGTTGCTTGAAACCGGTGGGTGTGAAATGTAAGTGACTCTGAATTGGGGTTTTGCCTATGTGTTTATCCAAAATTATGTAAATCCTAACAGGTGGACAAAAAATGTTACAGGAATGTCTAGAAACTGAATTCAAAATATAAGACCTGAGGTTGTGCCTATGTGTTTATCCAAAAAGGGTGTAAATCCTAACAAGTGAAAAAATGTGAGAAAAATATTGCAGGGGTGTGTGAACCTTATTTTCAAAATAAACAATAAATTCAAAATAAAAAGATATACAAGTGAACTTTTGACAAATCAACTAATGCAAACATAAAGCATAAATAGAACCAAATAAAAACAACAGCACAACTTTAACGTGTGTTCAAATGTGTTTCTGCTTGCAAACTGTGATGTGATGTGAACAAATATCTATTATAAACACTGAATAGTGGCAAAACTTTGTGATTGGATTGAAATTGAACACAGGCTCTAAATTGATACCGTAAAATTCCAATCTAAAGGGCTCAGAGTTGCTGAGCTAGATATAAGGGACTTGCTCAAAGAGCCTCGAGATGTTAATTAAAAGAGACCATATAACAACAGTGGGTTAAAAAACGGATGATATAACATAAAATGCTTAAAAGTCCAAATAAATATTCAAATTGGATAATAAGAATCTTGTTGTTGTTTGGTGCTCTGATATCCAATCTTAAAATTGAATCCACCCTTGGCAACTAGGTGCCAATTTATTAGAGCTGGAGGTCTGTTGCGTTATATAGTTGGCGCTTAGTTATCACCTTTCCACATATGCACAATATATTTCAGCAATTACAGGGACAGTAAACACCCTGTAATTACAAGACATTTCTGTTGTTTTGTTATAGGACAATATATCAGCCGCATTTTAAAACAACTTAACATCCTTTTTACTGCAATTGTTTTTCAATAGCCAGACTCCACCCATCATTTTCCTAGTACTAAAAAAAAAGTAAAACATACAGAAACAACGTATAAAATATGAAGCCCAGATGGGAAGCCTATGGGGCCTATTTATCAAAGGTCTTGCTGACCTGATCCGACACTGCGGATCAGGTCCGCAAGACCTCGCTGAATGCGGAGAGCAATACGCTCTCCGCATTCAGCATTGCACCAGCAGCTCACAAGAGCTGCTGGTGCAACTCCGTCCCCTGCAGACTCGCGGCCAATCGGCCGCCAGCAGGGGGGTGTCAATCAACGCGATCGTACTCGATCGGGTTGATTTCCGGCGATTCCTGTCCTCCTGCTCAGAGCAGGCAGACAGGGTTATGGAGCAGCGGTCTTTAGACCGCTGCTTCATAACTGCTGTTTCTGGCAAGTCTGAAGACTCACCAGAAACACGGGCCCTCAAGCTCCGTTCGGAGCTTGATAAATGGGCCCCTATTACTGTCCTGTTTCTCTTTTTTTCCGTCACTTTTCTTCCAAAATACATTTCCGCATTGCAATGAACAAAACTTAAAATAATTATTTCATATAAAGAACCTGAAGAGTTAATTGGGTTAAGCATTGCCCGGTTTTGTTATGTTGCTTTCTGGAAACGATATATTGATATATTATTCAGCTGGGAGTGTAATCCAAGGCGATATAAGTTACAGCCTAAGATAACTTCTATTCTTACTTGATTAGAGAAATCACAAATCACAATTACTCCAGGAACCTCTCCAAACAGTGTGCGTTTGACGATCAAGTAGCAGCAGTCTATGCATTTTGTTCTTACAGCTCACATGGAAGTGAGGCTCTGTGCCCTTCTTGTCTATTAGACATCACTAGAGGGGAATCACCTTTCAGCTGATAGAACTGCAGAGGCACTATGAATATAATACGCTAGCTACATGATAGTTGAAACAAAAGACCGCTTGGTGTCACAGCTCCATAGGGGGAAATTAGACAGAAGTAGACTGCTAAATGTCCTTTGTCGCTAATATCAATTATAGAAGTTCTACATTTGGAGGTATAGCTTTTGAACACTGACATAGAAGATTCTGCTCTGGCTTACACATTTTTAAAATATAACAATAAAAATATTTTAAACAATTTAGGATTCACTGGATATGACTAGTCAAAACATAGCTTTGTTGAAACTATTTACACAGGTTAATACTCTGATAACTGATATGTTAAGGTTAGTTAATATGAATGCACAAAACTGATTATTCAACTGAACTGTAGTATCACAGGATTTAACTATAGACAGTATTCAGAGTGAAACTTACAAGAATGATAGAGAATAGCTAAACATAACAACAGAAACAATTATGTATTTAAAACAATGTTAATTAACAATTTGTTTCACCATTAGGTGTAACAGCAACTGGGATAAACTAAAAGGATTTTGACCATAAATGTAGACACTTGATTACCGCATATAAAATTCTTAGTTTAAGCAATAGATTAGAGCATAGCTGGTTTGGCACCACTCAGTATGACTTGTAACCACTCAGTATGACTTGTAAGCACCCAGTATGACTTGTAACCACCCAGTATGACTTGTAACCACCCAGTATGACTTTCATGTAACATTACTGCACATAAGGTGTCAAGTTTAAACAATAGATAAGAGCATAGCTGGTTTGGCACCACTCAGTATGACTTGTAACCAGACCATATGACTTGTAACCAGACAGGGCTACTGTCATGTAACATTGATGTACACAAGGTGCCTAGTTTAAGCAATATATTAGAGCATAGCTGTTTGAGCACCACACTCAGTATGACTTGTAACCACCCAGTATGACTTGTAACCACCCAGTATGACTTGTAACCACCCAGTATAACTTGTACTCAGTCAGTATGATTTGTAACCACCCAGTATGGCCTGGGACCAGACAGTATCACTTGTAACCAGACAGTATCACTTGTAACCAGATAGTATGACTTGTAATCAGACAGTATGACTTCTAACCAGACAGTATGACTTGTAACCACTCAGTATGACTTCTAACCACTCAGTATGAATTGTAACCAGACAGTATGACTGGTTACCACTCAGTATGACTTGTAACCAGACAGTATGACTTGTAACCACTCAGTATGACTTGTAACCAGACAGCATGACTTGCAACCACTCAGTATAACTTGTTCTCAGTCAGTATGACTTGTAATCAGACAGTATGACTTGTAACCACTCAGTATGACTTGTAACCAGACAGCATGACTTGTAACCACCCAGTATAACTTGTTCTCAGTCAGTATGATTTGTAACCACCCAGTATGGCCTGGGACCAGACAGTATGACTTGTAACCAGACAGTATCACTTGTAACCAGATAGTATGACTTGTAATCAGACAGTATGACTTCTAACCAGACAGCATGACTTGCAACCACTCAGTATGACATGTAACCACTCAGTATGACATGTAATCAGACAGTATGACTTGTAACCAGACAGTATGATTTGTAACCATTCAGTATGACTTGTAAGCAGACAGTATGACTTGTAACCACTCAGAATGACTTGTAACCACTCAGTATGACTTGTAAACATTCAGTATGACTTGTAACCAGACAGTATGACTTGTAACCACTCAGTATGACTTGTAACCAGACAGCATGACTTGCAACCACTCAGTATGACATGTAACCACTCAGTATGACATGTAATCAGACAGTATGACTTGTAACCAGACAGTATGATTTGTAACCATTCAGTATGACTTGTAAGCAGACAGTATGACTTGTAACCACTCAGAATGACTTGTAACCACTCAGTATGACTTGTAAACATTCAGTATGACTTGTAACCAGACAGTATGACTTGTAACAACTCAGTATGACTTGTAACTAGACTGCATGACTTGTAATCAATCAGTATGACTTGTAACCAGACAGTATGGCTTGTAACCAGACAGTATGACTTGTAACCAGACAGTATGACTTGTAACCACTCAGTATGACTTGTAACCAGACAGTATTGTAACCACTCTATATGACAAGGCAACTTTGTACGTAACATTACTGTATATAAGGTGCCTATTTTAAGCAATAGATTAGAGTAACCAGACAGGGCTACTTTCATATAACATTACTGTGTATAAGGTGCCTAGTTTAAGCAATAGATTAGAGTAACCAGACAGGGCTACTTTCATATAACATTACTGTGTATAAGGTGCCTATTTTAAGCAATAGATTAGAGTAACCAGACAGGGCTACTTTCATATAACATTACTGTATATAAGGTGTCTAGTTTAAGCAATAGATTAGAGTAACCAGACAGGGCTACTTTCATATAACATTACTGTATATAAGGTGCCTAGTTTAAGCAATAGATTAGAGTAACCAGACAGGGCTACTTTCATATAACATTACTGTATATAAGGTGCCTAGTTTAAGCAATAGATTAGACTCAGAGTAACCAGACAGGGCTACTTTCATATAACATTACTGTGTATAAGGTGCCTAGTTTAAGCAATAGATTAGAGTAACCAGACAGGGCTACTTTCATATAACAATACTGTATATAAGGTGCCTAGTTTAAGCAATAGATTAGAGTAACCAGACAGGGCTACTTTCATATAACATTACTGTATATAAGGTGCCTAGTTTAAGCAATAGATTAGACTCAGAGTAACCAGACAGGGCTACTTTCATATAACAGTACTGTATATAAGGTGCCTAGTTTAAGCAATAGATTAGAGTAACCAGACAGGGCTACTTTCATATAACAATACTGTATATAAGGTGCCTAGTTTAAGCAATAGATTAGAGTAACCAGACAGGGCTACTTTCATATAACATTACTGTATATAAGGTGTCTAGTTTAAGCAATAGATTAGAGTAACCAGACAGGGCTACTTTCATATAACACTACTGTATATAAGGTGCCTAGTTTAAGCAATAGATTAGAGTAACCAGACAGGGCTACTTTCATATAACATTACTGTATATAAGGTGCCTAGTTTAAGCAATAGATTAGAGTAACCAGACAGGGCTACTTTCATGTAAAATTACTGTATATAAGGTGTCTAGTTTAAGCAATAGATTAGAGTAACATCACAGGGCTACTTTTATGTAACATTACTGTATATAAGGTGCCTATTTTAAGCAATAGATTAGAGTAACCAGACAGGGCTACTTTCATATAACATTACTGTGTATAAGGTGCCTAGTTTAAGCAATAGATTAGAGTAACCAGACAGGGCTACTTTCATATAACATTACTGTATATAAGGTGCCTAGTTTAAGCAATAGATTAGAGTAACCAGACAGGGCTACTTTCATATAACATTACTGTATATAAGGTGCCTATTTTAAGCAATAGATTAGAGTAACCAGACAGGGCTACTTTCATATAACATTACTGTATATAAGGTGCCTAGATAAAGCAATAGATTAGAGTAACCAGACAGGGCTACTTTCATATAACATTACTGTATATAAGGTGCCTAGTTTAAGCAATAGATTAGAGTAACCAGACAGGGCTACTTTCATATAACATTACTGTGTATAAGGTGCCTAGTTTAAGCAATAGATTAGACTCAGAGTAACCAGACAGGGCTACTTTCATATAACATTACTGTATATAAGGTGCCTAGTTTAAGCAATAGATTAGAGTAACCAGACAGGGCTACTTTCATATAACATTACTGTGTATAAGGTGCCTAGTTTAAGCAATAGATTAGACTCAGAGTAACCAGACAGGGCTACTTTCATATAACATTACTGTACACATATCAGAAAAACACAGCTTTTATAATAAGAAAGTCAACAGTTGCAAATTAAAAGCGCTTGGATTTGTAGGATTTGAATGATGAAAGGATTTAAATGAGATTATAAACATTTTATTTTGGACCTAAAGTATATTTTTCTCATTGCATTCATCAAGTGTAATTTGTGAATAAATGTGGTTTAAAATCGATACATTTGTTTGTTATAATTTGTTACCTAGCAGTTCTAAGTAATCATTTTACTAAAGTCATAAGTTATGTGACACCGTTTTTGTCATTTTCTTCTTTATATTTTTTCAAGATCTATCAGAACCCCCCCTGTACCGCTGATAAAATATACATTAGTAATGGCGATGACATACATCAGGGTCATCAGGCGAGTTATATATAACGCTGCTATAATTATGTCATGGTTTATTGAGGTACTATTTCATCCCCCTCTGTGTTCACTAACAGATTTATTTTAATAAATATTTGGAGACATGATCATCTTCTCTGATTCTGCAACTATGGAACAAATGAAAACAATAGATAGGAGAGTCTTGATTTTGTGATACAGATTTTTATGGAGCAGTGAGCATTTATATTATTTATAATTCACAGACCAGGATATTATTAACGCTCAGTTACTGCAGGACATAATTCATCTGTCTAAGCCGTACTTCTGTTTTAGCCACTTGAAATTTTGAGAAATATGATTTTACTGATTATACAGAAAATAAATGCATGCTAGATTTACTAGGAACTCTTTAGGACAAATTTAGCAACCGGTATTATCATACAACCCTGAGACAAGATTAGATTTATCTCACTGGACAGTTCTCCCCACTATTGCTAAATCTAGAGCCTGTTGCACTTGATTAAGATCTAAGATATTTCTGAGTTAATATGAGTACGTACATGCAGTACACTTGTGGGAGAATACACCTGAAACGCCTGAAGCAAAATATGCATCTAGTATAAACAATAGAATCTGGCGCCAATTCAATCTCTTGCGAAATTTAATGCACAAAACAACTTCATTCAGAACATGAAATAGTTTTACAGGGGAATCTCCCATTAAAGCAAAATTCTATATATAGCTATCTTAACGTGAGAAGGGACACATTTTCCTGTTTACAGGTGCGCAAAAAATAACCAGCCATTAAAAGTGGCTTTCACTTTGTGCTTAGCACAATCAGCCAGAGGATAGACCTTTGGTTAAAGATAAAAAGTTTCCCCAATTGCCCCCAAAATAAAGAGGACAGTACAGTAAGATGAAAATAAAGAGGACAGTACAGTAAGATGAAAATAAAGAGGACAGTACAGTAAGATGAAAATAAAGAGGACAGTACATTAAGATGAAAATAAAGAGGACATTACAGTAAGATGAAAATAAAGAGGACAGTACAGTAAGATGAATATAAAGAGGACAGTACAGTAAGATGAATATAAAGAGGACAGTACAGTAAGATGAAAATAAAGAGGACAGTACAGTAAGATGAAAATAAAGAGGACAGTACAGTAAGATGAAAATAAAGAGGACAGTACAGTAAGATGAATATAAAGAGGACAGTACAGTAAGATGAATATAAAGAGGACAGTACATTAAGATGAAAATAAAGAGGACAGTACAGTAAGATGAATATAAAGAGGACAGTACAGTAAGATGAAAATAAAGAGGACAGTACAGTAAGATGAAAATAAAGAGGACAGTACATTAAGATAAAAATAAAGAGGACAGTACAGTAAGATGAAAATAAAGAGGACAGTACATTAAGATGAATATAAAGAGGACAGTACAGTAAGATGAAAATAAAGAGGACAGTACAGTAAGATGAAAATAAAGAGGACAGTACAGTAAGATGAATATAAAGAGGACAGTACAGTAAGATGAAAAGAGGACAGTACAGTAAGATGAAAAGAGGACAGTACAGTAAGATGAAAAGAGGACAGTACAGTAAGATGAATATAAAGAAGACAGTACAGTAAGATGAATATAAAGAGGACAGTACAGTAAGATGAATATAAAGAGGACAGTACAGTAAGATGAAAATAAAGAGGACAGTACAGTAAGATGAATATAAAGAGGACAGTACAGCAAGATGAAAATAAAGAGGACAGTACAGCAAGATGAAAATAAAGAGGACAGTACAGTAAGATGAATATAAAGAGGACAGTACAGTAAGATGAAAATAAAGAGGACAGTACATTAAGATGAATATAAAGAGGACAGTACATTAAGATGAATATAAAGAGGACAGTACATTAAGATGAAAATAAAGAGGACAGTACAGTAAGATGAAAATAAAGAGGACAGTACAGTAAGATGAAAATAAAGAGGACAGTACAGTAAGATGAATATAAAGAGGACAGTACAGTAAGATGAAAATAAAGAGGACAGTACAGTAAGATGAATATAAAGAGGACAGTACAGTAAGATGAAAATAAAGAGGACAGTACAGTAAGATGAATATAAAGAGGACAGTACAGTAAGATGAATATAAAGAGGACAGTACAGTAAGATGAAAATAAAGAGGACAGTACAGTAAGATGAATATAAAGAGGACAGTACAGTAAGATGAAAATAAAGAGGACAGTACAGTAAGATGAATATAAAGAGGACAGTACAGTAAGATGAAAATAAAGAGGACAGTACAGTAAGATGAATATAAAGAGGACAGTACAGTAAGATGAATATAAAGAGGACAGTACAGTAAGATGAAAATAAAGGACAATACAGTAAGATGAAAAAAAGAGGACAGTACAGTAAGATGAATATAAAGAGGACAGTACAGTAAGATGAATATAAAGAGGACAGTACAGTAAGATGAAAATAAAGAGGACATTACAGTAAGATGAAAATAAAGAGGACAGTACAGTAAGATGAAAATAAAGAGGACAGTACAGTAAGATGAATATAAAGAGGACAGTACAGTAAGATGAAAATAAAGAGGACAGTACAGTAAGATGAATATAAAGAGGACAGTACAGTAAGATGAATATAAAGAGGACAGTACAGTAAGATGAAAATAAAGAGGACAGTACAGTAAGATGAATATAAAGAGGACAGTACAGTAAGATGAAAATAAAGAGGACAGTACAGTAAGATGAATATAAAGAGGACAGTACAGTAAGATGAAAATAAAGGACAATACAGTAAGATGAAAAAAAGAGGACAGTACAGTAAGATGAATATAAAGAGGACAGTACAGTAAGATGAATATAAAGAGGACAGTACAGTAAGATGAAAATAAAGAGGACATTACAGTAAGATGAAAATAAAGAGGACAGTACAGTAAGATGAAAATAAAGAGGACAGTACATTAAGATGAATATAAAGAGGACAGTACAGTAAGATGAATATAAAGAGGACAGTACAGTAAGATGAAAAATAAAGAGGACAGTACAGTAAGATGAATATAAAGAGGACAGTACAGTAAGATGAATATAAAGAGGACAGTACAGTAAGATGAAAATAAAGAGGACAGTACAGTAAGATGAATATAAAGAGGACAGTACAGTAAGATGAATATAAAGAGGTCAGTACAGTAAGATGAAAATAAAGAGGACAGTACAGTAAGATGAATATAAAGAGGACAGTACAGTAAGATGAATATAAAGAGGTCAGTACAGTAAGATGAAAATAAAGAGGACAGTACAGTAAGATGAAAATAAAGAGGACAGTACAGTAAGATGAATATAAAGAGGACAGTACATTAAGATGAATATAAAGAGGACAGTACAGTAAGATGAATATAAAGAGGACAGTACAGTAAGATGAAAATAAAGAGGACAGTAAAGTAAGATGAAAATAAAGAGGACAGTACAGTAAGATGAATATAAAGAGGACAGTACATTAAGATGAAAATAAAGAGGAAAGTACAGTAAGATGAAAATAAAGAGGACAGTGCAGTAAGATGAATATAAAGAGGACAGTACATTAAGATGAATATAAAGAGGACAGTACATTAAGATGAAAATAAAGAGGACAGTACATTAAGATGAATATAAAGAGGACAGTACAGTAAGATGAATATAAAGAGGACAGTACATTAAGATGAAAATAAAGAGGACAGTACAGTAAGATGAAAATAAAGAGGACAGTACATTAAGATGAAAATAAAGAGGACAGTACAGTAAGATGAATATAAAGAGGACAGTACATTAAGATGAAAATAAAAGCAGTTATAAGGGGTTGAGTGAGGGATGTGGGGTGTTAGAAAAAAAAGTGCCTTTACATGGAGGTGAATGCAGGACTGTGTTTTCACTGTAACTATATAGGCTTATAATCATATATATATTTATTTATTTCTGTCCAACGCTGCGTGATTTGTCCCCTGCGCTGCGCTAGGTTGTTTGCCATGGCTGCCGGCAAACACAGTTTTACAATAAACCAAACCAATGACAGACCCCTGTGCAAGTAACAAAGAATCAATTTAACTTCCTCTTGTGTGTTTAACGGATAATGTTTCCCTAAAGTAACCAGAGGTAAACCACTTGCTGGCATGTTAATCATTCTGAATGCAATAGTTGTGCAGCATGGACATTTTAAAACAAATACATGTATAATATCAGCTGCTTGATCTTGTATTATATGTACCCAAAAGGATATTTTTGTGATTGATAAGTGTATAAAGTCCAAGGGGGAGATTTACCAAAGGTCGAATTTTAAAACTGCTAGAAGTAATTTTTTTACGCTCTGAGATTTGCACTCGTATTACAAGTTGAAAGTAAAAAGTTTGCACTCTCTCTTTCACAGTCACGGTAACAAATAAACTTTGAGAAGTTGCAAGCGCAAAATTACATTCCCCCATAGACTTCAATGGGACCGAAAAAGTTGAAGAAAACAACCACAAGTTGTGCAAATATAAGAAGATAATATGGCATGTTTTATAATCCAATGTGCTGCACATAGCAGAATATGTTCTATTGATTCTGTCATCTATCTATCTATCTGTATTTCTATTATCTATATATCTGTCTGTCTGTCTATATCTATCTATCATCTATCTATATATCTGTCTGTCTGTCACAGTCTATATCTAACTATCTAACATCTATCTATCATCTATCTACAAAAAATGGTGACACAAGATCACCAAACAATGTACATATGAAAGCACTCAAGAACCCTCAAAGTGAACTAGAATGGAAGAGCCACACTTGTCGGTTATATAGGGGGAAATTAATTAAAACTTAACATTTATTAGGGCAACATAAAATAATGGATAGACCATGTATTTAAAAACACAGGAAATGGCATTAGCCTAAAGGTAACAAGCTGAGCAAAATCTGCCGAGATTGTGAACCAAGTTGTTTGGGTGAAACTCAGACCTTTAACTCCACTCATTAACATTTGTAAATTGGAAATTTTACACTGCTGCTCTGTCACATGGGGGTCTCCACTTCAGCCACACTCCTAGGTCTGGTAATAGACAAGGAGGTGGTGTAGGTATTTTACTTTCCTCTCATTGCACCGTTCAACAAATACATCCCATCTCTTCCCTCACATTTTCCTCATTTGAAACCCACATGATTCGATTATTCTCTCCTCTTTCTATACGTGTTGCAGTCATATACCAACCCCCTGGCTCCTCAACTCAATTTCTAGATCACTTGGCTGCCTGGCTACCTTATTTAATTTCCTCAGACACCCCTTCCCTCATTCTTGGTGACTTCAACATCCCTCTTGACAATTCCACTACCTCCTCTGCAAAACAACTTCTGCAACTCACTTCCTCTTTCAGGCCTAGATTTAGAGTTCGGCGGTAGAAGGGCTGTTAACGCTCCGCGGGTTTTTTTCTGGCCGCACCATAAATTTAACTCTGGTATCGAGAGTTCAAACAAATGCTGCGTTAGGCTCCAAAAAAGGAGCGTAGAGCATTTTTACCGCAAATACAACTCTCGATACCAGAGTTGCTTACGGACGCGGCCGGCCTCAAAAACGTGCTCATGCACGATTCTCCCATAGGAAACAATGGGGCTGTTTGAGCTGAAAAAAAACCTAACACCTGCAAAAAAGCAGCGTTCAGCTCCTAACGCAGCCCCATTGTTTCCTATGGGGAAACACTTCCTACGTCTGCACCTAACACTCTAACATGTACCCCGAGTCTAAACACCCCTAGCCTTACACTTATTAACCCCTAATCTGCCGCCCCCGCTATCGCTGACCCCTGCATTACACTTTTAACCCCTAATCTGCCGCTCCGTAAACCGCCGCCACCTACGTTATCCCTATGTACCCCTAATCTGCTGCCCTAACATCGCCGACCCCTATGTTATATTTATTAACCCCTAATCTGCCCCCCACAACGTCGCCGACACCTACCTACACTTATTAACCCCTAATCTGCCGACCGGACCTGAGCGCTACTATAATAAAGTTATTAACCCCTAATCCGCCTCACTAACCCTATCATAAATAGTATTAACCCCTAATCTGCCCTCCCTAACATCGCCGACACCTACCTTCAATTATTAACCCCTAATCTGCCGACCGGAGCTCACCGCTATTCTAATAAATGTATTAACCCCTAAAGCTAAGTCTAACCCTAACACTAACACCCCCCTAAGTTAAATATAATTTTTATCTAACGAAATAAATTAACTCTTATTAAATAAATGATTCCTATTTAAAGCTAAATACTTACCTGTAAAATAAATCCTAATATAGCTACAATATAAATTACATTTATATTATAGCTATTTTAGGATTAATATTTATTTTACAGGTAACTTTGTATTTATTTTAACCAGGTACAATAGCTATTAAATAGTTAAGAACTATTTAATAGTTACCTAGTTAAAATAATTACAAATTTACCTGTAAAATAAATCCTAACCTAAGTTATAATTAAACCTAACACTACCCTATCAATAAAATAATTAAATAAACTACCTACAATTACCTACAATTAACCTAACACTACACTATCAATAAATTAATTAAACACAATTGCTACAAATAAATACAATTAAATAAACTATCTAAAGTACAAAAAATAAAAAAGAACTAAGTTACAGAAAATAAAAAAATATTTACAAACATAAGAAAAATATTACAACAATTTTAAACTAATTACACCTACTCTAAGCCCCCTAATAAAATAACAAAGACCCCCAAAATAAAAAATTCCCTACCCTATTCTAAAATACAAAAATTACAAGCTCTTTTACCTTACCAGCCCTGAACAGGGCCCTTTGCGGGGCATGCCCCAAGAATTTCAGCTCTTTTGCCTGTAAAAAAAAACATACAATACCCCCCCCCCAACATTACAACCCACCACCCACATACCCCTAATCTAACCCAAACCCCCCTTAAATAAACCTAACACTAAGCCCCTGATGATCTTCCTACCTTGTCTTCACCATGCCAGGTTCACCGATCCGTCCTGGCTCCAAGATCTTCATCCAACCCAAGCGGGGGTTGGCGATCCATAATCCGGTGCTCCAAAGTCTTCCTCCTATCCGGCAAGAAGAGGACATCCGGACCGGCAAACATCTTCTCCAAGCGGCATCTTCTATGTTCTTCCATCCGATGACGACCGGCTCCATCTTGAAGACCTCCAGCGCGGATCCATCCTCTTCTTCCGACGACTAGACGACGAATGACGGTTCCTTTAAGGGACGTCATCCAAGATGGCGTCCCTCGAATTCCGATTGGCTGATAGGATTCTATCAGCCAATCGGAATTAAGGTAGGAATTTTCTGATTGGCTGATGGAATCAGCCAATCAGAATCAAGTTCAATCCGATTGGCTGATCCAATCAGCCAATCAGATTGAGCTCGCATTGTATTGGCTGATCGGAACAGCCAATAGAATGCAAGCTCAATCTGATTGGCTGATTGGATCAGCCAATCGGATTGAACTTGATTCTGATTGGCTGATTCCATCAGCCAATCAGAAAATTCCTACCTTAATTCCGATTGGCTGATAGAATCCTATCAGCCAATCGGAATTCGAGGGACGCCATCTTGGATGACGTCCCTTAAAGGAACCGTCATTCGTCGTCTAGTCGTCGGAAGAAGAGGATGGATCCGCGCTGGAGGTCTTCAAGATGGAGCCGGTCGTCATCGGATGGAAGAACATAGAAGATGCCGCTTGGAGAAGATGTTTGCCGGTCCGGATGTCCTCTTCTTGCCGGATAGGAGGAAGACTTTGGAGCACCGGATTATGGATCGCCAACCCCCGCTTGGGTTGGATGAAGATCTTGGAGCCAGGACGGATCGGTGAACCTGGCATGGTGAAGACAAGGTAGGAAGATCATCAGGGGCTTAGTGTTAGGTTTATTTAAGGGGGGTTTGGGTTAGATTAGGGGTATGTGGGTGGTGGGTTGTAATGTTGGGGGGGGGGTATTGTATGTTTTTTTTTACAGGCAAAAGAGCTGAAATTCTTGGGGCATGCCCTGCAAAGGGCCCTGTTCAGGGCTGGTAAGGTAAAAGAGCTTGTAATTTTTGTATTTTAGAATAGGGTAGGGAATTTTTTATTTTGGGGGTCTTTGTTATTTTATTAGGGGGCTTAGAGTAGGTGTAATTAGTTTAAAATTGTTGTAATATTTTTCTTATGTTTGTAAATATTTTTTTATTTTCTGTAACTTAGTTCTTTTTTATTTTTTGTACTTTAGATAGTTTATTTAATTGTGTTTATTTGTAGCAATTGTGTTTAATTAATTTATTGATAGTGTAGTGTTAGGTTAATTGTAGGTAATTGTAGGTAGTTTATTTAATTATTTTATTGATAGGGTAGTGTTAGGTTTAATTATAACTTAGGTTAGGATTTATTTTACAGGTAAATTTGTAATTATTTTAACTAGGTAACTATTAAATAGTTCTTAACTATTTAATAGCTATTGTACCTGGTTAAAATAAATACAAAGTTACCTGTAAAATAAATATTAATCCTAAAATAGCTATAATATAAATGTAATTTATATTGTAGCTATATTAGGATTTATTTTACAGGTAAGTATTTAGCTTTAAATAGGATTAATTTATTTAATAAGAGTTAATTTATTTCATTAGATAAAAATTATATTTAACTTAGGGGGGTGTTAGTGTTAGGGTTAGACTTAGCTTTAGGGGTTAATACATTTATTAGAATAGCGGTGAGCTCCGGTCGGCAGATTAGGGGTTAATAATTGAAGGTAGGTGTCGGCGATGTTAGGGAGGGCAGATTAGGGGTTAATACTATTTATGATAGGGTTAGTGAGGCGGATTAGGGGTTAATAACTTTATTATAGTAGCGCTCAGGTCCGCTCGGCAGATTAGGGGTTAATAAGTGTAGGTAGGTGTCGGCGACGTTGTGGGGGGCAGATTAGGGGTTAATAAATATAACATAGGGGTCGGCGATGTTAGGGGCAGAAGATTAGGGGTACATAGGGATAACGTAGGTGGCGGCGATTTGCGGTCGGAAGATTAGGGGTTAATTATTTTAAGTAGCTTGCGGCGACGTTGTGTGGGGCAAGTTAGGGGTTAATAAATATAATATAGGGGTCGGCGGGGTTAGGGGCAGCAGATTAGGGGTACATAAGTATAACGTAGGTGGCGGTCGGCAGATTAGGGGTTAAAAATTTTAATCGAGTGGCGGCGATGTGGGGGGACCTCGGTTTAGGGGTACATAGGTAGTTTATGGGTGTTAGTGTACTTTAGGGTACAGTAGTTAAGAGCTTTATGAACCGGCGTTAGCCAGAAAGCTCTTAACTCCTGCTTTTTTCAGGCGGCTGGAATCTTGTCGTTAGAGCTCTAACGCTCACTGCAGAAACGACTCTAAATACCGGCGTTAGAAAGATCCCATTGAAAAGATAGGCTACGCAAATGGCGTAGGGGGATCTGCGGTATGGAAAAGTCGCGGCTGTAAAGTGAGCGTTAGACCCTTTAATCACTGACTCCAAATACCAGCGGGCGGCCAAAACCAGCGTTAGGAGCCTCTAACGCTGGTTTTGACGGCTACCGCCGAACTCTAAATCTAGGCCTCAGTTTGTCACAATGGACTGATTCTCCCACTCACAAAGATGGTAACTCCCTTGACCTGATCTTTAGCTATTGATGCACTCTCTCAAACTTCACAAACTCACCCTTTCCTCTTTCTGACCACCATCTCCTTACTTGCAACATATCATCCCTCCCTACAACTTTCCCTCCTTCTGCTCCTCACACCAATCTTGACAGAAGCATTATGTCATTAGATCAACAACAGCTTTCTAATTCCCTCAAGCCTCTCCTCTCATCCTTCTCCTCTTTTCCTGCCCTGACCAATCTATCTGCCACTATAACTCCACCCTTATATCCGTCCTTGACAATCTTGCCCCTCTTACCATAGCTCGGAAATCAAACACTCATCCTCAGCCCTGGCATACTCCTCTGACACGGTACCTATGCAGATGTTCCTGTACTGCTGAGCGGCACTGGAGAAAATCTAGGAATTCAACTGATTTTAAATATTACAAATTTATCTTGAACTCCTACTATTCTGCCCTTAATCTCCATAAGCAACACTACTTCTCTACTCTTATCTCTAATCTTTCTTCAAACCCAAAACATTTGTTCTCCACTTTCAATACCCTTCTCCGCCCTCCCCCACCTCCTAATACAACTTCTCTGTCAGCTCAAGACTTTGCCAGCCACTTCAATAACAAAATTGACTCCATCAGAAATGAAATCAGCTCTCAACATAATTCCATTCTCTCACCCCCTCAAATGCTCTCAATCAACCACAACCCACATAACCTTAAACTTAGCTCATTCTCCCCTGTCACTGAGGAAGAAGTTTCGGCACTTATAATGCGCTCTCACCTCACTACCTGTCCCCTTGACCCTATCCCCTCACAGCTACTCCCCTCCTTCTCTGCTACCCTCACCCCTATACTCACACACACTTTCAACCTCTCCCTCGGCCCCCGGTATATTTCCCTCATCGCTGAAACATGCACTGGTCACACCTATCCTTAAAAAACCTTCCCTTGATCCTACCTCCCCATCCAACTACCGCCCTAATTCCCTCCTCCCTCTTGCATCAAAGCTTCTCGAAAAACTAGTTTATGCACGCCTATCCCATTTCCTTACAATAAACTCCCTCCTTGACCCACTGCAATCTGGATTTCGTCCCCATCACTCCACAGAGACAGCAATTGTTAAGGTTACCAGTGACCTACTTACAGCAAAATCAAAAGACCACTTCTCTCTGCTTATCATCCTGGATCTGTCTGCAGCCTTTGACACTGCTGACCACTCTCTTTTGCTCCAAACCCTCCACTCCTTCGGCATCTGTGACACAGCCCTCTCATTGCTCTCCTCCTACCTGTCAAACCGTACCTTTAGTGTAGCCTTCTCTGGGGCCTCCTCTGCCCAGTCACCACTTTCTGTCGGAGTACCGCAAGGCTCTGTCCTCGGTCCCCTTCTCTTCTCAATCTACACGTCATCACTAGGTTCCCTAATAAAGTCCCACGGTTTACAATATCATTTGTATGCCGACGACACCCAAATCTACTTCTCTGCACCAGATCTATTTCCTAACCCGTGTGACTAACTGTCTTGCTCACATCTCTAACTGGATGTCCTCTCACTACCTCAAGCTAAATCTCTCCAAACCTGAGCCCCTTATTTTTCCCCCTTCCTCAAAACTCTCCACCCCCAATCTCTCTATAACTGTCGACAACTCCATCATTACCCCTACCCCGCACGCCCTATGTCTCGGGGTCACATTTGACTCAGATCTTTCTTTCACTCCTCACATTCAGTCCTTGGCTAAAGCCTGCCGCTTCCACCTTAAAAACATCTCTAAAATTAGACACTTCCTTACACAAGACACAACTAAGATTTTAATCCACTCTCTCATTCTTTCCCACCTTGATTACTGCAACTCTGTCCTCTCTGGTCTCCCCACCTGCCGCCTAGCTCCTTTACAATCCATAATGAATGCCTCTGCCAGACTCATCTTCCTTACACGTCGCTCTTCATCTGCTGCATCTCTCTGCCAATCCCTTCACTTCGCTCTGCTCATGACCTCCTACTCTCCTCCTCTCTTGTCACCTCATCACACTCCTGTTTACAGGACTTCTCCAAACTGGCTCCCATCTTGTGGAACTCTCTGCCTCGCTCCACAAGACTCTCTTCTAGTTTTAAAAGCTTCAAGCGCTCCCTAAAGACTCTACTGCTCAGGGATGCATACAACCTACACTAACCTTTCCTAATACCAGTTCCTCTCCTCCATTGCTATCCCCTGAACCCCCTTAGAATGTAAGCCTAAGAGTCCAGCTGTTTGTTGATCACCTTCTTAAGAGCTGACTACAACAGTGCAACTCTTGGCAGGGCCCTCTACCCATTTGATCCCATTTATTGTTTTGTTGTACTCCCCCTTTGTTGGCGCTCTACAAATAACCGATAATAATAAAATAAACTTGTTCCTTAAAAGACCTAGGATGTGACTGTTAAAAGTCTTCCAACAGCTAGTTAAAGGACTCAATAATATCGGATATTAGCATGGAGTGGAGTCCTGAGATTGAATTGGATATGCCTGAATGTATTATCAGATAAATGAATGTGGGTGATTATGGAGCATTGTGGTGTTCCATATACATAAACGTTGGGAAATAGACCCTGGAGATATAATTCGGCCGTCAAGTGGCTTAGCTTGTCAGAGATACCTATGTATCTGAGTTAAATAAACATTTGCTAGTACGTGGCTTGCTGTAACAATGCCTAAGTGTAAATATCTTTTGTAGCTCAGAAAACAAAGGAATCAAGGATCTTAGAAACTTCCGTATTTCAGATGCACATTAATTTATATATTAGTTGCGATGATATAGCTTGGGTTCATAAATATCACACCGATAATGCTAAATTTTAGCTAAAGTTGCTTGTCTAGATCTCAATTGAATACATGAAAAAAATATTAATTTTAGTGTAGTCTTTTAAAAGGTACAGGATTTTAATCAAATAAATATATAGGGTTAAATTTCAGATGCGATAACAGTGTACTTATTAGTTACCGATGAGTTAAATGGCTCTGTAGGGCATGCCTGAATCATATATATATAGATAACGTGTAATGCTAGATTGGAATCCTCCAAATACTTTGCTTACAAATACTTGAAACAAAATTATTATAATTATATTACGGTCTTAACTATAATTCAATATAGTTATTGCTACTATATTCTTGAATTACCACGTTATATTGATTATAGCTAGATGGTTTAAAGTTTCTAAGTTGTTGTACAGTGCGGTCCCAATCAATACACTACGACGGGAGTCACTGTTATCACTAATACCCCATTTAAAAGTATTTTTGAAGTCCGGATCACTTGAAATATCCTTATTACCACAAAATTTCCTCCAAGTACCCTTAAATACTACTACTATAAAATATATCATAGAGGGGTTCGGGGATTAAACCGCCAAAATAAAAAGCAACAAAGATTTAAATCAGTAAGTCAGCTGATATAGTCGGAGTTCTCTCGTTTAACTATTACTGAATGCTATAATCAACTGATGTAATAAATCAGCACATATTAGGCTAATGTTCCTGCTACAAATTTAAAAAGAGAAATGAGAGTCCATTACACTCCCAACATCCCCTGTCATGTTTCGCCGAGAGAATCGGCTTTCTCAAAGGGTTTACCGATTGGCCGTTGTGGCAGTTAATTTATCCCCCTATAGCCCCGCCCATTGAAATGATGTCATTATCTGATCTCCACTCTCCTATATATCTATCTATCTATCTATCTATCTATCTATCTATATACCTGTCTGTCTGTCTGTCTATATCTATCTGACATCTATCTATTTGTCTGTCTGTTTACAGTATATCTATCTATCATCTATCTGTCTGTCTCTATCTATCTATCTATCTATCTATCTGTCTATATCTATCTATCATCTCTCTATATATCTATTTATCTGTCTGTCTGTCTATATCTATCTATCTAACATATATCTATCTATGTATCTATCTATCTCTGTCTGTCTATATCTATCTAACATCTATCTATTTATCTATCTGTCTATCTATATCTATCTATCTATCTAACATCTATCTATCTATTTATTTATCTGTCTGTCTATATCTAACATCTATCTAACATCTATCTATCAATCATCTACCTAACATCTGTCTTTCTATATTTATCTATCATCTATCTATCATCTATCTATCTAACAGCTACCCAACATCTATCTATTTATCTATCATATATCTATCTATCATCTATCTATATATATATGTCTGTCTGTTTATCTGTCTGTCTGTATATCTATCACTTTATCTATCTATCTATCTCACATCTAACTGTCTCTCTGTCTATCATCTATCTTACAACTATCTATAAAAATACTATCTATTGATATATCTATGTCTTATCTATCATTTTTACTATGATTTACTGTCATTGTGTGCCCCTATTCATGTCCCCATTTCTATATAATTTGGCATTGTTTTACAAACAAATACACAAATAAAGAATACACTTATAAACATTTGCTGCTTATAGTTTGTTTATTAAATCAGCAGATTCACTAACACAGGCACCATAAGGGTAAAAGACGTAGCTGGTCGCTACCAGATAAGGTGCCCTTTAAACATAACACTTAACTAAATAACTGACACAAGAGTGGAGGCTAAAACCATCACTGGCAATTTTATTAAAATTCAACTTTATTCAAACTGACAACCATAAACCGGCTGCAAATTTGAATGGCGGCAAGAGAGTTGTAAAATAATTGTCCTCAACATGACAGGAGGTCAATGGCCAGGGGCAGCAGCGAAGGAACACTCCGCTCAGGATAGAGGTAATGAGGTTATCGGGAGTTGACCCAAACACAAATGCAGGGCTCCTCGGAATTATTTAAGGCGTTGCCCAGCCATTACCATCCGGCCATTACTCCACCCCAACCTCTATATCTGTGATGAAACAGACCAGACCATGTACTTCAAACCTTAGGGGGCCTTGTTGGTACCTACCGTTTAGTGCCGGTTCCCTAACAAGGGAAGCTAAAACAGTATGGGCCCTGGACTTATGAAGAATGGCTCGATTAACCCTAACTTCGCCATGGGGATGTTAGAACCGCCCTAACGGCAGCCATAATTACTCACGCCGCCAACTCAGAGTCAGGGAGGGAGGGAAAAGGACTCACAGATGTCGCAAAGGAAGAAGAGGTCCCAAGCCTGGTGCACAGCCTTTTTAACAGGTAGGAGAGACACTCCCCCCCCCCAAACAGCAACATTGTTGCAGACTCAGCTACTTCCCTCTCCCTGCAGGCCTTAACCCTTAAGTCTCTCCTAGCCTATTTGGCTCTCCGTTCTCAGAGTCAAGAGTTAGGAATTTCTTGAAAACAAATAAACAAAAGGCTATTTCTGAATGATAAATAAAAACACAGGGAATTATTATGCTGTATTGTTTAGCTTTGAATATGGAAATACTACAGTATTAAGTATCATTTACTTAGTAACTGTTGCAAGTCATCTATCATTTGGATAATTCTGTTAAAAGAATATTTTTTTCAACTTAAAGGGACATTATACACTCGATTTTTCTTTGCAGAAATGTTATGTAGATGATCCATTTATAGAGCCCATACAGGTTTTTTTTTTTTAAATTATAGTTTTGCTTATTTTTAAATAACATTGCTCTGATTTTCAGACTCCTAACCAAGCCCCAAGGTTTTATGAGAATACCGTCAGATACCTACTCCAGCTTACTTCGGTTTATGTAAAGGGTCTTTTCATATGCAGAGGAAGGGGGAGGGTCTTATTTCCCACTTAAAGTGTGTGTTCTAGCTACCTTTTTAACAAAGCTAAACTGGGAGCTTCTAAGTAAGTTTTTAAACAGTTTTATACTGGATTTTTAGAACAGTATCTGTGCATCTTATTCTTTATAGTAGTGTCTATTACATGCAGTTATATGAAAATTGGTGTATACTATCCCTTTAAAGAGACATAAAATTGAAAATGAAGCGTTCATGATTCAAATAGAGGCAGAGTTTGCAATTCAAATTCCAGTTTATTTCCATTATTAAATTAACTTCTTCTTGCTATCCTTTGTTGAAGAGCATATCTTTATATGCTCAGGAGCGTGCAGGTGTCTTGAGCAGTGTTTTGCAACAATGTTATACATAGAGTGCTCAAGACACATGCACGCTCCTGTGTCTACCTCAGTATACTCTCATGCAAAGGCACTAAGGTTCAAGCAAAAATACCAAGAGAAAAGTAAATTAAATATTAGACTGCATTTTGTTTGTACATTTGTATAATCTGAATCAAGAAAGAAGAATGACTTCGCTATTGCTTGTGCCCAAGGGATATTTAGTGCTCCACTCATATGTACCGGTTACGCCTCACCTGAATTTTACATATATTAAAAAAGGCACATTTAGGAGTCAATTTATGAAGCTGTTTCCAACCCACTCTGCTTAAGGTCCGCCTGAAGCGGAAGTTAAAGGGACATTAAACCCCAAATTTTTATTTCATGCTTTAGATAGATAATACAACTTTAAACAACATTTCAATTTACTTCTATTATCTAACTTGCTTCATTCTTTAGATACCCTTTGTTGAAAAAACATAATTTATGTAAGAACTTACCTGATAAATTCATTTCTTTCATATTAGCAAGAGTCCATGAGCTAGTGACATATGGGATATACATTCCTACCAGGAGGGGCAAAGTTTCCCAAACCTCAAAATGCCTACAAATACACCCCTCACCACACCCACAAATCAGTTTAACGCATAGCCAAGAAGTGGGGTGATAAGAAAAAAGTGCGAAAGCATAAAAAATAAGGAATTGGAATAATTGTGCTTTATACAAAAAAATCATAACCACCACAAAAAAGGGTGGGCCTCATGGACTCTTGCTAATATGAAAGAAATGAATTTATCAGGTAAGTTCTTACATAAATTATGTTTTCTTTCATGTAATTAGCAAGAGTCCATGAGCTAGTGACGTATGGGATAATGACTACCCAAGATGTGGATCTTCCACGCAAGAGTCACTAGAGAGGGAGGGATAAAATAAAGACAGCCAATTCCGCTGAAAATAATCCACACCCAAAATAAAGTTTAAATCTTATAATGAAAAAAACTGAAATTATAAACAGAAGAATCAAACTGAAACAGCTGCCTGAAGTACTTTTCTACCAAAAACTGCTTCAGAAGAAGAAAACACATCAAAATGGTAGAATTTAGTAAAAGTATGCAAAGAAGACCAAGTTGCTGCTTTGCAAATCTGATCAACCGAAGCTTCATTCCTAAACGCCCAGGAAGTAGAAACTGACCTAGTAGAATGAGCTGTAATCCTTTGAGGCGGAGTTTTACCCGACTCGACATAAGCATGATGAATTAAAGATTTCAACCAAGATGCCAAAGAAAAGGCAGAGGCCTTCTGACCTTTCCTAGAACCGGAAAATATAACAAATAGACTAGAAGTCTTTCGGAAATTCTTAGTAGCTTCAACATAATATTTCAAAGCTCTAACTACATCCAAAGAATGCAATGATCTCTCCTTAGAATTCTTAGGATTAGGACATAATGAAGGAACCACAATTTCTCTACTAATGTTGTTAGAATTCACAACCTTAGGTAAAAATTTAAAAGAAGTTCGCAACACCGCCTTATCCTGATGAAAAATCAGAAAAGGAGACTCACAAGAAAGAGCAGATAATTCAGAAACTCTTCTAGCAGAAGAGATGGCCAAAAGAAACAAAACTTTCCAAGAAAGTAATTTAATGTCCAATGAATGCATAGGTTCAAACGGAGGAGCTTGAAGAGCCCCCAGAACCAAATTCAAACTCCAAGGAGGAGAAATTGACTTAATGACAGGTTTTATACAAACCAAAGCTTGTACAAAACAATGAATATCAGGAAGATTAGCAATCTTTCTGTGAAAAAGAACAGAAAGAGCAGAGATTTGTCCTTTCAAGGAACTTGCAGACAAACCTTTATCCAAACCATCCTGAAGAAACTGTAAAATTCTCGGAATTCTAAAAGAATGCCAGGAAAAATGATGAGAAAGACACCAAGAAATGTAAGTCTTCCAGACTCTATAATATATCTTCCTAGATACAGATTTACGAGCCTGTAACATAGTATTAATCACAGAGTCAGAGAAACCTCTTTGACTAAGAATCAAGCGTTCAATCTCCATACCTTTAAATTTAAGGATTTGAGATCCTGATGGAAAAAAGGACCTTGCGACAGAAGGTCTGGTCTTAACGGAAGAGTCCACGGTTGGCAAGAGGCCATCCGGACAAGATCCGCATACCAAAACCTGTGAGGCCATGCTGGAGCCACCAGCAGAACAAGCGAGCATTCCTTCAGAATCTTGGAGATTACTCTTGGAAGAAGAACTAGAGGCGGAAAGATATAGGCAGGATGATACTTCCAAGGAAGTGACAATGCATCCACTGCTTCCGCTTGAGGATCCCTGGATCTGGACAGATACCTGGGAAGTTTCTTGTTTAGATGAGAAGCCATCAGATCTATTTCTGGAAGTCCCCACATTTGAACAATCTGAAGAAATACCTCTGGGTGAAGAGACCATTCGCCCGGATGTAACGTTTGGCGACTGAGATAATCCGCTTCCCAATTGTCTATACCTGGGATATGAACCGCAGAAACTAGACAGGAGCTGGATTCCGCCCATACCAGTATTCAAGATACTTCTTTCATAGCCAGAGGACTGTGAGTCCCTCCTTGATGATTGATGTATGCCACAGTTGTGACATTGTCTGTCTGAAAAGAAATGAACGATTCTCTCTTTAGAAGAGGCCATGACTGAAGAGCTCTGAAAATTGCACGGCGTTCCAAAATATTGATTGGTAATCTCACCTCCTGAGATTCCCAAACCCCTTGTGCTGTCAGAGACCCCCAAACAGCTCCCCAACCCGTCAGACTTGCATCTGTTGAAATTACAGTCCAGGTCGGAAGAACAAAAGAAGCCCCCTGAACTAAACGATGGTGATCTGTCCACCACATCAGAGAGTGTCGTACAATCGGTTTTAAAGATATTAATTGAGATATCTTTGTGTAATCCCTGCACCACTGGTTCAGCATACAGAGCTGAAGAGGTCGCATGTGAAAACGAGCAAAGGGGATCGCGTCCGATGCAGCAGTCATAAGACCTAGAATTTCCATGCATAAGGCTACCGAAGGGAATGATTGTGATTGAAGGTTTCGACAAGCTGAGAACAATTTTAGACGTCTCTTGTCTGTCAGAGACAGTCATGGACACTGAATCTATCTGGAAACCTAAAAAGGTTACCCTTGTCTGAGGAATCAATTAACTTTTCGGTAAATTGATCCTCCAACCATGATCTTGAAGAAACAACACAAGTTGATTCATATGAGATTCTGCTAAATGTGAAGACTGAGCAAGTACCAAGATATCGTCCAAATAAGGAAATACCACAATACCCTGTTCTCCGATTACAGACAGAAGGGCACCGAGAACCTTTGTAAAAATTCTTGGAGCTGTTGCTAGGCCAAACGGCAGAGCCACAAACTGGTAATGCTTGTCTAGGAAAGAGAAACTCAGAAACTGATAGTGATCTGGATGAATCGGAATATGCAGATATACATCCTGTAAATCTATTGTGGACATATAATGCCCTTGCTGAACAAAAGGCAGGATAGTCCTTATAGTTACCATTTTGAATGTTGGTATCCTTACATAATGATTCAATATTTTTAGATCCAGAACTGGTCTGAAGGAATTCTCCTTCTTTGGTACAATGAAGAGATTTGAATAAAACCCCAGCCCCTGTTCCAGAACTGGAACTGGCATAATTACTCCAGCCAACTCTAGATCTGAAACACATTTCAGAAATGCTTGAGCCTTCGCTGGATTTACTGGGACACGGGAAAGAAAAAATCTCTTTGCAGGAGGCCTTATCTTGAAGCCAATTCTGCGCCCTTCTGAAACAATGTTTTGAATCCAAAGATTGTGAATTGAATTGATCCAAATTTCTTTGAAAAATCGTAATCTGCCCCCTACCAGCTGGGCTGGAATGAGGGCCGCACCTTCATGTGGACTTGGGAGCTGGCTTTGGTTTTCTAAAAGGCTTGGATTTATTCCAGACTGGAGATGGTTTCCAAACTGATACTGCTCCTGTGGGTGAAGGATCAGGCTTTTGTTCCTTATTGTGACAAAAGGAACGAAAACGATTATTAGACCTAAATTTACCTTTAGATTTTTTATCCTGTGGTAAAAAAGTTCCTTTCCCTCCAGTAACAGTTGAGATAATAGAATCCAACTGAGAACCAAATAATTTATTACCCTGGAAAGAAAGGGAAAGCAAAGTTGACTTAGAAGACATATCAGCATTCCAAGTTTTAAGCCATAAAGCTCTTCTAGCTAAAATAGCTAGAGACATATACCTGACATCAACTCTAATGATATCAAAGATGGCATCACAAATAAAATTATTAGCATGTTGAAGAAGATTAACAATGCTATGAGAATTATGATCTGTTATTTGTTGCGCTAAAGCTTCTAACCAAAAAGTTGAAGCTGCAGCAACATCCGCTAAAGATATAGCAGGTCTAAGAAGATTACCTGAACATAAGTAAGCTTTTCTTAGAAAGGATTCAATCTTCCTATCTAAAGGATCCTTAAAGGAAGTACTATCTGCCGTAGGAATAGTAGTACGTTTAGCAAGAGTAGAGACAGCCCCATCAACTTTAGGGATTTTGTCCCAAAATTCTAATTTGTCAAATGGCACAGGATATAATTGCTTAAAACGTTTAGAAGGAGTAAATGAATTACCCAAATTATTCCATTCCCTGGAGATTACTTCAGAAATAGCATCAGGGACAGGAAAAACTTCTGGAATAACTACAGGAGATTTAAAAACCTTATTTAAACGTTTAGATTTAGTATCAAGAGGACCAGAATCCTCTATTTCTAATGTAATTAAGACTTCTTTAAGTAAAAAACGAATAAATTCCATTTTGAATAAATATGAAGATTTATCAGCATCAACCTCTGAGACAGAATCCTCTAAACCAGAGGAACCATTATCAGAATCAGAATGATGATGTTCATTTAAAAATTCATCTGAAAAATGAGAAGTTTTAAATGACCTTTTACGTTTACTAGGAGGAGGAATAACAGACATAGCCTTCTTAATGGATTTAGAAACAAAATCTCTTATGTTAACAGGAACACTCTGAGTATTAGATGTTGACGGAACAGCAACAGGTAATGTAACATTACTAAAGGAAATATTATCTGCATTAACAAGTTTGTCATGACATTCATTACAAACAACAGCTGGAGGAACAGATACCACAAGTTTACAGCAGATACACTTAACTTTGGTAGATCCAGCACCAGGCAGCGTTTTTCCAGAAGTATCTTCTGACTCAGCTGCAACGTGGAACATCTTGCAATATGTAAAAGAAAAAAAACAACATATAAAGCAAAATTGATCAAATTCCTTAAATGACAGTTTCAGGAATGGGAAAAAATGCCAGTGAACAAGCTTCTAGCAACCAGAAGCAATAAATAATGAGACTTAAATAATGTGGAGACAATAGTGACGCCCATATTTTTTAGCGCCAAAAAAGACGCCCACATTATTTGGCGCCTAAATGCTTTTAGCGCCAAAAATGACGCCACATCCGGAACGCCGACACTTTTGGCGCAAAAAAAACGTCAAAAATGACGCAACTTCCGGCGACACGTATGACGCCGGAAAAAGAAAAAAAAATTTGCGCCAAAAAATTCTGCGCCAAGAATGACGCAATAAAATTAAGCATTTTCAGCCCCCGCGAGCCTAACAGCCCACAGGGAAAAAAGTAAAATTTTAAGGTAAGAAAAAAATTGATTTATTCAAATGCATTATCCCAAATATGAAACTGACTGTCTGAAATAAGGAAAGTTGAACATTCTGAGTCAAGGCAAATAAATGTTTAAACACAATTATTTAGAACTTTATACAAAAGTGCCCAACCATAGCTTAGAGTGTCACAGAAAATAAGATTTACTTACCCCAGGACACTCATCTACATGTTTGTAGAAAGCCAAACCAGTACTGAAACGAGAATCAGTAGAGGTAATGGTATATATAAGAGTATATCGTCGATCTGAAAAGGGAGGTAAGAGATGAATCTCTACGACCGATAACAGAGAACCTATGAAATAGACCCCGTAGAAGGAGATCATTGCATTCAAATAGGCAATACTCTCCTCACATCCCTCTGACATTCACTGCACACTGAGAGGAAAACCGGGCTCCAACTTGCTGCGGAGCGCATATCAACGTAGAATCTAGCACAAACTTACTTCACCACCTCCATAGGAGGCAAAGTTTGTAAAACTGATTTGTGGGTGTGGTGAGGGGTGTATTTATAGGCATTTTGAGGTTTGGGAAACTTTGCCCCTCCTGGTAGGAATGTATATCTCATATGTCACTAGCTCATGGACTCTTGCTAATTACATGAAAGAAATATTGATTGACACCCCCTGCTAGCGGCTGATTGGCCACGAATGGGCAGGGGGCGGCATTGCACCAGCAGTTCACAAGGAATGCTCGTGCAGTGTCTACTTGTCAGATTTCAAACAATTCTGTTAAGTAGTTTTGCTGTTGATGCTATAAATCTTTTCATTGCTTTTTATGTGAAAACAAACTTTTTAAAATATTTTATTACTTAAACAAAGTTTTAACCCTTTTAGAATTTCATATCCCAAGCCCTTGATCTTTTTTTACTGTTCAAAATGTTTTGTTTTTCTGTAAAGACACTTTTTAGTTTCCTCATAAATATATTCTATATAAGTTTTTACACATGTTAAAATCCTTCAGGAATCCTTCTTAAAGGGACAGTCTCCTCCAGAATGTTTATTGTTTACAAAGATAGAGTATTCCTTTATTCCCCATTCCCCAGTTTTGTATAACCTACACTGTAATATAAATACACTTTTTACCTCTGTGATTACCTTGTATCTAAGCCTCTGCAGACTGCCCCTTATCTCAGTTATATTAATATACTTTTTACCTCTGTTATTACTTTGTATCTAAGCCTCTGCAGACTGCCCCCTTATCTCAGTTATATTAATATACTTTTTACCTCTGTGATTACCCTGTATCTAAGCCTCTGCAGACTGCCCATTATCTCAGTTATATTAATACACTTTTTACCTCTGTGATTACCTTGTATCTAAGCCTCTGCAGACTCCTCCTTATCTCAGTTATATTAATAAACTTTTTACCTCTGTGATTAACCTGTATCTAAACCTCTGCAGACTGCTTATTATCTCAGTTATATTAATACACTTTTTACCTCTGTGATTACCTTGTATCTAAGCCTCTGCAGACTGCTTCTTATCTCAGTTATATTAATACACTTTTTACCTCTGGGATTGACTTGTATCTAAGCCTCTGCAGACTGCCCCTTATCTTAGTTATATTAATATACTTTTTACCTCTGTGACTACCTTGTATCTAAGCCTCTGCAGACTGCCCCTTATCTCAGTTATATTAATATACTTTTTACCTCTGGGATTGCCTTGTATCTAAGCCTCTGCAGACTGCCCCTTATCTTAGTTATATTAATATACTTTTTATCTCTGTGATTACCTTGTATCTAAGCCTCTGCAGACTGCCCCTTATCTCAATTCTTTTGACAGACTTGTATTTTAGCCAATCAATGCTGACTCCTAGGTAACTCCACGGGAGTGAGCACAATGTTATGGCACATATGAACCAAGAGAACAAAGCAAATCTGATGAGAAAAGTAATTGGAAGGTTGTTTTAAATTACCCTATCTGGATCATGAAAGTTTATTTTTGACTAGACTGTCCCTTCAAGGGCTTTCAGAGCTGGGAGACATCATTTGATTATTGTCATTTCAGATTTTATATGCACCATTGCTTGTCACCATCCCTATCCTGTTATGTTGTAGCATGAGCCATTTATTTGTAGTCTATCTTCATGTGCTAATGTCCGTCCACTGTAATATATATTAGATTAGGGCTAAGAAAGCCTAAAAACATGGTAGGCTCATTTGGCTTTCTGGAAGATACAGTTTACTCAGAAGAATGAACATTTCATGGTTTATTTGGTATGAAGACACCGTGGAATCCATAAGGCACGTGCACAGAAATCTCAGCTCTGCCAATCTCTGTAAAGGTTTTAGCGTCTATAACGAGCAGGAAAATCCTTTTGTCCTGAAATAAAATAGGGCACATTTACTATCAGGTTCATATTTCTACAGAAATCTCCAGGAAAATGTAGCTCCTGAAAATGTGAGTAAGGTTCGGTATTAAAGGGATATTATACCCAGAAATGTTCTTTGGTACCAGAGCACGTCATTTTAAACAAAAGTTTCTAATTTATTTCTATTATCAAGTTTGTTTGATACCAGAGTATTCTTTGTTAAGGGAAGGTGTCTGGAGCACTAAATGACAAGAAATAGTGCTGCCATCTAGTGCTCTAGCAAATTGATAACATTCTTACAAAGCCGCTGCCATCTAGTGCTCTTGCAAATGGATAACATTCTTACAAAACCGCTGCCATCTAGTGATCTAGCAAATGGATAACATTCTTACAAAACTGCTGCCATCTAGTGCTCTAGCAAATGGATAACATTCTTACAAAGCTGCTGCCATCTAGTGCTCTAGCAAATGGATAACATTCTTACAAAACCGCTGCCATCTAGTGCTCTAGCAAATGGATAACATTCTTACAAAACCGCTGCCATCTAGTGCTCTAGCAAATTGATAACATTCTTACAAAACCGCTGCCATCTAGTGCTCTAGCAAATTGATAACATTCTTACAAAACCGCTGCTATATTGTGCTCTAGCAAATGGATAACATTCTTACAAAACCGCTGCTATATTGTGCTCTAGCAAATGGATAACATTCTTACAAAACTGCTGCCATCTAGTGCTCTAGCAAATGGATAACATTCTTACAAAACTGCTGCCATCTAGTGCTCTTGCAAATGGATAACATTCTTACAAAACCGCTGCTATCTAGTGCTCAAGCAAATGGATAACATTCTTACAAAACCGCTGCCATCTAGTGCTCTAGCAAATGGATAACATTCTTACAAAACTGCTGCCATCTAGTGCTCTTGCAAATGGATAACATTCTTACAAAACCGCTGCTATCTAGTGCTCAAGCAAATGGATAACATTCTTACAAAACCGCTTCTATATTGTGCTCTAGCAAATGGATAACGTTCTTACAAAACCACTGCTATCTAGTGCTCTAGCAAATGGATAACATTCTTACAAAACCGCTGCTATCTAGTGCTCTAGCAAATGGATAACATTCTTACAAAACCGCTGCTATCTAGTGCTCTAGCAAATGGATAACATTCTTACAAAACCGCTGCTATCTAGTGCTCTAGCAAATGGATAACATTCTTACAAAACCGCTGCTATCTAGTGCTCTAGCAAATGGATAACATTCTTACAAAACAGCTGCTATCTAGTGCTCTAGCAAATGGATAACAGTCTTACAAAACCGCTGCTATCTAGTGCTCTAGCAAATGGATAACATTCTTACAAAACCGCTGCTATCTAGTGCTCTAGCAAATGGATAACATTCTTAAAAACCGCTGCTATATTGTGCTCTTGCAAATGGATAACATTCTTACAAAACCGCTGCTATCTAGTGCTCTAGCAAATGGATAACATTCTTACAAAACCGCTGCTATATTGTGCTCTAGCAAATGGATAACATTCTTACAAAACCGCTGCTATATTGTGCTCTAGCAAATGGATAACATTCTTACAAAACCGCTGCCATCTAGTGCTCTAGCAAATGGATAACATTCTTACAAAACCGCTGCCATCTAGTGCTCTAGCAAATGGATAACATTCTTACAAAACTGCTGCCATCTAGTGCTCTAGCAAATGGATAACATTCTTACAAAACCGCTGCTATATTGTGCTCTAGCAAATGGATAACATTCTTACAAAACCGCTGCCATCTAGTGCTCTAGCAAATGGATAACATTCTTACAAAACTGCTGCCATCTAGTGCTCTAGCAAATGGATAACATTCTTACAAAACCGCTGCCATCTAGTGCTCTAGCAAATGGATAACATTCTTACAAAACTGCTGCCATCTAGTGCTCTAGCAAATGGATAACATTCTTACAAAACTGCTGCTATCTAGTGCTCTAGCAAATGGATAACATTCTTACAAAACCGCTGCCATCTAGTGCTCTAGCAAATGGATAACATTCTTACAAAACTGCTGCCATCTAGTGCTCTAGCAAATGGATAACATTCTTACAAAACCGCTGCTATATTATGCTCTAGCAAATGGATAACATTCTTACAAAACCGCTGCCATCTAGTGCTCTAGCAAATGGATAACATTCTTACAAAACCGCTGCCATCTAGTGCTCTAGCAAATGGATAACATTCTTACAAAACCGCTGCTATACTGTGCTCTAGACACGTGCTTGTTCCTGAGCTTACATCCCTGCTTTTCAAAAAAAGATACCGAAGAAATTTTGATAAAGATTACAAAGTTTTTTTTAAATGACTTACTCTATCTGAATCATTAAGGAAAAAAATTGGATTTCATGGGGCCAATTTAACAAGCCCCATATTGGCCCCAATGGATCGGAAACAGGAGTGAAGAAGCAGCGGATACGATCGGGTTGATTGACACCCCCTGCTAGCGGCCTATTGGCCGCGAATCTGCAGGGAGCGGCATTGCACAAGCAGTTCACAAGGAATGCTTGTGCTATGCTGTCTGCATTTATCAATGTGCGGCGGACATGATCCACTACAGAGGCTCATGTCCACTCGCACATTGCTAAATCCACCCCTAGTCTCCGTAAACTTGCACCGTCAGTTCCATAACAGCTCTATACTCTATTGTCTTTTTTTCTTTTGTATATTTGATGCCATAACATTACGAGGATATAAAGTTAATGGTGTGAAGCTGAGCCTGGCAGCTTTTATTTCAGAACTGTAGAATAAAGAACATGAGTGCGCCACTTTCTTATGTGTAATATTACTGCACTATATTGCACTATTACTTCTGTGTAATATTACTGCACTATATTGCACTATTACTTCTGTGTAATATTACTGCACTATATTGCACTATTACTTCTGTGTAATATTACTGCACTATATTGCACTATTACTTCTGTGTAATATTACTGCACTATATTGCACTATTACTTGTGTGTAATATTACTACACTATATTGCACTATTACTTATGTGTAATATTACTGCACTATATTTCACTATTACTTCTGTGTAATATTACTGCACTATATTGCACTATTACTTGTGTGTAATATTACTGCACTATATTTCACTATTACTTCTGTGTAATATTACTGCACTATATTGCACTATTACTTCTGTGTAATATTACTGCACTATATTGCACTATTACTTAAGTGTAATATTACTGCACTATATTTCACTATTACTTATGTGTAATATTACTGCACTATATTGCACTATTACTTAAGTGTAATATTACTGCACTATATTGCACTATTACTTCTGTGTAATATTACTGCACTATATTGCACTATTACTTCTGTGTAATATTACTGCACTATATTGCACTATTACTTCTGTGTAATATTACTGCACTATATTGCACTATTACTTCTGTGTAATATTACTGCACTATATTGCACTATTACTTCTGTGTAATATTACTGCACTATATTGCACTATTACTTACGTGTAATATCACTGCACTATATTGCACTATTACTTACGTGTAATATTACTGCACTATATTGCACTATTACTTAAGTGTAATATTACTGCACTATATTGCACTATTACTTCTGTGTAATATTACTGCACTATATTGCACTATTACTTGTGTGTAATATTACTGCACTATATTGCACTATTACTTACGTGTAATATTACTGCACTATATTGCACTATTACTTCTGTGTAATATTACTGCACTATATTGCACTATTACTTAAGTGTAATATTACTGCACTATATTGCACTATTACTTGTGTGTAATATTACTGCACTATATTGCACTATTACTTAAGTGTAATATTACTGCACTATATTGCACTATTACTTGTGTGTAATATTACTGCACTATATTGCACTATTACTTGTGTGTAATATTACTGCACTATATTGCACTATTACTTACGTGTAATATTACTGCACTATATTGCACTATTACTTGTGTGTAATATTACTGCACTATATTGCACTATTACTTAAGTGTAATATTACTGCACTATATTGCACTATTACTTGTGTGTAATATTACTGCACTATATTGCACTATTACTTAAGTGTAATATTACTGCACTATATTGCACTATTACTTGTGTGTAATATTACTGCACTATATTGCACTATTACTTGTGTGTAATATTACTGCACTATATTGCACTATTACTTATGTGTAATATTACTGCACTATATTGCACTATTACTTGTGTGTAATATTACTGCACTATATTGCACTATTACTTCTGTGTAATATTACTGCACTATATTGCACTATTACTTAAGTGTAATATTACTGCACTATATTGCACTATTACTTAAGTGTAATATTACTGCACTATATTGCACTATTACTTCTGTGTAATATTACTGCACTATATTGCACTATTACTTGTGTGTAATATTACTGCACTATATTGCACTATTACTTGTGTGTAATATTACTGCACTATATTGCACTATTACTTGTGTGTAATATTACTGCACTATATTGCACTATTACTTAAGTGTAATATTACTGCACTATATTGCACTATTACTTGTGTGTAATATTACTGCACTATATTGCACTATTACTTGTGTGTAATATTACTGCACTATATTGCACTATTACTTGTGTGTAATATTACTGCACTATATTGCACTATTACTTAAGTGTAATATTACTGCACTATATTGCACTATTACTTGTGTGTAATATTACTGCACTATATTGCACTATTACTTAAGTGTAATATTACTGCACTATATTGCACTATTACTTGTGTGTAATATTACTGCACTATATTGCACTATTACTTAAGTGTAATATTACTGCACTATATTGCACTATTACTTGTGTGTAATATTACTGCACTATATTGCACTATTACTTAAGTGTAATATTACTGCACTATATTGCACTATTACTTGTGTGTAATATTACTGCACTATATTGCACTATTACTTAAGTGTAATATTACTGCACTATATTGCACTATTACTTAAGTGTAATATTACTGCACTATATTGCACTATTACTTATGTGTAATATTACTGCACTATATTGCACTATTACTTAAGTGTAATATTACTGCACTATATTGCACTATTACTTGTGTGTAATATTACTGCACTATATTGCACTATTACTTAAGTGTAATATTACTGCACTATATTGCACTATTACTTGTGTGTAATATTACTGCACTATATTGCACTATTACTTGTGTGTAATATTACTGCACTATATTGCACTATTACTTATGTGTAATATTACTGCACTATATTGCACTATTACTTGTGTGTAATATTACTGCACTATATTGCACTATTACTTCTGTGTAATATTACTGCACTATATTGCACTATTACTTAAGTGTAATATTACTGCACTATATTGCACTATTACTTGTGTGTAATATTACTGCACTATATTGCACTATTACTTAAGTGTAATATTACTGCACTATATTGCACTATTACTTGTGTGTAATATTACTGCACTATATTGCACTATTACTTGTGTGTAATATTACTGCACTATATTGCACTATTACTTGTGTGTAATATTACTGCACTATATTGCACTATTACTTGTGTGTAATATTACTGCACTATATTGCACTATTACTTAAGTGTAATATTACTGCACTATATTGCACTATTACTTGTGTGTAATATTACTGCACTATATTGCACTATTACTTGTGTGTAATATTACTGCACTATATTGCACTATTACTTGTGTGTAATATTACTGCACTATATTGCACTATTACTTAAGTGTAATATTACTGCACTATATTGCACTATTACTTGTGTGTAATATTACTGCACTATATTGCACTATTACTTAAGTGTAATATTACTGCACTATATTGCACTATTACTTGTGTGTAATATTACTGCACTATATTGCACTATTACTTAAGTGTAATATTACTGCACTATATTGCACTATTACTTGTGTGTAATATTACTGCACTATATTGCACTATTACTTAAGTGTAATATTACTGCACTATATTGCACTATTACTTGTGTGTAATATTACTGCACTATATTGCACTATTACTTGTGTGTAATATTACTGCACTATATTGCACTATTACTTAAGTGTAATATTACTGCACTATATTGCACTATTACTTAAGTGTAATATTACTGCACTATATTGCACTATTACTTAAGTGTAATATTACTGCACTATATTGCACTATTACTTAAGTGTAATATTACTGCACTATATTGCACTATTACTTAAGTGTATTATTACTGCACTATATTGTACTATTACTTGTGTGTAATATTACTGCACTATATTGCACTATTACTTCTGTGTAATATTACTGCACTATATTGCACTATTACTTAAGTGTAATATTACTGCACTATATTGCACTATTACTTAAGTGTAATATTACTGCACTATATTGCACTATTACTTCTGTGTAATATTACTGCACTATATTGCACTATTACTTGTGTGTAATATTACTGCACTATATTGCACTATTACTTGTGTGTAATATTACTGCACTATATTGCACTATTACTTGTGTGTAATATTACTGCACTATATTGCACTATTACTTAAGTGTAATATTACTGCACTATATTGCACTATTACTTGTGTGTAATATTACTGCACTATATTGCACTATTACTTGTGTGTAATATTACTGCACTATATTGCACTATTACTTGTGTGTAATATTACTGCACTATATTGCACTATTACTTAAGTGTAATATTACTGCACTATATTGCACTATTACTTGTGTGTAATATTACTGCACTATATTGCACTATTACTTAAGTGTAATATTACTGCACTATATTGCACTATTACTTGTGTGTAATATTACTGCACTATATTGCACTATTACTTAAGTGTAATATTACTGCACTATATTGCACTATTACTTAAGTGTAATATTACTGCACTATATTGCACTATTACTTAAGTGTAATATTACTGCACTATATTGCACTATTACTTGTGTGTAATATTACTGCACTATATTGCACTATTACTTAAGTGTAATATTACTGCACTATATTGCACTATTACTTGTGTGTAATATTACTGCACTATATTGCACTATTACTTGTGTGTAATATTACTGCACTATATTGCACTATTACTTAAGTGTAATATTACTGCACTATATTGCACTATTACTTAAGTGTAATATTACTGCACTATATTGCACTATTACTTGTGTGTAATATTACTGCACTATATTGCACTATTACTTAAGTGTAATATTACTGCACTATATTGCACTATTACTTGTGTGTAATATTACTGCACTATATTGCACTATTACTTAAGTGTAATATTACTGCACTATATTGCACTATTACTTGTGTGTAATATTACTGCACTATATTGCACTATTACTTAAGTGTAATATTACTGCACTATATTGCACTATTACTTGTGTGTAATATTACTGCACTATATTGCACTATTACTTAAGTGTAATATTACTGCACTATATTGCACTATTACTTGCGTGTAATATTACTGCACTATATTGCACTATTACTTAAGTGTAATATTACTGCACTATATTGCACTATTACTTAAGTGTAATATTACTGCACTATATTGCACTATTACTTAAGTGTAATATTACTGCACTATATTGCACTATTACTTAAGTGTAATATTACTGCACTATATTGCACTATTACTTAAGTGTATTATTACTGCACTATATTGCACTATTACTTAAGTGTAATATTACTGCACTATATTGCACTATTACTTAAGTGTAATATTACTGCACTATATTGCACTATTACTTGTGTGTAATATTACTGCACTATATTGCACTATTACTTACGTGTAATATTACTGCACTATATTGCACTATTACTTACGTGTAATATTACTGCACTATATTGCACTATTACTTACGTATAATATTACTGCACTATATTGCACTATTACTTTTGTGTAATATTACTGGACTATATTGCACTATTACTTCTGTGTAATATTACTGCACTATATTGCACTATTACTTCTGTGTAATATTACTGCACTATATTGCACTATTACTTGTGTGTAATATTACTGCACTATATTGCACTATTACTTAAGTGTAATATTACTGCACTATATTGCACTATTACTTGTGTGTAATATTACTGCACTATATTGCACTATTACTTAAGTGTAATATTACTGCACTATATTGCACTATTACTTAAGTGTAATATTACTGCACTATATTGCACTATTACTTGTGTGTAATATTACTGCACTATATTGCACTATTACTTAAGTGTAATATTACTGCACTATATTGCACTATTACTTATGTGTAATATTACTGCACTATATTGCACTATTGCTTATGTGTAATATTACTGCACTATATTGCACTATTACTTATGTGTAATATTACTGCACTATATTGCACTATTACTTATGTGTAATATTACTGCACTATATTGCACTATTACTTATGTGTAATATTACTGCACTATATTGCACTATTGCTTATGTGTAATATTACTGCACTATATTGCACTATTACTTATGTGTAATATTACTGCACTATATTACACTATTGCTTATGTGTAATATTACTGCACTATATTGCACTATTACTTATGTGTAATATTACTGCACTATATTGCACTATTTTATTCAGCAGAAATGTGCATCACGGATATCTAAAGATACAGAGGATTCACCACAGACTCTTCTCATATTTATCTTTGTAATCATACTGTGGATTTTATATTTGTATTCGTACTGAAGGTTTCAAACAAAGTAAATATGTTTAACATTCATTATTCTTTTCTGGTTAAACCTTTGTCTATTAGTAGCTTTTTCATTATAGGTAGAATGGGGTTTCTTTTAAAACATCTGTAAACTTTTAATGTAAAACAACTTCATTCTTCTAGTGGTTAAATAAACCAACACAAATGGCTAAAGTGCTGACCTACCTGACGTGTAGTAATTACCACAGAGAGGATTACCCCATCATCTTCTTCATGTGCCCCGGGCCTGGGTACAAATACTGGTTCTGAGGGATAAAACCCGTCTTCTTGCCAAATCTGCAAAGTAAAAAGCAACTGAAATGTATTTTGAGCACTAACATTTCACTTGTAAAAGGAGCACAATAGCGCTAATATTTGTGCACTACACTAGCGATATAGGACCATGTTTCTAATGCTCTCATGTATAAGGCTAAGACAATTAGTAAAGCTGTCTGACTGCTCGTCCATATTGGAGCCTTTTACTACAGCAGGGACAATGCTATCAACCAACAGCTAAATTGCAAAAGCCATCAAGCTAAAAGGGACAGTCTACAATAGAATTGTTATTGTTTTCAAAGATAGATAATCCCTTTATTACCCATTCCCCAATTTTTCCTCTGTAATTACCTTGTATCTAAGCCTCTTCTGACAGCCCCCTGATCACGTGACTTTATATTCATTATCTATTGACTTGCATTTAGTACTGTGTTGTGCTAAATCTTAAAGGGACAGTCAACCATAGAATTGTTATTGTTTTAAAAGATAGATATTGCCCAGTTATGCATAACCAACACAGTTATATTAATGCACTTTTTACCTTTGTGATTACCTTGTATCTAGGAACCTTCTTCCAGCCCCCTGATCACATGACTGTGACTGTTTATTATCTATTGTCTTAAATTTAGCATTGTGTTGGGCTAAATCTTAAATAACTTTCTGTGCCTGAACACAGTGTTATCTATATAGCCCACGTGTACTTTCTGTCTCTTGTGTTGAAAAGAGATTTAAAAAGCCTGTGATAAGAGGCAGCCCTCAAAGGCTTAGAAATTAGCATATGAGCCTACCTATGTTTAGTTTAAACTAAGAATTCCAAGAGAACAAAGCAAATTTGATGATAGTCAATTAAAATTAAAAGTCCTATCTGAATAATGAAAGTTTAATTTATACTTGACTGCCCCTTTAAATAACTCCCCAGGCATTAACACATTGTTATCTATATGACCCACATGAACTAGCAGTCTCCTGTTGGGAAAAACAAATTACAAAAGCATGTGATTAAGAGGCTGTCTGTAGTGGCTTAGAAACAGGCAGAGATGTTATACAGGATATTAATCTAACAATGTTGTCTGTGCAAAGCTAGAGAATGGGTAGTAATAAAGGCGTTATCGATCTTTTTAAACAATAACAATTTGAGTGTAGACTGTCCCTTTAAAGTGATGGTAAATTTAACAAGCCGGCCTATCATCAATCAATGCAACTATATGAATAACTATCACAGAGATTACAAGTTGTGTTGTGTACACCCGGTGTGTAAATAACGCAAAAAATTAAGCCGTACCACACTTTCCATAGCGCTGACATTACAAGTTTCAAAAAAACCTTCTTGTGTTGTGCGTTATGGTGGGATAAGCTCCATACCGCACAAAAGGGCCTGACTTTACGTGCTTGTGCACGTTTTCCCCCATAGACATCAATGGAGTGAAATTTCAGTAGCTCTCATCCTATTGGCTGATTTGAATTATTCAGCCAATAGGAATGCAAGGTACCCCAAATATAAAGCGGGTATCTTGCATTCAATCGTCTGTGTGCCGTGCCGATCACATGAAGAGGATCTTCCGCGCTGGATGTCTCCGGGGCCGCCATTTCTGCTCCGCGGCCACCTCCCTTCCCCGTCGCCTTTGCTCCGGATTGTCAGGGTTTTTCCCTGTTTTGTTTGCCATGTGCTGCTGGCAGCCATTTTACTCACCTCTCTTCCTGACTTGGTGCATTGTGGGGGATGCTGCTCACTTCCTGCACTTCCTTTTATGGCCAGACTGTTGTGCATCATCCATGTGAGACAGGATGCAGTCTCAGAATTGTGATGTCATCACTTATTATTTAAAGGGCCTCTGTTTTTGGGCCGGGTGTACCCTCTGTCTGTTGCAGAGAATTGTGCTATGGAGGAGTATGTTGCTGATACTCTGTCACTGGGGATCATCCGCAAATCCTGCTCTCCTGCAGGGGCTGGCTTCTTCTTTGTGAAGAAAAAGGGTGGCGAGTTAAGACCATGTATCGATTATAGGGGTCTTAATCGTCTTACCATTAAGAATGCTTACCCTATTCCGCTCATTACGGAACTCTTTGACCGCCTCAAGGGAGCTACGGTCTTTACTAAACTTGATTTGAGAGGAGCGTTGTCTCAGACCTGTCTGTGAGAGTTCCTGTGTATTACCTGGCTGCCTGACGTGCTTTGGGAGCCAGGGATAACCCAGAACAACTGGAAAATGCAGAGAGTTTATCACCTGGAACTGGAGGGTTTCAAAATGGAGAGCCCCAACAGCCATGGACAACGGTGCAGTTTCATGAGTAACGAGTGCGGGCGGAAGGGGCCTGCCATCAATGGCTTCAATAGCAAGCGGAACGGACCGAGGCAAAACAGGAATGGAGTGCTTTGATGCAAAAGCACTGTCAATGAAATAGCCAGCAGCACCGGGTCAACAAGAGCCTGAGTGACTATGGAGGAGTCCACCCAGGAAAGGACAACCGTGACCAAAGGTTTCTCCTTAAGTGGTTCCGGGGACTAGGATAAACCACCCAAGGTCTGCCTCCGACAGGACCTTAGGTGTGAGCATTTCCCGGCCGTGTAGGACAAGACTTCAAAAGGTGGCCCTGTAACCCACAATAGAGGCAGAGCCCCTCCCTCCTCCTAAAGGCCCTCTCCGCCGCGGAGAGACGCATGAATCCCAACTGCATCGGCTCAGCAGTACCTGGTTACTCGGGACCAGGAGGCATGGGAGGAGAGGGAGGCATGGGTGGGAACGAACACGTAGGAGACAACGGAACAGGAGGTTTCCGCAAGCGCTCCTTGAAAGAGGGCCTCTCTCTGAGTCTGATGTCAATTAGGATAAAAAAAGACACCAATCTCCGTTGGAGGGTTCTCCATGGATCCTGACAAGTTATCTGCAGTTCTGCAGTGGCCTCGCCCAGTTGGTCTTCGGTCTATTCAACATTTTTCGGGGTTCGCCAATTACTATAGAAAGTTTATTAAAAACTTTTCTTCCTTGGTCAAACCTATCACAGACATGACCCGTAAAGAGAATGATCCACTCCATTGGCCACCTACTGCCATTGAGGCCTTTGATAGTCTTAAGACTGCCTTTGCTGCCGCTATAGTTCTGGCTCATCCTAACCCTGTCCTGCCTTTCGTTCTTGAGGTCGATGCGTCTGAGACTGGAGTAGGTGCCCTCTTGTCTCAACATCCTACGCCTGACGGTTCCTTGCATCCGTGTGGTTTCTTCTCTAAGAAATTGTCTCCAGCGGAGTGCAATTATGAAATTGGCGACAGGGAATTACTGGCCATAATTTTGGCACTCAAGGAATGGAGGCATCTTCTCGAGGGTACTAGCGTGCCAGTGCTCATTCTTACTGACCACAAGAATTTAACTTATCTATCTGAAGCAAAACATTTGTCTCCCCGACAGGCCAGATGGGCGCTATTTTTGTCTCGATTTAATTATGTGGTCTCCTACCTGCCTGGTAGTAAGAATGTTAGGGCTGATGCCCTCTCTCGACAATTTTCGCCTCTGTCCAAGGAGGAGTCTGTACCTACTCCTGTTATACCTCCTGACCATATTTTGGCTACCATACGTACTAATTTGACTTCTCCCTTGGGGGAGGAGATCCTGGCTGCACAAACCAATGCACCGCCTGAAAAACCTAGTGGTAAGTGTTTTGTTCCTGAGAATCTTCAAACTAAACTTTTGCACACTTACCACTATCCTAAAGCCGCAGGTCACCCAGGCAAGAACCAAATTATTTGGTCTGTCACTCGACAATTCTGGTGGCCAGGTCTTCGTTCTGATGTTGCTGCCTATGTTGCCTCCTGCTCAGTTTGTGCACAGAATAAGACTCCTCTACGTCTTCCTGTGGTTTTTCTTCAACCTATTGCTAATGGTGAGCGTCCTTTGGACACATCTTTCCATGGACTTCATTGTCGAGCTCCCTGTTTCCAATGGCAATACTGTTATCCTTATGGTGGTTGACTGTTTTTCTAAAATGTCACATTGCATTCCCTTGATGAAGCTGCCTACCGCTGAGGAGCTTGCTTCAATTTTTGCCCGGGAGGTCTTCCGTTTACATGGGTTACCCAAGGAGATAGTGTCGGACCGGGGTAGCCAGTTTGTCTCCAGATTTTGGCGTTCCTTTTGTGCTCAAATGGGGATCCAGCTTTCCTTCTCCTCAGCATATCACCCTCAATCCAATGGGGCTGCGGAACGGTCTAATCAAGCTCTGGAACAGTTCCTCCGTTGCTATGTATCAGATCACCACAATAATTGGTCTGAACTGTTACCTTGGGCAGAGTTTGCTCGTAATAGTGCTATTAATGCTTCCTCCAAGCTATCCCTGTTCATGGCGAATTATGGGTTTCAACCATCCTTGTTGCCTGATTCATTCATGTCTCAGGGTATTCTGGCTTTGGAGGAGCATCTCCGGCAACTCCGTTCTACTTGGGTGCAGATTCAGGATTGCCTTCATCGTTCTATGCAGCGCCAAAAGTTCCAGGCTGATCGTAGGCGCCTGCCCACACCTTCCTACCAGGTTGGTGAGAGAGTTTGGCTGTCCTCCCGCAACTTGAACCTTCGTGCGCCTTCCAATAAATTGGCTCCCCGTTATGTTGGTCCTTTTCGAATACTCCGACGGGTTAATCCTGTGGCCTACGCTCTTGACCTTCCTCCTGCTATGCGCATCTCCAATGTTTTTCATGTCTCCCTCTTGAAACCATTGGTTTGTAATCGGTTTACCACTGTGTTGCCTCGTCCCTGTCCTATCTTTGTTGACAACCATGAGGAGTATGAGGTCAGCAGCATTATTGACTCTCGTATGTCCAGGGGCCGTGTACAGTATTTGGTTCACTGGAGGGGCTACAGTCCGGAGGAGCGTTCTTGGGTTCCCTCCTCTAAAGTTCATGCTCCGGCCCGCCTCCGTACCTTCCATGCCCGTTTCCCCAATAAGCCTTTTGTCCTCCCGCAGGGGAGGGGTCGTTGAGGGGAGGGTACTGTCAGGGTTTTTCCCTGTTGTGTTTGCCATGTGCTGCTGGCAACCATTTTACTCACCTCTCTTCCTGACTTGGTGCATTGTGGGGGATGCTGCTCACTTCCTGCACTTCCTTTTATGGCCAGACTGTTGTGCATCATCCATGTGAGACAGGATACAGTCTCAGAATTGTGATGTCATCATTTATTATTTTAAGGGCCTCAGTATGCTTTGCCTTTGCGTTGTCTGAGACCTGTTTGTGAGAGTTCCTGTGTATTACCTGGCTGCCTGACGTCCTTCCTGGTTCCTGATCCCTGGCTTGTTCCTGACTCCGGCTCGTCTGACTATTCGCTTTGGCTCCTGACTTGGCTCGTCTGACTACCAGCTCTGTTTTTGACTCCTGGCTCGTTATTTGACTTGTGGACATTTTAGAATTTTTTGCTATTAATAAAGGTGTGATTATTTTTGCACTTCTCGTCTCAGTCTGATTCCTGGCACCCTAACACGGATGAAGATAGTAGAGGTCCCCGTGCTGGATGAAGCTGTCGCCACCTGGAAGAAGACCTTCACCACCGGACTTCAGGAACGGTGAGTACCTATTTCGGGGTTAGACTTAGGTTTTTTTGGGGGGTGTTTTTTTTCATGGGCTGATTGCCTTTTTAAGGACAATGCCCATACAAATGCCCCTTTAGGGGCAATGGGTAGCCTAGGTTTTTTTAGAGTTAGGTTTTTTTATTTTGGGGGGGTTAGTTGAGTGGGGTTTTTTACTGTTAGGGGTTAACTTGTATTTTTTAATGTAAAAGAGCTGTTAAACTTAGGGCAATCTTAGATTTTTTTTTATTTTTCGTAATTTTAGAGTTTTTATTTTTTTGTAATGTTAGGGGTTTTTTTTGTTTGTTTTTTCGTATTGTTAGGATTTTTTAATTTTGTAATTTAGCTTTTATTATTTTTCGTTTATTTTATTGTTTTAAAATAGTAATGTTAGGTTTAATTATAGTTTAAGCATAGTTTTTTTTATTTCACAGGTTCGTTTTTATTTATTTTAAGGTAATTATATTGTAACTTTAATTTAAAGTTACGGGGGTGTTAGGTTTAGGGGTTAATAGTTTAATTTAGTGTGTCGCAATGTGGTGGTTTAGGGCTTAATAGCTTTTTTTATAGTAGTTGCCGTGGGGGGGCGGCAGTTTAGGGGTTAACAGGTTTATTTACTGTTGGTGATGTGGGGGGTCGGCGGTTTAGGGATTAATACTTTAATTTAGTGTTGGTGATGTGGGGGGCTCGGCGGTTTAGGGGTTAATAGGTTTATGATAGTATTTGCGATGCGGGTATGGCGGTTTAGGGGTTAATAGGTAATTTATGAGTGTTAGTGTACTTTGTAACATTTTAGTCATGATTCATGTGAAACATTTTTGTTTTGCAAAATCCAAAACTACTGGTCTTCGTAGAATTGATTGTGTCGGTATAGGCTATAACGCTAGCCTTAAGTACATTTTTTTCCCCTGATGATGTTAATGCTGTTGTCCAATTAGATTTGTGGCATTTTGGAATGTTTGCATTTATAAAAAAAAAAAAGCCCTTTTGAGCATGCGTTCGATAAGTCATGAAACTGCTCTGCCTTCCAGCAACGCATGCGCATTTGCAATTTTTTTAAAAATCAATGCCCACAGCTCATTAGATATGGAGCACCTATAGCAATTATAACAGCATCCAATTACCATTGAGCTTTGCGCACAACAAGGGGGGGCTGGGTGAACAAATGCCGCTATACGATAGACAGAATCATATAATATAAATACCTAACGCCTAGATTTAGAGTTCTGCGGCCAAAGGGGTGCGTTAGCTACGCGTGCTTTTTTTCCCACACACCTTTTAAATACAGCTGGTATTTAGAGTTCACAGAATGGCTGGGTTTTCAGTGCGTTAGGCTCCAAAAAGGGAGCGTAGAGCATAATTTAACGCTACTGCAACTCTAGATACCAGCGGTGCTTACGGAAGCGGCCAGCTTAAAAAAACGTGCTCGTGCACGATATCCCCATAGAAAACAATGGGGCTGTTTGAGCTGAAAAAAAACCTAACACCTGCAAAAAAGCCGCGTTCAGCTCCTAACGCAGCCCCATTGTTGTCTATGGGGAAACACTTCCTAAGTCTGCACCTAACACTCTAACATGTACCCCGAGTCTAAACACCCCTAACCTTACACTTATTAACCCCTATTCTGCCGCCCCCGCTATCGCTGACACCTGCATATTATTATTAACCCCTAATCTGCCGCTACGTACACCACCGCCACCTACATTATAGCTATGTACCCCTAATCTGCTGCCCCTAACACCGCCGACCCCTATATTATATTTATTAACCCCTAATCTGCCCCCCACAACGTCGCCGCCAGCTACCTACACTTATTAACCCCTAATCTGCCGAGCGGACCGAACCCCTATTATAATAAAGTTATTAGCCCCTAATCCGCCTCACTCCCGCCTCAATAATCCTATAATAAATAGTATTAACCCCTAATCTGCCCTCCCTAACATCACCGACACCTAACTTCAATTATTAACCCCTAATCTGCCGACCGAATCTCGCCGCTACTGTAATAAATGGATTAACCCCTAAAGCTAAGTCTAACCCTAACACTAACACCCCCCTAAATTAAATATAATTTAAATCTAGCGAAATAAATTAACTCTTATTAAATAAATTATTCCTATTTAAAGCTAAAACATAATTTATGTAAGAACTTACCTGATAAATTCATTTCTTTCATATTAGCAAGAGTCCATGAGCTAGTGACGTATGGGATATACATTCCTACCAGGAGGGGCAAAGTTTCCCAAACCTCAAAATGCCTATAAATACACCCCTCACCACACCCACAATTCAGTTTAACGAATAGCCAAGAAGTGGGGTGATAAAAAAGTGCGAAAGCATATAAAATAAGGAATTGGAATAATTGTGCTTTATACAAAATCATAACCACCACAAAAAAGGGCGGGCCTCATGGACTCTTGCTAATATGAAAGAAATGAATTTATCAGGTAAGTTCTTACATAAATTATGTTTTCTTTCATGTAATTAGCAAGAGTCCATGAGCTAGTGATGTATGGGATAATGACTACCCAAGATGTGGATCTTTCCACACAAGAGTCACTAGAGAGGGAGGGATAAAATAAAGACAGCCAATTCCTGCTGAAAAAAATCCACACCCAAAATAAAGTTTAACGAAAAACATAAGCAGAAGATTCAAACTGAAACCGCTGCCTGAAGTACTTTTCTACCAAAAACTGCTTCAGAAGAAGAAAATACATCAAAATGGTAGAATTTAGTAAAAGTATGCAAAGAGGACCAAGTTGCTGCTTTGCAGATCTGGTCAACCGAAGCTTCATTCCTAAACGCCCAGGAAGTAGAAACTGACCTAGTAGAATGAGCTGTAATTCTCTGAGGCGGAGTTTTACCCGACTCAACATAGGCAAGATGAATTAAAGATTTCAACCAAGATGCCAAAGAAATGGCAGAAGCTTTCTGGCCTTTTCTAGAACCGGAAAAGATAACAAATAGACTAGAAGTCTTACGAAAAGATTTCGTAGCTTCAACATAATATTTCAAAGCTCTAACAACATCCAAAGAATGCAACGATTTCTCCTTAGAATTCTTAGGATTAGGACATAATGAAGGAACCACAATTTCTCTACTAATGTTGTTGGAATTCACAACTTTAGGTAAAAATTCAAAAGAAGTTCGCAACACCGCCTTATCCTGATGAAAAATCAGAAAAGGAGACTCACAAGAAAGAGCAGATAATTCAGAAACTCTTCTGGCAGAAGAGATGGCCAAAAGGAACAAAACTTTCCAAGAAAGTAATTTAATGTCCAATGAATGCATAGGTTCAAACGGAGGAGCTTGAAGAGCTCCCAGAACCAAATTCAAACTCCAAGGAGGAGAAATTGACTTAATAACAGGTTTTATACGAACCAAAGCTTGTACAAAACAATGAATATCAGGAAGAATAGCAATCTTTCTGTGAAAAAGAACAGAAAGAGCAGAGATTTGTCCTTTCAAAGAACTTGCGGACAAACCCTTATCTAAACCATCCTGAAGGAACTGTAAAATTCTCAGTATTCTAAAAGAATGCCAGGAAAAATGATGAGAAAGACACCAAGAAATATAAGTCTTCCAGACTCTATAATATATCTCTCGAGATACAGATTTACGAGCCTGTAACATAGTATTAATCACAGAGTCAGAGAAACCTCTTTGACCAAGAATCAAGCGTTCAATCTCCATACCTTTAAATTTAAGGATTTCAGATCCTGATGGAAAAAAGGACCTTGTGACAGAAGGTCTGGTCTTAACGGAAGAGTCCACGGTTGGCAAGAGGCCATCCGGACAAGATCCGCATACCAAAACCTGTGAGGCCATGCCGGAGCTACCAGCAGAACAAACGAGCATTCCTTCAGAATCTTGGAGATTACTCTTGGAAGAAGAACTAGAGGCGGAAAGATATAGGCAGGATGATATTTCCAAGGAAGTGATAATGCATCCACTGCCTCCGCCTGAGGATCCCGGGATCTGGACAGATACCTGGGAAGTTTCTTGTTTAGATGGGACGCCATCAGATCTATTTCTGGAAGTTCCCACATTTGAACAATCTGAAGAAATACCTCTGGGTGAAGAGACCATTCGCCCGGATGCAACGTTTGGCGACTGAGATAATCCGCTTCCCAATTGTCTACACCTGGGATATGAACCGCAGAGATTAGACAGGAGCTGGATTCCGCCCAAACCAAAATTCGAGATACTTCTTTCATAGCCAGAGGACTGTGAGTCCCTCCTTGATGATTGATGTATGCCACAGTTGTGACATTGTCTATCTGAAAACAAATGAACGATTCTCTCTTCAGAAGAGGCCAAAACTGAAGAGCTCTGAAAATTGCATGGAGTTCCAAAATATTGATCGGTAATCTCACCTCCTGAGATTCCCAAACTCCTTGTGCCGTCAGAGATCCCCACACAGCTCCCCAACCTGTGAGACTTGCATCTGTTGAAATTACAGTCCAGGTCGGAAGCACAAAAGAAGCCCCCTGAATTAAACGATGGTGATCTGTCCACCATGTTAGAGAGTGTCGAACAATCGGTTTTAAAGATATTAATTGAGATATCTTCGTGTAATCCTTGCACCATTGCTTCAGCATACAGAGCTGAAGAGGTCGCATGTGAAAACGAGCAAAGGGGATCACGTCCGATGCAGCAGTCATAAGACCTAGAATTTCCATGCATAAGGCTACCGAAGGGAATGATTGTGACTGAAGGTTTCGACAAGCTGTAATCAACTTTAGACATCTCTTGTCTGTTAAAGACAGAGTCATGGACACTGAATCCATCTGGAAACCCAGAAAGGTTACCCTTGTCTGAGGAATCAAAGAACTTTTTGGTAAATTGATCCTCCAACCATGATCTTGAAGAAACAACACAAGTCGATTCGTATGAGATTCTGCTAAATGTAAAGACTGAGCAAGTACCAAGATATCGTCCAAATAAGGAAATACCACAATACCCTGTTCTCTGATTACAGACAGCAGGGCACCGAGAACCTTTGTAAAAATTCTTGGAGCTGTAGCTAGGCCAAACGGCAGAGCCACAAACTGGTAATGCTTGTCCAGAAACGAGAATCTCAGGAACTGATAATGATCTGGATGAATCGGAATATGCAGATATGCATCCTGTAAATCTATTGTGGACATATAATTCCCTTGCTGAACAAAAGGTAAGATAGTCCTTACAGTTACCATCTTGAACGTTGGTATCCTTACATAACGATTCAATATTTTTAGATCCAGAACTGGTCTGAAAGAATTCTCCTTCTTTGGTACAATGAAGAGATTTGAATAAAACCCCATCCCCTGTTCCGGAACTGGAACTGGCATAATTACTCCAGTCAACTCTAGATCTGAAACACATTTCAGAAATGCTTGAGCTTTTACTAGATTTACTGGGACACGGGAAAGAAAAAATCTCTTTGCAGGAGGTCTCAACTTGAAACCAATTCTGTACCCTTCTGAAACAATGCTCTGAATCCAAAGATTGTGAACAGAATTGATCCAAATTTCCTTGAAAAAACGTAACCTGCCCCCTACCAGCTGAGCTGGAATGAGGGCCGCACCTTCATGTGGACTTAGAAGCAGGCTTTGCCTTTCTAGCTGGCTTGGATTTATTCCAGACTGGAGATGGTCTCCAAACTGAAACTGCTCCTGAGGATGAAGGATCAGGCTTTTGTTCTTTGTTGAAACGAAAGGAACGAAAACGATTATTAGCCCTGTTTTTACCTTTAGATTTTTTATCCTGTGGTAAAAAAGTTCCTTTCCCACCAGTAACAGTTGAAATAATGGAATCCAACTGAGAACCAAATAATTTGTTACCCTGGAAAGAAATGGAAAGTAAAGTTGATTTAGAAGCCATATCAGCATTCCAAGTTTTAAGCCATAAAGCTCTTCTAGCTAAAATAGCTAGAGACATAAACCTGACATCAACTCTGATAATATCAAAAAACATAATTTATGTAAGAACTTACCTGATAAATTCATTTCTTTCATATTAACAAGAGTCCATGAGCTAGTGACGTATGGGATATACATTCCTACCAGGAGGGGCAAAGTTTCCCAAACCTTAAAATGCCTATAAATACACCCCTCACCACACCCACAAATCAGTTTAACGAATAGCCAAGAAGTGGGGTGATAAGAAAAAAAGTGCGAAGCATATAAAATAAGGAATTGGAATAATTGTGCTTTATACAAAAAAATCATAACCACCACAAAAAAGGGTGGGCCTCATGGACTCTTGTTAATATGAAAGAAATGAATTTATCAGGTAAGTTCTTACATAAATTATGTTTTCTTTCATGTAATTAACAAGAGTCCATGAGCTAGTGACGTATGGGATAATGACTACCCAAGATGTGGATCTTTCCACACAAGAGTCACTAGAGAGGGAGGGATAAAATAAAGACAGCCAATTCCTGCTGAAAATAATCCACACCCAAAATAAAGTTTAACAAAAAACATAAGCAGAAGATTCAAACTGAAATCGCTGCCTGAAGAACTTTTCTACCAAAAACTGCTTCAGAAGAAGAAAATACATCAAAATGGTAGAATTTAGTAAAAGTATGCAAAGAGGACCAAGTTGCTGCTTTGCAGATCTGGTCAACCGAAGCTTCATTCCTAAACGCCCAGGAAGTAGATACTGACCTAGTAGAATGAGCTGTAATTCTCTGAGGCGGAATTTTACCCGACTCAACATAGGCAAGATGAATTAAAGATTTCAACCAAGATGCCAAAGAAATGGCAGAAGCTTTCTGGCCTTTCCTAGAACCGGAAAAGATAACAAATAGACTAGAAGTCTTACAGAAAGATTTCGTAGCTTCAACATAATATTTCAAAGCTCTAACAACATCCAAAGAATGCAACGATTTCTCCTTAGAATTCTTAGGATTAGGACATAATGAAGGAACCACAATTTCTCTACTAATGTTGTTGGAATTCACAACCTTAGGTAAAATTCAAAAGAAGTTCGCAACACCGCCTTATCCTGATGAAGAATCAGAAAAGGAGACTCACAAGAAAGAGCAGATAATTCAGAAACTCTTCTGGTAGAAGAGATGGCCAAAAGGAACAAAACTTTCCAAGAAAGTAATTTAATATCCAATGAATGCATAGATTCAAATGGAGGAGCTTGAAGAGCCCCCAGAACCAAATTCAAACTCCAGGAGGAGAAATTGACTTAATGACAGGCTTTATACGAACCAAAGCTTGTACAAAACAATGAATATCAGGAAGAATAGCAATCTTTCTGTGAAAAAGAACAGAAAGAGCAGAGATTTGACCTTTCAAGGAACTTGCGGACAAACCCTTATCTAAACCATCCTGAAGAAATTGTAATATTCTCGGTATTCTAAAAGAATGCCAAGAAAAAATGATGAGAAAGACACCAAGAAATATAAGTCTTCCAGACTCTATAATATATCTCTCTGGATACAAATTTACGAGCCTGTAACATAGTATTAATCACAGAGTCAGAGAAACCTCTTTGACCAAGAATCAAGCGTTCAATCTCCATACCTTTAAATTTAAGGATTTCAGATCCTGATGGAAAAAAGGACCTTGAGACAAAAGGTCTGGTCTTAACGGAAGAGTCCACGGTTGGCAAGAGGCCATCCGGACAAGATCCGCATACCAAAACCTGTGAGGCCATGCCGGAGCTACCAGCAGAACAAACGAGCATTCCTTCAGAATCTTGGAGATTACTCTTGGAAGAAGAACTAGAGGCGGAAAGATATAGGCAGGATGATACTTCCAAGGAAGTGAAAATGCATCCACTGCCTCCGCCTGAAGATCCCGGGATCTAGACAGATACCTGGGAAGTTTCTTGTTTAGATGAGAAGCCATCAGATCTATTTCTGGAAGTTCCCACATTTGAACAATCTGAAGAAATACCTCTGGGTGAAGAGACCATTCGCCCGGATGCAACGTTTGGCGACTGAGATAATCCGCTTTCCAATTGTCCATACCTGGGATATAAACCGCAGAGATTAGACAGGAGTTGGATTCCGCCCAAACCAAAATTCGAGATACTTCTTTCATAGCCAGAGGACTGTGAGTCCCTCCTTGATGATTGATGTATGCCACAGTTGTGACATTGTCTTATCTGAAAACAATGAACAACTCTCTCTTCAGAAGAGGCCAAGACTGAAGAGCTCTGAAAATTGCACGGAGTTCCAAAATATTGATCGGAAATCTCACCTCCTGAGATTCCCAAACCCCTTGTGCCGTCAGAGACCCCCACACAGCTCCCCAACCTGTAAGACTTGAATCTGTTGAGATTATAGTCCAGGTCGGAAGAACAAAGAAGCCCCCTGAACTAAACGATGGTGATCTGTCCACCATGTCAGAGAGTGTCGTAAAATCGGTTTAAAGATATTAATTGAGATATCTTTGAGTAATCCCTGCACCATTGGTTCAGCATACAGAGCTGAAGAGGTCGCATGTGAAAACGAGCAAAGGAGATCGCATCTGATGCGGCAGTCCTAAGACCCAACATTTCCATGCATAAGGCTACCAAAGGGAATGATTGTGACTGAAGGTTTTGACAAGCTGATATCAATGTTAAACTTCTCTTGTCTGACAAGGACAGAGTCATAGACACTGAATTTATCTAGAAACCTAAAAAGGTTACCCTTGTCTGAGGAATCAATGAACTGAATGGTAAATTGATCCTCCAACCATGAACTTGAAGAAACAACACAAGTCGATTCGTATGAGATTCTTCGAAAATGAGAAGACTGAGCAAGTACCAAGATATCGTCCAAATAAGGAAATACCAAAACCCTATTCTCTGATTACAGAAGAAGGGCACCGAGAACCTTTGAAAAAAATTCTTGGAACTGAGGCTAGACCAAACAGTAGAGCCACAAAACTGGTAATGCTTGTCTAAAAAGAGAATCTCAGACACTAAAAGTGATCTGGATGAATCGGAATATGCAGATACACATCCTGTAAATCTATTGTAGATATATAATGCCCTTGCTAAACAAAAGGCAGGATAGTCCTACAGTAACCATCTTGAATGTTGGTATCCTAACATAACGAATCAATAATGATAGATCCAGAACTGGTCTGAAGGAATTGACCTTCTTTGGTACAATGAAGAGATAAAATAAAACCCCAGCCCCTGTTCCAGAACTGGAACTGGCATAAATACTCCAGCCAACTCTAGATCTGAAACACATTTCAGAAATGCTGAGCCTTGCTGTGTCAACTGGGACACGGGAAAGAAAAGAATCTCTTAGCAGGAGGCCTTAACTTGAAGCCAATTCTGTACCTTTCTGAAACAATGTTTCTGAAACCAGAGATTAAGAACGGAATTGATCCAAATTTCTTTGAAGAAAACGTAATCTGCCCCATACCAGCTGAGCTGGAATAAGGGCCGCACCTTCATAGGTACTTAGGAGCTGACTATAGGTTTCTATAAGGCTTGGCTATATTCCAAACTGGAAATAGTTTCCAAACTGATACCGCTCCTGAGGATGAAGGATCAGGCTTTTGTTCCTTGTTGTGAGGAAAGGAACGAAATGATTATTTACCCTGGAAAGAAAGGGAAAGCAAAGTTGACTTAGAAGACATGTCAGCATTCCAAGTTTAATCCATAAAGCTTTTCTAGCTAAAATAGCTAGAGACATATACCTGACATCAACTCTAATGATATCAAAAGATGGTATCACCAATAAAATAATTAGCATGTTATAGAATAATAATAATGCTATAAAATTATGATCTGTTACCTGTTGCGCTAAAGCTTCTAACCAAAAAGTTGAAGCTGCAGCAACATCCGCTAAAAATATAGCAGGTCTAAGAAGATTACCTGAACATAAGTAAGCTTTTCTTAGAAAAGATTCAATTTTCCTATCTAAAGGATCCTTAAATGAAGTACTATCTGCCATAGGAATAGTAGTATATTAGCAGGAGTAGAGACAGCCCCATAACCTTAGGGATTTTTGTCCCAAAAAACTCTAATCTGTCAGATGGCACAGGATATAATTTGCTTAAACGTCTAGAAAGAGTAAATAAATTACCCAAATTATTCCATTCCCTGGAAATTACTTCAGAAATAGCATCAGGGAGATAAAACACTTCTGGAATAACTACAGGAGATTTAAAAACCTTATTTAAACGTTTACATTTAGTATCAAGAGGACCAGAATCCTCTATTTCTAATGCAAATAACACTTCTTTAAGTAAAGAACAAATAAATTCCATCTTGAACAAATACAAAGATTTATCAGCATCAACCTCTGAGACAGAAACCTCTGAACCAGAAGAACCATTATCAGTATCAGAATGATGATGTTCATTTAAAAATTCATCTGAAAAAAAGAGAAGTTTTAAAAGACTTTTATGTATACTAGAAGGAGAAATAACAGACATAGCCTTCTTAATGGATTTAAAAAATAAAATCTCTTATGTTATCAGGAACACTCTGAAAATTAGATGTTGACGGACAGCAACAGGTAATGTAATAGTACTAAAGGAAATTTAATCTGCATTAATAAGTTTGACATGACATGCAATACAAATAACAGCTGGAGAAACAGATACCAAAAGTTTATAGCAGACTTAGCTTGGTAGCTCCAGCACTGTGCAGTGATTTTCCTGTAGTATCTTCTGACTCAGTTGCAACGTGGAACATCTTACAATATGTAAAAGAAAAAAAAAACAACATATAAAGCAAAATTGATCAAATTCCTTAAATGACAGTTTCAGGAATGGGAAAAAAATGCCAGTGAACAAGCTTCTAGCAACCAGAAGCAATAAATAAAGAGACTTAAATAATGTGGAGACAAAAATGACGCCCATATTTTTTAGCGCCAAAAAAGACGCCCACATTATTTGGCGCCTAAAATGTTTTTGGCGCCAAAAATGACGCCACATCCGGAACGCCGACATCTTTGACGCAAAATAACGTCAAAAAATGACGCAACTTCCGGCGACACGTATGACGCCGGAAACGGAAAAGAATTTTTGCGCCAAAAAAGTCCGCGCCAAGAATGACGCAATAAAATGAAGCATTTTCAGCCCCCGCGAGCCTAACAGCCCACAGGGAAAAAAGTCAAATTTTTGAGGTAAGAAAAAATATGATAATTCAATGCATAATCCCAAATATGAAACTGACTGTCTGGAAATAAGGAAAGTTGAACATTCTGAGTCAAGGCAAATAAATGTTTGAATACATATATTTAGAACTTTATAAATAAAGTGCCCAACCATAGCTTAGAGTGTCACAGAAAATAAGACTTACTTACCCCAGGACACTCATCTACATGTTTGTAGAAAGCCAAACCAGTACTGAAACGAGAATCAGTAGAGGAAATGGTAAATATAAGAGTATATCGTCGATCTGAAAAGGGAGGTAAGAGATGAATCTCTACGACCGATAACAGAGAACCTTATGAAATAGACCCCGTAGAAGGAGATCACTGCATTCAATAGGCAATACTCTCTTCACATCCCTCTGACATTCACTGCACGCTGAGAGGAAAACCGGGCTCCAACTTGCTGCGGAGCGCATATCAACGTAGAATCTAGCACAAACTTACTTCACCACCTCCCTTGGAGGCAAAGTTTGTAAAACTGATTTGTGGGTGTGGTGAGGGGTGTATTTATAGGCATTTTAAGGTTTGGGAAACTTTGCCCCTCCTGGTAGGAATGTATATCCCATACGTCACTAGCTCATGGACTCTTGTTAATTACATGAAAGAAATGGCATCACAGATAAAATTATTAGCATGTTGAAGAAGAATAATAATATCATGAGAATCACGATGTGTTACTTGTTGCGCTAAAGTTTCCAACCAAAAAGTTGAAGCTGCAGCAACATCAGCCAAAGATATAGCAGGTCTAAGAAGATTACCTGAACACAGATAAGCTTTTCTTAGAAAGGACTCAATTTTCCTATCTAGAGGATCCTTAAACGAAGTACCATCTGACGTAGGAATAGTAGTACGTTTAGCAAGGGTAGAAATAGCCCCATCAACTTTAGGGATCTTGTCCCAAAATTCTAATCTGTCAGACGGCACAGGATATAATTGCTTAAAACGTTTAGAAGGAGTAAATGAATTACCCAAATTATCCCATTCTTTGGAAATTACTGCAGAAATAGCATTAGGAACAGGAAAAACTTCTGGAATAACCACAGGAGCTTTAAATACCTTATCTAAACGTTTAGAATTAGTATCAAGAGGACCAGAATCCTCTATTTCTAAAGCAATTAGTACTTCTTTAAGTAAAGAACGAATAAATTCCATTTTAAATAAATATGAAGATTTATCAGCATCAACCTCTGAGACAGAATCCTCTGAACCAGAGGAATCATCAGAATCAGAATGATGATGTTCAGTTAAAAATTCATCTGTAGGGAGAGAAGTTTTAAAAGATTTTTACGTTTACTAGAAGGAGAAATAACAGACATAGCCTTCTTTATGGATTCAGAAACAAAATCTCTTATATTATCAGGAACATTCTGCACCTTAGATGTTGAAGGAACTGCAACAGGCAATGGTACTTTACTAAAGGAAATATTATCTGCTTTAACAAGTTTGTCATGACAATCAATACAAACAACAGCTGGAGGAATAGCTACCAAAAGTTTACAGCAGATACACTTAGCTTTGGTAGATTCAGCACTTGACAGCGATTTTCCTGTAGTATCTTCTGACTCAGATGCAACGTGAGACATCTTGCAATATGTAAGAGAAAAAACAACATATATATAAAGCAAAATTGATCAAATTCCTTAAATGACAGTTTCAGGAATGGGAAAAAATGCCAAAGAACAAGCTTCTAGCAACCAGAAACAATAAAAAATTAGACTTAGGGGGGCGGAGCTAGCAGCCGAAGAAGCCAGACGTTTTTCTCTATAGCTCCTGACATAAGATTAAATATACTAATATTTTAAGCAAACTAAGGACTCTTAAACTCTAATAATCGCACTTGGAAGAGCAGTACAAATTTTATTGGTCATTGTCAAAAAAGCATTAGACGCTACAGCGGCATAGAGATCTTTTGGCCTGAGCTGACAACTGTGCAGAGTTAGCCGCCATTATACAGAACAACTACGCGCCTACGTTACTGATAGAGGCACATTCCCTGCAAGTTTAGAGGCGCCCTCAGCTATAGTATGGAGAAACTGCTTTCAACTAAGCTACGTGGCTTGCTGTTCTCCTTGGACACCCAACAACAAGATCTCATTGATGAATTGAGAAGGGCTGTGGGCGCGCAACCGGATCTCATGCCAGCATGTAAGACCGAGGAAAATCCTTGTACTAATGTCCCAGATGCATTGCATTGGGAAGGAATGGTGTCTCAAGAGACCGGGGACATACGTAATGCAGGAACATGGATCCCTGAATCCAAGATGGCGATGCAGCTCAATCCCTTACAGCTCTCTACAGCTGAGGTGGGGACTCTCAGGCGCAGCGCAACGCAGCTCCGGAGTACTTTGACACAGATGGAAGAAGCAGAGAAAGAACCACAACCTACTCCATCTGCATGGAATCTTAGAGGGCATAATGCTGTTGTCGGAGCTGATGACGTCCAGCAGCACCAGGGTCTCTCTGCAGAGCTTTACAACAAGCCGACCCACGCTTTGTGGAATACAATCCAGACACTGGAAATCATAAGTGAGACTGGCGGAACCTGGAGATCTGCTGGGAGCGGAGGTGAGCAGAGTATGGTGAGGGGGACTTGTGTCCGTTGGGACCCGCTAGCCTCTGGCTACTACAGTGAAAGAACAACCTCAGTGATTTGGCATCCTGTGTACCAAATCACCCAGTCTGCCTTATTTTACATTCTAAGACCCATGCATTGGAACAAACTGGGCAGTTGCGGCATTGGTTAACTGAAGCCTCTCTTGCTGTAATATTGAGGACAGTCTGAACCTTTATAGATCTTTTGCCTCTGAAGCGATGTCCTTCATAACGCCACATGGACTGTTCTCATGCCAGTTAGTAATACTAACACCAAAGTGTTTTACTCTGTTTATATTTTTCAGCCATCACATTTATTATTATGTTTGATGTTCTCTATAATAATTTCTATTACACATCAGTAACTTAGTGCAATGTTCTATTTCTTAATAATATTCTTGCATTGATAAGTCTTATATATGGCGATACTTGTTATATCTGCAGTCAGAAGCAGATAAAATTTTGGATGGCAGCTTTGGGAATTTTTTTTTATCTTTTATATGTTTTTATTCCTTTTTTTTTCATGTATGCTTAGCCTCAGATTTGGTTAAAATATTCAATACATCTACTAAGCTAGCTAGGCGGCTTGAAAGTATGTGTTATATTTTTAGTAATGTTTATTCTGTTATGCCCTTAGGAGCACTCTCATCCTCAATATATACATTTTCCATTTGCTGCCTATTAACCATATTCGGGCTGAGGCCATATCTGCTTAAATACTATATATTTAACTATATGTTGCAACGAATCAACGGTTCATATAACTACTTTGTATATGTACAATTACAGTTCATAATATGTTGTTTTACATATGTGATAGACTAAAGCATGCATGAATTCTGATGACTGTTATCTGTCCTATATGCTAATGAACATTAATATGTATTCTCTATCTTTAGCCAATATTGTCTAGTTTGACGCCTTGCAATGTAAATGTCAGCTTTTGATTTATGCTAATTCTCTATAAGCTAACCGCTAGCTCTATATGAAATTCTATGCAAGAAGGGTGAAATCATTTACCATGGTCATAACTATAGATAAACCTCCCATTTTATAATATTATTCTTTGACAATGCTGAGTTTGATGCCTTGCACTGAATATATTGGATATCTATTCCTACCTGTTAGAATTCTAACTGCTTAATATTTAACCTTACGCCGTTATTGCTATGTATTGTAATTTTTACATGACATCCATTAGTAGGACTCAAGCATATATCATTCTTAGTTCCTTGTTAGCTTTTCTGTCTTATGCATGATCTGTTTTCTTACCAGAACGCCACTCTATATACCTTTAATAATCTATTACATGCTCTTTAGCAGGCCACACAAGAGCATGTTTATTCACCAAGCATATTGGTATTTTGTTTGATCATCTAAGGCTCTATTCAGTCAACTTGCCCTGGGTCTCTCACCCTTAATTGTCCTCTTTGTCTATGGAGGGTATAAAATCTTCAGATAAGGTTAGATTGCCTAATTCATATTCTCAGCATGGCCTAGCAATCACCTTAGCTTCCGCTGTAGTGTAGTACTCCGCTAAGGATAGGGATTAGCACTTTGAAGTACCTTGACTACTTGCTGGATTTAATGTTTTTATGGGGTTTGGCGGTATTCTTGCTATTCCTAATTCTAATGTATGCCAGTGTAGCGGGGTATACCTTTCTCCTAATAATACCCACTAAATAATTTACAAACAGATCTACTCCTTAGTTATATGCATAATGCTGTTATAATTAACAGAGTTGCCTTATGCCACTATTTAGTTATTCTACCTAGAGTTAAGATACCACTGCGCCCCACTACCCACTCCTAAGTAGACAAATCTCCCAAGACATATCTAATTTATCTTTTTAGCAATCTAGCTCCCTGGCCTACAGTCTCTATGTTTGTGCTCTCCCGGGCCCACTCCTAGTACCTCATGCTACTTACACTTATATATGGCTCCGCCCTCCCACCCCCTTTACCTATACATATAGCGGTGCTTACCCGCTGAATATCCCCCTCCCTTTATATATCTCGGCCCAAGAGTGGCTGATACTTATATTAAACCTCCACAGGCTGATATTTTGGTTTTAGATAATATTTTACTAGAATGTGGAGTTCATACGCTGATAATATAAAATGAAGTTCTATTTTTTTTTTCTCGCCAAAGATATTGTCTATCTTCATAACCAGACTTGAAATGTATTTTTTACTTGCTCAATATGCATATTATGATCTCAATTATGCTTTTGTATAGACAATGTATTTTTCTCTCTGTTGTAACTTTTGCCTTAGGGCGAGTCTTTGTTTTGATGTTATATGCTTTAACTTCAATAAAAAAATAATTTTCAAAAAAAAAAAAATGAGACTTAAATAATGTGGAGACAAAAGTGACGCCCATATTTTTTCGCGCCAAATAAGACGCCCACATTATTTGGCGCCTAAATGCTTTTTGGCGCCAAAAATGACGCCACATCCGGAACGCCGACATTTTTGGCGCAAAATAACGTCAAAAAATGACGCAACTTCCGGCGACACGTATGACGCCGGAAACGGAAATAGAATTTTTGCGCCAAAAAAGTCAGCGCCAAGAATGACGCAATAAAATGAAGCATTTTCAGCCCCCGCGAGCCTAACAGCCCACAGGGAAAAAGTCAAATTTTAAGGTAAGAAAAATGTTAAATTAAAATGCATTATCCCAAATATGAAACTGACTGTCTGAAAATAAGGAAAGTTGAACATTCTGAGTCAAGGCAAATAAATGTTTGAATACATATATTTAGAACTTTATAAACAAAGTGCCCAACCATAGCTAGGAGTGTCACAGAAAATAAGACTTACTTACCCCAGGACACTCATCTACATATAGCAGATAGCCAAACCAGTACTGAAACGAGAATCAGCAGAGGTAATGGTATATATAAGAGTATATCGTCGATCTGAAAAGGGAGGTAAGAGATGAATCTCTACGACCGATAACAGAGAACCTATGAAATAGACCCCTTAGAAGGAGATCACTGCATTCAAATAGGCAATACTCTCCTCACATCCCTCTGACATTCACTGCACGCTGAGAGGAAAACCGGGCTCCAACTTGCTGCGGAGCGCATATCAACGTAGAATCTAGCACAAACTTACTTCACCACCTCCATCGGAGGCAAAGTTTGTAAAAACTGAATTGTGGGTGTGGTGAGGGGTGTATTTATAGGCATTTTGAGGTTTGGGAAACTTTGCCCCTCCTGGTAGGAATGTATATCCCATACGTCACTAGCTCATGGACTCTTGCTAATTACATGAAAGAAATACTTACCTGTAAAATAAACCCTAATATAGCTACAATATAAATTATAATTATATTATAGCTATTTTAGGATTTATATTTATTTTACAGGTAACTTTGTATTTATTTTAACCAGGTACAATAGCTATTAAATAGTTAAGAACTATTTAATAGCTAAAATAGTTAAAATAATTACAAAATTACCTGTAAAATAAATACGAACCTAAGTTACAATTAAACCTAACACTACACGATCAATAAATTAATTAAATAAAATACCTACAATTACCTACAATTAAACCTAACACTACACTATCAATACATTAATTAAATACAATACCTACAAATAAATACAATTAAATAAACTAACTAAAGTACAAAAAATAAAAAAGAACTAAGTTACAAAAAATAAAAAAATATTTACAAACATTAGAAAAATATTACAACAATTTTAAACTAATTACACCTACTCTAAGCCCCCTAATAAAATAACAAAGCCCCCCAAAATAAAAAAATGCCCTACCCTATTCTAAATTACAAAAGTTCAAAGCTCTATTACCTTAACAGCCCTTAAAAGGAACTTTTGTGGGGCATGCCCCAAAGAATTCAGCTCTTTTGCCTGTAAAAAAAAACATACAATACCCCCCCAACATTACAACCCACCACCCACATACCCCTAATCTAACCCAACCCCCCCTTAAATAAACCTAACACTAAGCCCCTGAAGATCTTCCTACCTTGTCTTCACCATGCCAGGTTCACCGATCGATCCAGAAGAGCCTCCGATGTCTTGATCCAAGCCCAAGAGGGAGGCTGAAGAGTGACGTCCATCCTCCGGCTGAAGTCTTGATCCAAGCGGGCAGAAGAGGACATCCGGACCAGCAAACATCTTCATCCAAGCCGCATCTTCTATGTTCTTCAATTCGATGATGACCGGCTGATCTTCAAGACCTCCAGCGCGGATCCATCCATCTTCACCGAAGACTTCCCGACGAATGACGGTTCCTTTAAGGGACGTCATCCAAGATGGCGTCCCTCGAATTCCGATTGGCTGATAGGATTCTATCAGCCAATCGGAATTAAGGTAGGAAAATTCTGATTGGCTGATGGAATCAGCCAATCAGAATCAAGTTCAATCCGATTGGCTGATTCAATCAGCCAATCAGATTGCGCTCGCATTCTATTGGCTGTTCCGATCAGCCAATAGAATGCGAGCTCAATCTGATTGGCTGATCGGATCAGCCAATCGGATTGAACTTGATTCTGATTGGCTGATTCCATCAGCCAATCAGAATTTTCCTACCTTAATTCCGATTGGCTGATAGAATCCTATCAGCCAATCGGAATTCGAGGGACGCCATCTTGGATGACGTCCCTTAAAGGAACCGTCATTCGTCGGGAAGTCTTCGGTGAAGATGGATGGATCCGCGCTGGAGGTCTTGAAGATCAGCCGGTCGTCATCGGATTGAAGAACATAGAAGATGCGGCTTGGATGAAGATGTTTGCTGGTCCGGATGTCCTCTTCTGCCCGCTTGGATCAAGACTTCAGCCGGAGGATGGACGTCACTCTTCAGCCCCCCGCTTGGGCTTGGATCAAGACATCGGAGGCTCTTCTGGATCGATCGGTGAACCTGGCATGGTGAAGACAAGGTAGGAAGCTCTTCAGGGGCTTAGTGTTAGGTTTATTTAAGGGGGGTTTGGGTTAGATTAGGGGTATGTGGGTGGTGGGTTGTAATGTTGGGGGGGGTATTGTATGTTTTTTTTTTACAGGCAAAAGAGCTGAATTCTTTGGGGCATGCCCCACAAAAGGTCCTTTTCAGGGCTGGTAAGGTAAAAGAGCTTTGAACTTTTTTAATTTAGAATAGGGTAGGGCATTTTTTTATTTTGGGGGGCTTTGTAATTTTATTAGGGGGCTTAGAGTAGGTGTAATTAGTTTAAAATTGTTGTAATATTTTTCTAATGTTTGTAAATATTTTTTTATTTTTTGTAACTTAGTTCTTTTTTATTTTTTGTACTTTAGTTAGTTTATTTAATTGTATTTATTTGTAGGTATTGTATTTAATTAATGTATTGATAGTGTAGTGTTAGGTTTAATTGTAGGTAATTGTAGGTATTTTATTTAATTAATTTATTGATCGTGTAGTGTTAGGTTTAATTGTAACTTAGGTTCGTATTTATTTTACAGGTAATTTTGTAATTATTTTAACTATTTTAGCTATTAAATAGTTCTTAACTATTTAATAGCTATTGTACCTGGTTAAAATAAATACAAAGTTACCTGTAAAATAAATATAAATCCTAAAATAGCTATAATATAATTATAATTTATATTGTAGCTATATTAGGGTTTATTTTACAGGTAAGTATTTAGCTTTAAATAGGAATAATTTATTTAATAAGAGTTAATTTATTTCGTTAGATTTAAATTATATTTAACTTAGGGGGGTGTTAGTGTTAGGGTTAGACTTAGCTTTAGGGGTTAATCCATTTATTACAGTAGCGGCGAGATTCGGTCGGCAGATTAGGGGTTAATAATTGAAGTTAGGTGTCGGCGATGTTAGGGAGGGCAGATTAGGGGTTAATACTATTTATTATAGGGTTATTGAGGCAGGAGTGAGGCGGATTAGGGGTTAATAACTTTATTATAGTAGCAGTGCGGTCCGCTCGGCAGATTAGGGGTTAATAAGTGTAGGCAGGTGGAGGCGACGTTGAGGGGGGCAGATTAGGGGTTAATAAATATAATATAGGGGTCGGCGGTGTTAGGGGTACATAAGGATAACGTAGGTAGCGGCGCTTTGCGGTCGGCAGATTAGGGGTTAATTATTGTAGGTAGCTGGCGGCGACGTTGTGGGGGGCAGGTTAGGGGTTAATAAATATAATATAGGGGTCAACGGTGTTAGGGGCAGCAGATTAGGGGTACATAAGTATAACGTAGGTGGCGGTCGGCAGATTAGGGGTTAAAAATATTTTATCGAGTGGCGGCGATGTGGGGGGGCCTCGGTTTAGGGGTACATAGGTAGTTTATGGGTGTTAGTGTACTTTAGAGCACAGTAGTTAAGAGCTTTATAAACCGGCGTTAGCCCAGAAAGCTCTTAACTACTGACTTTTTTCTGCGGCTGGAGTTTTGTCGTTAGATTTCTAACGCTCACTTCAGCCACAACTCTAAATACCGGCGTTAGAAAGATCCCATTGAAAAGATAGGATACACAATTGACGTAAGGGGATCTGCGGTATGGAAAAGTCGCGGCTGAAAAGTGAGCGTTAGACCCTTTCCTGACTGACTCCAAATAACGGCGGTAGCCCAAAACCAGCGTTAGGAGCCTCTAACACTGGTTTTGACTGCTACCGCCCAACTCTAAATCTAGGCCTTAGTGACTTTTTAAAAAATAAAGTTAGAGACTCTACTAGTTATAATCTCTTTTATTAGAATCAGGCTTCTAAACTATGTAAATTACCATCACTTTAATGTAAAACACACTCAAGGTTGCTTGTTGAACATGGTGCTCTATAAAGACTTAAACACTTGTAGAAGCTACTCAGCCTCCCCATGGCCAATAGCTGAAAGCATTAAGTGATTAAAGGCTTACAGAGGTCATTCCCCAGGGAAGTTGCCTATTCTATCCCCTTAATGTACCCTACCTGTAACAGATGACAAAGAGACTAGGTATGGGATAACAATACACACATATAACATAGATGGCGGCATATGAGACTTTTAACTACTAAGAACTACAAGAGGTAAGCGGCCCCATCCCAACTGCAGTGAAGCTTTGCTTCGCCCCCCTAGGAGATGATACTTAGGGGGTTTGAGAACTCCTGGCCGACCTACATGCAGGAAGGAAGGAAGGGGCACTTTGGGTGCTTCCCAAAGCAATCTTCCCTTCCCATCAGTTTGGTCATCACTCTCCCAATCCTCCCTCACCCCGATACTCAAGGCTACCAAATTTCCTAACAAGAGTTAGCCTCCCATACTCCTTCCCGCCATCCAGACCCCTATACTCCCAACTTACAGGAGGGGCTCAGAGTCCTTCTGATATCCTCAATAAAGATATCCAGTCCCTTATCCGACAAGTATAGCCAATCTTGCCTGTAAAACTCTCTTTTGTCTGCCTCAATTGCTTTTTGTCATACTACAAAATCTCCCAACCCTATGACTGTTCTACCAGCATCCCAGTTTAGTGTCTTCCTTAACCTGTACCCAGCCCCGTCTAAAATCATGTACCGCCAATTGATCCTAGCGATCACATTGGACCACTCCACTAACACTACCCATGCCCAAGCTTTACTCTACCCTATGTCGGACGGTATAATCTTAGTGAAGTGTAAGATCGGAATAAGGCCCAAATTATTACCTCCCAAATGAAAGATAATAATGTTGGGCTGGCTCCATCTTCTGTGGGCCTTGATCAGTGTGTCTGGCAGGCCCAACAAGCACATCCCCTATGCCCTAGCTACTGAATGAACACCTTGGCAGGGGTCAATCCCAAATTCAGCCCCCCAGGAAGGGACACCACTCTAACAGAAACTTAATGGACAAAGTAGTGATGTCATTGCAGCAGGAAGAATCCAGTAGAAGAAAGAGAACTTAAAGACCAAGGTAAGCCCATCCTAGCACCACCACGCTGCCTCCCCCCCCCCGAAAATCCATCTTCTCCTATTTCATTCCCTCCCAAGCATTAACCCTTAAGGTGCTGCAAGCCCATTGCAGGGCTCTCCACTATCAAACTTTACAATGCGACTTACTGCTTGGGCCAGCTAAAGGGATAGAAAGGTCAAAAATGAAATATGCATGGGTTCATTTCAATTTGAAACAGACGCATTTTACATTATACTTCATTTAGCAAAAATGCTTCTAATAAAAGTTATTTCTGTTTTTCTGCAGCATACACACATATCCTGTGAGTGCACGTGCACCAGTATACAAATGCCACACCTTCTCAGTGAGTCAGCAGTGGCTTGTATGGCACAAATTACACCTTCAGAGGTAATAACTTTTATTAGAAGCATTTTTGCTAATGAAGGTATATTGCTTCTATTTCAAATTGAAATGCACCTATGTACATTTCATTTTTATCCTTTCTATCCCTTAAAGAGAGATGAAACCCACAATTTTTCTTTCATAATTTAGATAAAACAGACAATTTTAAACATTTTTCTGATTTACTTCTATTATCAATTTTGCTTTATTCTCTTGCTATCCTTTCTTGAAGGAGCAGCAATGCACTTCTTGGAGCTAGCTGAAGACACCAGTAAGCCAATTACAAGAGGCATATATGTGCAGACACTATTCAGCAGCTAGCTCCCAGCTCCTGAACATATCTAGATATGTTTTTCAACAAAGGATACCAAGAAAATGAAGCACATGAGATAAAAGAAGTACGTTGGAAAGTTATGTAAAAATGTATGCTCCATCGCAATCATGAAAGACAAATTTTAGGTTTCGTGTCCCTTTAAGCTTAAATGAAGATAAACTCAAGTGCACCATATTGTGAGTAGTCTGAGGTTACAGATCCCCACCCTATTGTCTATTTGGGAAATGATGTTAAGGATTATGGTCTAGTAGTTTATAAACTGGGGGTAACATAAAACATCTCTATAACAGAGACACTTGATCCCAGCAGATTTCACAGCTTACAACAGCAATGGAAATCAAGTCCATATAAACAAAACCATGATAAATATTTATTACCATCAGATCCTTCGTTTCTACGTTCACTTTTAGTAATGAGCTTCCCACAAGATGTTGAAATCCACATCCATAAAAGTAGCGGTACTTCTTGGTATTATACATGGAGTAGTTGATTTGTGGAAATTCTAAGCCTCCCAGTTCCTCCAGGCATTTGTTGTGAAGACTTTCATAAGTGCACCACACCTAGGGTAAATAGATAGATATGTAGATATGTAGATAGACAGACCCACATATGGGGGCCGAAATATCAACCTCCAAATGGAGCTTGATGCCCCTTATTTCTAAAGACCGCTGCCCATAACTTGTCCGCCTGCTCTGAGGCTGCAGACATCAATCTGCCCGATCCTATACGATCAGGCTGAGCTAGGGGCTGATTGGCCGTGAATCTGCAGGGGGCAGCATTGCACAAGCAGTTCACAAGAACTGCTTGTGCAATGATAAATGCAGACAGTGTATGCTGTCAGCATTTATCGATATGTGGCGGACATGATACACTACATCGTATCATGTCCGCTCGCACTTACATAAATCGGCCCCATAAACATAAGAGCTAGCTTACTTTCAAATCCCAAGTAGAGCTCTTCAGCTATTTGTGCTGTAGCTGTGTCTAAAGATATGTGACAATACTAAGGGCCAGATTATGAGTGGAGCGCAAATTAGCACTTCCGCTCTAGCGTTAATTGCACTAGAAGTAAGCTTTTTCCGTGCTTCGGGTTGCACTCGTATTATGAGTTGAAAGTAAACTGTTTTCGCTTTGCACGCAAACCCCCATGATAAACCCCTTAGAGCTTGGTGCAAACATTTGCGCTCCACTAGTAATCTGGATCTAAATAAGTAAACATCTAAAATCCCATTTCATAAACTGCTGAACCTAAAGACTGCAACTTTCTTGCAATTGTGATTTATCATTCTTAAGATGTATGGATTTCAATATCAGGATTTAGAATGGCAACTCAGATTAAAGGGACATTAAACACTAAATAAATGCTAAATAGAATGATGCACTCAAAGAACAGATTAGTCTGAGAATAACATGTAGATGTATTTTTTAGTATCATTAGTTGTTTAAATAGTGACAAAATAAGTGTAAAGTTTTGGTGTCTATAAAACAATGGGAGCTGCTATGTTGTAACTTAGGTTACTTTCTCTGCTGTGGCCAATTAGGGACAGTTATAAATAGGTCACTAGAGTGTGCAGCCAATGGCTGTGTGTTATATAACAGTGTTCTGCTCTTCCTTTTCTAACAGGAACTGAAAAGCTCACAATTTCAGAATGGAATTACAGGAAAAGGGGACAAAATAAATAATGAAAGTATATTTCAGAGGGGTTTTTATATACAATTTATCATTTCATATAACCATCTCAAAGTGTTTAATATACCATTAAGCAAACAACGCTGCAAAATATAGATGTAGTGATGTGTCTTCATTTAGCAGAGGATAAAGGTATCAACGTGATCATTAGGGGCATTTCTTATATTTAACTGTTATATCATTTCTAATATTGTCCATTCTAAGCAAATAATCTTTGTCAGGATAATTAGAGTAATTGTGACATTGACCTCTTGCTTACTGTCACTAAACTGATTAGCTGCATTTTACAGAGGGATGGAAAATACAACTGTGGTTGTTTAGAGATTGTCTTTTTTTCAGGACTGACTTTTCTTTTTAGAGGTTGTACCCTGAGGGCTGTGTTTGGGGAGGGATAGGAGAAACCTAGAAGGTAAATGTATTCAAGAGGGAGGAAGCATGGCCCCTCTTATAAACGTGACCCTTAGCCTCTGGCGCTGTCTACGTCATACCGTTCCATCGGCTCGTTTAACTGCAGTGGCCGTTGTATAATTTAAATGATTCAAGTCTTTATATACTGGTGTGTTGCTGTTGATATTCAGCGGTAAAACAAATCGCCGCGGAAATGGCCTCGCAACTTTATTATAGACCTGTAGAAAAAACAGTTAAGCACTGATTACCGCTCACACATTAATACTTGTAAGGGAAAACTCTTGCGCACAATCATAGAATACACAAACAAAATATAAAGCTACTAGAACTTATGGGACGTTAAACTAAGTTTTGTTTCTTGCATCTAATAGAGGACAAGTTAAATTGTATTAGATTTTATTGAAAACAATATGGTCCTGTGGTGAATAAAATATATACTTTTACGTGGCTGATAACCAGTAGAGCTCTGGGAGTTGTCCTTATAAATCAATAAACATTTGTCCCTAGGTATCAGTTGTGCACAAACATGCACTTCCAGTTAGATTTAAAATCAGTTTGCACAGTGCTATCTTCTTTATACACAACAGTATTTTTACTATGTTTAAGTTGAGCTCTTTCATATCCAAGACATACAGTACATTTTTGGGTTTAAGGGGTCATGAAAGACAACAGTGTGCTGGGGCAACCAAGCTGATCGGTAGGTATCTAAAACCACCTTTTTAATGCTGTTTTGTAGCAGCCTATACATGGTACCATAGTATAGTACAGTATAGTATAGTACAGTATAGTACAGTATATTGTAGTGTAGTATACTATAGAACAGTAAAGTATACAATAGTATAGTACAGTACAGTATAGTACAGTATAGTATATTGTAGTGTAGTATACTATATTACAGTAAAGTATATAGTAGTATAGTATATTATAGTACAGTACAGTATATTGTAGTGTAGTATACTATTGTACAGTAAAGTATACAATAGTATAGTACAGTACAGTATATTGTAGTGTAGTATACTATTGTACAGTAAAGTATACAATAGTATAGTACAGTATAGTAAAGTACAGTATATTGTAGTGTAGTATACTATTGTACAGTAAAGTATACAATAGTATAGTACAGTACAGTATAGTATATTGTAGTGTAGTATACTATTGTACAGTAAAGTATACAGTAGTATAGTACAGTATTTTGTTTAGTAGTATACTATTGTACAGCAAAGTATACAATAGTATAGTACAGTACAGTATAGTACAGTATATTGTAGTGTAGTATACTATTGTACAGTAAAGTATAAATAGTATAGTATAGTACAGTACAGTATATTGTAGTGTAGTATACTATTGTACAGTAAAGTATACAATAGTATAGTACAGTACAGTATATTGTAGTGTAGTATACTATTGTACAGTATACAATAGTATAGTACAGTGTAGTGAAGCATACTATTGTAGAATAAAGTAAACAATATTATATTACAGTACAGTATAGTACAGTACAGAATATTGTAGTGTAGTATACTATTGTACAGTAAAGTATACTATAGTATAGTACAGTATAGTACAGTATATTGTAGGGTAGTATACCAATTGTATAAGCACAATATTTACCAGTGCTATACCACGACTGCATATAAGCACAATATTTACCAGTGGTATAACACGCTGCTTATAAGCACAATATTTACTAGTGGTATAACATGGCTGCATATAAGCACAATACTTACCAGTGGTATAGCACGGCTGCATATAAGCACAATATTTACCAGTGGTATAGCACGGCTGCATATAAGCACAATATTTACCAGTGGTATAACACGGCTGCATATAAGCACAATATTTACCAGTGGTATAACACGGCTGCATATAAGCACAATATTTACCAGTGGTATAACACGGCTGCTTATAAGCACAATATTTTCCAGTGGTATACCACGACTGCATATAAGCACAATATTTACCAGTGGTATAACACAGCTGCTTATAAGCACAATATTTACCAGTGGTATAACACGGTTGCTTATAAGCACAATATTTACCAGTGGTATAACACGGCTGCTTATAAGCACAATATTTACCAGTGGTATAACACGGCTGCATATAAGCACAATATTTACCAGTGGTATAACACGGCTGCATATAAGCACAATATTTACCAGTAGTATAACACGGCTGCATATAAGCACAATATTTACCAGTGGTATAACACGGCTGCATATAAGCACAATATTTACCAGTGGTATAACACGGCTGCATATAAGCACAATATTTACCAGTGGTATACCACGGCTGCATAAAAGCACAATATTTACCAGTGGTATAACACGGCTGCTTATAAGCACAATATTTACCAGTGGTATAACACGGCTGCATATAAGCACAATATTTACCAGTGGTATAACACGGCTGCATATAAGCACAATATTTACCAGTGGTATAACACGGCTGCATATAAGCACAATATTTACCAGTGGTATACCACGGCTGCATATAAGCACAATATTTACCAGTGGTATAACACGGCTGCTTATAAGCACAATATTTACCAGTGGTATAACACGGCTGCTTATAAGCACAATATTTACCAGTGGTATAACACGGCTTCTTATAAGCACAATATTTATCAGTGGTATACCACGGCTGCATATAAGCACAATATTTACCAGTAGTATAACACGGCTGCTTATAAGCACAATATTTACCAGTGGTATAACACGGCTGCATATAAGCACAATATTTACCAGTGGTATAACACGGCTGCTTATAAGCACAATATTTACCAGTGGTATAACACGGCTGCATATAAGCACAATATTTACCAGTGGTATAACACGGCTGCTTATAAGCACAATATTTACCAGTGGTATACCACGGCTGCATATAAGCACAATATTTACCAGTGGTATAACACGGCTGCTTATAAGCACAATATTTACCAGTGGTATAACACGGCTGCATATAAGCACAATATTTACCAGTGGTATAACACGGCTGCTTATAAGCACAATATTTACCAGTGGTATACCACGGCTGCAAATAAGCACAATATTTACCAGTGGTATACCACAGCTGCATATAAGCACAATATTTACCATTGGTATAACACGGCTGCATATAAGCACAATATTTACCAGTGGTATAACACAGCTGCATATAAGCACAATATTTACCAGTGGTATAACACGGCTGCATATAAGAACAATATTTAGCAGTAGTATAACAGCTGCATATAAGCACAATATTTACCAGTGGTATAACACGGCTGCATATAAGCACAATATTTACCAGTGGTATACCACGGCTGCATATAAGCACAATATTTACCATTGGTATAACACGGCTGCATATAAGCACAATATTTACCATTGGTATAACACGGCTGCATATAAGCACAATATTTACCAGTGGTATACCACAGCTGCATATAAGCACAATATTTACCATTGGTATAACACGGCTGCATATAAGCACAATATTTACCAGTAGTATAACAGCTGCATATAAGCACAATATTTACCATTGGTATAACACGGCTGCATATAAGCACAATATTTACCAGTAGTATAACACGGCTGCATATAAGCACAATATTTACCAGTAGTATAACACGGCTGCTTATAAGCACAATATTTACCAGTGGTATAACACGGCTGCATATAAGCACAATATTTACCAGTGGTATAACACGGCTGCTTATAAGCACAATATTTACCAGTGGTATAACACGGCTGCATATAAGCACAATATTTACCAGTGGTATAACACGGCTGCTTATAAGCACAATATTTACCAGTGGTATACCACAGCTGCATATAAGCACAATATTTACCATTGGTATAACACGGCTGCATATAAGCACAATATTTACCAGTGGTATAACACGGCTGCATATAAGCACAATATTTACCAGTGGTATACCACGGCTGCATAAAAGCACAATATTTACCAGTGGTATAACACGGCTGCATATAAGCACAATATTTACCAGTGGTATAACACGGCTGCATATAAGCACAATATTTACCAGTGGTATACCACGGCTGCATATAAGCACAATATTTACCAGTGGTATACCACGGCTGCATATAAGCACAATATTTACCAGTGGTATACCACGGCTGCATATAAGCACAATATTTACCAGTGGTATAACACGGCTGCATATAAGCACAATATTTACCAGTGGTATAACACGGCTGCATATAAGCACAATATTTACCAGTGGTATAACACGGCTGCATAAAAGCACAATATTTACCAGTGGTATAACACGGCTGCTTATAAGCACAATATTTACCAGTGGAATAACACGGCTGCATAAAAGCACAATATTTACCAGTGGTATAACACGGCTGCTTATAAGCACAATATTTACCAGTGGTATAACACAGCTGCATATAAGCACAATATTTACCAGTGGTATAACACGGCTGCATATAAGCACAATTTTTATGTCCAGTAACATCTAACACATAACAAGCACAAATAATTTATAAACCACGCACCTCATCTAAAGCTTGCCCAGATTTGCGTAGGTTTTGCAGCTGGTAGATGTGAATAGCTCCTCCTTCATCCTGACAGCAGAGGTCCATTATTATGCAGCCCTGGTCTTCATATGCATTGATCTGATGAAATGCTGCAAACGGCCTGGTACGGAAACTCACAGGGAGCAGCTAAATCAGCACATAGGTCATAGTGTTAATATGATGCATATACAAAAGAAACACAAACATCTCAGTGACAGCTGCTGTCTACATGTTAACAAGCTGAATATGTTTAACATCACAGTGGTTAAACAGTGATCAGTACTAACATAAATTACATATAACTTGTACTGTGGAGCATATAATAAATTATATCCCAGAGCTTATTTTTAAACACACTATATTACCCTAGCTCAATTTAGAATATATTACTAGGATTCACGTATTTGCCCCTTGTGGAGTAAGAGGGTATTTATAGCTGAAGTGTAGGTGACTAGATAGACTAATGGGATTTTGATAAATTCGCCAGTTCTGAATCGGCATTAGCAAGGAGCTATGTGAGATGATATGAAATGTTACAGCACTCAGCATATATGGTTTATGCCATTTCTATATATTATAATAGATGATAAAGACACAAGCAACTAGATCTCATAGAAGCTGTCAAAATGGAGTCACTTTACAAAGGAGAAGAGTTACTATTTTTTGCGTAGCCCCTCTATTTAGTGACCAGATCACACTCAGGCCACTGCTATTTAGTGACCAGATCACACTCAGGCCACTGCTATTTAGTGACCAGATCACACTCAGGCCGCTGCTATTTAGTGACCAGATCACACTCAGGCCACTGCTATTTAGTGACCAGATCACACTCAGGCCACTGCTATTTAGTGACCAGATCACACTCAGGCCACTGCTATTTAGTGACCAGATCACACTCAGGCCGCTGCTATTTAGTGACCAGATCACACTCAGGCCGCTGCTATTTAGTGACCAGATCACACTCAGGCCTCTGCTATTTAGTGACCAGATCACTCTCAGGCCACTGCTATTTAGTGACCAGATCACACTCAGGCCACTGCTATTTAGTGACCAGATCACACTCAAGCTACTGCTATTTAGTGACCAGATCACACTCAGGCTACTTCTATTTAGTAACCAGATCACACTCATGCCACTGCTATTTAGTGACCAGATCACACTCAAGCTACGGCTATTTAGTGACCAGATCACACTCAAGCTACGGCTATTTAGTGACCAGATCACACTCAAGCTACGGCTATTTAGTGACCAGATCACACTCAAGCTACTGCTATTTAGTGACCAGATCACACTCAGGCCGCTGCTATTTAGTGACCAGATCACACTAAGGCCGCTGCTATTTAGTGACCAGATCACACTAAGGCCGCTGCTATTTAGTGACCAGATCACACTCAAGCTACTGCTATTTAGTGACCAGATCACACTCAGGCCACTGCTATTTTGTGACCAGATCACACTCAAGCTACTGCTATTTAGTGACCAGATCACACTCAGGCTACTGCTATTTAGTGACCAGATCACACTCAGGCCACTGCTATTTAGTGACTAGATCACACTCAGGCCACTGCTATTTAGTGACCAGATCACACTCAGGCCACTGCTATTTAGTGACCAGATCACACTCAGGCTGCTGCTATTTAGTGACCAGATCACACTCAGGCTGCTGCTATTTAGTGACCAGATCACACTCAGGCTGCTGCTATTTAGTGACCAGATCACACTCAAGCTGCTGCTATTTAGTGACCAGATCACACTCAGGCTACTGCTATTTAGTGACCAGATCACACTCAGGCTGCTGCTATTTAGTGACCAGATCACACTCAAGCTGCTGCTATTTAGTGACCATATCACACTCAAGCTGCTGCTATTTAGTGACCAGATCACACTCAGGCTACGGCTATTTAGTGACCAGATCACACTCAGGCCGCTGCTATTTAGTGACCAGATCACACTCAGGCCGCTGCCATTTAGTGACCAGATCACACTCAGGCTACTGCTATTTAGTGACCAGATCACACTCAGGCTACTGCTATTTAGTGACCAGATCACACTCAGGCTGCTGCTATTTAGTGACCAGATCACACTCAGGCTGCTGCTATTTAGTGACCAGACCACACTCAGGCCATGGCTATTTAGTGACCAGATCACACTCAGGCCATGGCTATTTAGTGACCAGATCACACTCAGGCCATGGCTATTTAGTGACCAGATCACACTCAGGCCATGGCTATTTAGTGACCAGATCACACTCAGGCCATGGCTATTTAGTGACCAGATCACACTCAGGCCATGGCTATTTAGTGACCAGATCACACTCAGGCCATGGCTATTTAGTGACCAGATCACACTAAGGCTGCTGCTATTTAGTGACTAGATCACACTCAGGCTGCTGCTATTTAGTGACCAGATCACACTCAGGCTACTGCTATTTAGTGACCAGATCACACTCAGGCTACTGCTATTTAGTGACCAGATCACACTCAGGCTGCTGCTATTTAGTGACCAGATCACACTCAGGCCATGGCTATTTAGTGACCAGATCACACTCAGGCCATGGCTATTTAGTGACCAGATCACACTCAGGCCATGGCTATTTAGTGACCAGATCACACTCAGGCCATGGCTATTTAGTGACCAGATCACACTCAGGCCATGGCTATTTAGTGACCAGATCACACTCAGGCCGCTGCTATTTAGTGACTAGATCACACTCAGGCCGCTGCTATTTAGTGACCAGATCACACTCAGGCCACGGCTATTTAGTGACCAGATCACACTCAGGCTGCTGCTATTTAGTGACCAGATCACACTCAGGCCATGGCTATTTAGTGACCAGATCACACTCAGGCTGCTGCTATTTAGTGACCAGATCACACTCAGGCCATGGCTATTTAGTGACCAGATCACACTCAGGCCATGGCTATTTAGTGACCAGATCACACTCAGGCCATGGCTATTTAGTGACCAGATCACACTCAGGCCATGGCTATTTAGTGACCAGATCACACTCAGGCCATGGCTATTTAGTGACCAGATCACACTCAGGACATGGCTATTTAGTGACCAGATCACACTCAGGCCACGGCTATTTAGTGACCAGATCACACTCAGGCTGCTGCTATTTAGTGACCAGATCACACTCAGGCCATGGCTATTTAGTGACCAGATCACACTCAGGCCGCTGCTATTTAGTGACCAGATCACACTCAGGCCGCTGCTATTTAGTGACCAGATCACACTCAGGCCATGGCTATTTAGTGACCAGATCACACTCAGGCCATGGCTATTTAGTGACCAGATCACACTCAGGCCATGGCTATTTAGTGACCAGATCACACTCAGGCCATGGCTATTTAGTGACCAGATCACACTCAGGCCATGGCTATTTAGTGACCAGATCACACTCAGGCCATGGCTATTTAGTGACCAGATCACACTCAGGCCATGGCTATTTAGTGACCAGATCACACTCAGGCCATGGCTATTTAGTGACCAGATCACACTCAGGCCATGGCTATTTAGTGACCAGATCACACTCAGGCCATGGCTATTTAGTGACCAGATCACACTCAGGCCATGGCTATTTAGTGACTGCTTACTGTAAAACAAAGCACACACAGCGCAGCACGATTTAAGGTAGTGGGAAGGAATTTTAAAGGGACACTGAACCCAATTTTTTTTCTTTCATGATTCAGATAGAGCAGCAATTTTAAGCAACTTTATATTTTACTTCTATTATGAAATTTTCTTCATTCTCTTGCTATCTTTATTTGAAAAAGAAGGCATCTAAGCTAAGGAGCCAGACAATTTTTGGTTGAGTACACTGGACAGCACTTGTTTATTGGTCGGTGAATTTATCCACCCAGGTTGTTCACCAAAAATGGGCCGGCATCTAAACTTACATTCTTGCTTTTCAAATAAAGATACCAAGAGACTGAAGAAAATTTGATAATAGGAGGGAATCAGAAAGTTGATTAAAATTGCTGCTCTATCTGAATCACAGTGGGTTCAGTGTCCCTTTAATAAAAGCACAGCCCTGCAAATATTGCACTTACAGGATTTAAAACAAAAAAATACCAATGACAGAAATATCAAGCGTCTCCGCAGCCTGGACACTGCTCTAAAATCTTCTTACTGCCTACCGTCCTTAAAGTGATGGTAAACTCCGCTATTGCTAAGTCCCATAATTGTATTCGTTATTACTAAATATATAAAAACGCATTATCCATTTTAAAAGTTTATATGTAATATTTGCCAAATTTAGCTTTTTATTCAATCCGTTGTTGCGCTGCCTCGCTCCGCCCCTCTCATTTACTGTCCGTAATAAACTCCAGTCTTACCTATTCTCCACCCTCTTTACATGTCTGACAATTTGCACGCTCCCGACTCTGTGATTTAAAACGCATGCGCATTGGAGAAAATGACGTATACCAAGTAAACATTGAGTCACAAGATTCAATGTTTACTTGTGTTGTCTGAAGTAAAATTTAAAATTAAATGCAGCTATATACTTACTGGCACTGTTCCAAATAAACATTGAATTGTTTGACAATATTACACGATTCAATGTTTACTTTGGAGTGCCGTGTGTAAAATAAGAGCCAAAGCGCATGAGCTGAATAAACATGAATGCGCAAATTCATAATCGCTTTTTGACGCTCATGATTGGTTGACTATATGCTGAGAGGAATGCAATACTGCACTTGCGTAAATTTGGTTGCATAGAAGTAAGCCTGTCTGGCAACAGGCTTACTGATTGGTTAAATATTATAAACAATCGATGTAACGTCACAGGGGGAAGGATAAAGACGGCATTAGACGGAGCTATTAGACTAAGATTTGTAGGTGTTTTTACATAGATACGATTACATGAGTTTGAGTGTGTAAATTGAATGTAATGCAACAATAGCAATATTAAATTCAATATATACGGAGTTTACCATCCCTTTAAGGGAAACGCAGTCTCTCACAGATTACCACTGCTTATCCCGGTCACTCATGTAGCGGTTTTAGGGAGCAGGTGTCCGTTTAAGGCTTCGGTTCTCCGTGTAGTCCGTGAATGTTCCAAAGGTACTTAAAGTGCTTCACTCGAATACCCTACACGTTTCATCTGCTTATAACGAGCAGACTTCCTCAGGGGTTAATACGTATGTGGTATGACCCTAATTAAAGATGACTTTATTTCAAACAACTTAGACCGGAAATGATGTATAGGGAGCCGGCTAAACACCGCATACTTCATTACCAAGTCTGGAAATACCGATACAATTAAGACACAAAATTCACATATAACAAAATATCAGCATTTGAAAAGTGTCCACAAACATTCTGAAATTGAATTGCTAGAATGACCCTTCATGCAAAAGAAGAATTTGTTATTAAGTGGTAATTTGACAGGATCCATTACTGATATTTTCATTCTTTATGCGGATATTCTAAAAAATTGTTACTAAACCATCATAATTCATATATCTCATTTTACTTCTTAAAGGGACAGTCAAGTCCAAAAAAATCTTTCATGATTTAAATAGGAAATGTAATTTGAAACAACTTTTCAATTTACTTTTATCACCAATTTTGCATTGTTCTCTTGGTATTCTTGGTTGAAAGCTAAAGCTAGGAGGTTCTAATGCTAATTTCTTAGACCTTGAAGACAGCCTCTAATCTGAATGCATTTTGACCACTAGAGGGCATTAGTTCATGTGTTTCATATAGATAACATTGAGCTCATGCACGTGAAGTTACTCTGGAGTGAGCACTGATTGGCTAAAATGCAAGACTGTCAAAAGAACTGAAATAAGGGGGCAGTCGGCAGAGGCTTAGATACAAGGTAATCACATAGGTAAAAAGTGTATTTCTAGAACAGTGTTGGTTATGCAAAACTGGGGAATGGGTAATAAAGGGAATATCTTTCTTTTTAAACAACAAAAATTCTGGTGTTGACTGTCCTTTCATGAATAAAATAACGTATTATTACACTAAAAATATTAATAATAATACTATATAGGTAAAAAGAATCAGAAAATGTCAATCTCACTAAGTTCATAATTAAATGGAACTATATTACCATTTAATTAATAATGTAATGCTTATCGTAGCAATCCATCCATCTATTGTAATCACTCTCAAATAAAGGTATTGCTATGAAAAAGCTGCGAGATCTAGATCAATATTAAGGCCCCTGGGGTGCAGGCTTTTTAATTCTGTTATCCAAAAAGATTCCTTTCTCCGCAATTTGGTAGGTCTGTTAATACCTCCCACCCTATTCGGGATCCAGTCAATAACCTTAATTTTAAGTCTTGTGGGTCACTATTGTGGAATTCCCTAAAGTGATCTACTTCCCTATGTTTGACAACACATTTGCTAATGATATGGCCTATGTGGCAATTTTACAAAGTCAAGAAAAAAATACTGATTCGAACATTGAGATCAAAGAGAATAGTGAAATAATCAGATTGATTAAGGATAATCATATTATAACAGATATTGCTCTAGAGGAACTATTAGAAGTTACCACACACCAAGATGAACCATATACAGTACACTCTAATTTAAAGCGTACTTCTAATTTCAATCCCATCTCAGGCACAGTATATCCCAATTTTTAACCAATTAGTAACAGAAGATCTTAATAAAATTTTATATAGTAAAAAAGCTGTAAAGGCCCAAAAGTATTCAGATAATTTAATGAGACAGGAGAGAAAGGCACTAACATCCTTGTCTACTAATACGGATCGTGTATTTAGACAAGCAGACAAGGGCGGTGGTCTTGTAATTCAAAATAGGGCAGAATATTTAAAAGAATTATTTATTATTATTATTATTATTATCTGTTAATTGATGGAAAGTTACAATAAAGAATTATATCAGCTATTAATTAAAGTAAAAAAGGATAACATTCTGAATGAAGATGAATTTAATATATCTATGAGCTAAATCCACCAAATTCATCTTCCAAAGAACCACAAGGATGGGGCAAACACCCCAGGGAGACCAATCATTTCCACTCTGTTACTGACGATTTAAAAGAAATTAAAACTAGGTTCTGGGAACATACATATAAATATTAGCAAAGTGTTGTTAAACATAGTGAAGTAGATCACTTTAGGGAATTCCACAATAGTGACCCACAAGATCTTAAAATTAAGGTTATTGACTGGATCCCGAATAGGGTGGGAGGTATTAACAGACCTACCAAATTGTGGAGAAAGGAATCTTTTTGGATAACAGAATTAAAAGGTCTGTATCCCAGGGGCCTTAAAATTGATCTAAATATCGCCATTTTATGCTGATATTTTGTTATATGTGAATTTTTTGTCTTAATTGTATCGGTATTTCCAGACTTGGTAATGAAGTATGCAGTGTTTAGCCAGCTCCCTATACATCATTTACGGTCTAATTTGTTTGAAATAAAGTCATCACTAATTAGGGTCATACCACATAGGTATTAACCCCTGAGGAAGTCTGCTCGTTATAAGCAGATGAAACGCGTAGGGTATCTGAGTGAAGCACTTTAAGTACCTTTGGAACATTCACGGACTACACGGAGAACCGAAGCCTTAAATGGACAGCTGCTCCCTAAAACCGCTACATGAGTGACCGGGATAAGCATTGATAATCTATGAGAGACTGTGTTTCCCTTAAGGACTATAGGCGGTAACAAGATATTAGAGCAGTGTCCAGGCTGTGGGCTGTGAAGACGCTTGATGTTTCTGTGATGGGTATTTTTTTGTTTTAAATCCTGTAAGTGCAATATTTTCAGGGCTGTGCTTTTATTACCTTAACTACCTTAACTCGGGGTGCGCTGTGTGTGCTTTATGTTTTACAATTTTCTTATAACTTTTGGGACCAAGGCTCCGGTTTTTTACACATAGCAGCAATCGAGGAGAGGATTTTGAATACCGCTTTTTTGGAGTGTGCACCTGGAACAGATTGGGATATTTTAGTCTCCATTACTTGTGTTTGTTCCCAATTGCACAGCAGGATACAAACACGCAAGTACTGTCACTATTATTTGAACTGCAGACTCCTAATATAGCGCATCTTTTATGGGAAATTAACAAGTCTAATTCTTAACCGTTTTATATATATCCTTTTAAAAGGTTATAAAAGTGCAAAAAAATGCATTTTATTACTGCACTGTTCTTTGCATATAACTATGTGCTTAAAGGGACATTGTACACTAGATTTTTCTTTGCATAAATGGTTTGTAGATGATCCATTTGTATAACCTATATGGCAGTGTTTTGTAACAATGTATAGTTTTGCTTATTTTTTTAATAACATTGTGCTGATTTTCAGACTCCTAACAAAGCCCCACAGTGCCAGATGTATACGCTCGTTTACAGACTCCTGCTGGCTCTTGTCTTTTCATATGCAAGGGAGGGGGGTGTCTGTTCTTCTTGTTTTCCCAGCCCCTTTCACTGAGTGTCCCAGCCAAACCTCATCAATAGCACTAAACTGCTAAAAGGTTTTCTAGTGGATTTTTAGATCAGCATCTGTGCATATTCTTCTTTATAGTAGTGCCCATTACATGCAGTTTTGTACATTGGTGTATACTGTCCCTTTAAACACATAATTAAATTCAGCTTCAGAACATTAAAGGGACATTAAACACTAAGGGCCAGATTATGAGTGGAGAGCAAATTAACGCTAGAACAAGGCTTTTTGTGCTTGTCGGGTTGCGCTCGTATTACGAGTTAAAAGTAAACTTTTTTAGAATATTGCTTGTGCGTTCATGTATTCCCCTATATAAATTAATAGAGAAAAAAAGAGGGGAAAACCCCTGAAAACCCCACATGTTCTCATGTGCGCTAACTCAACATGAAAATATGAATATTTCACATTTCAATGTTCTGCGCATAGCAGAATGTTCCATTTATTTATAAATATATACAGTATATATATATATATATATATATATATATATATATATATATATATATAAGGAAACAGCATTTACTGGGCTTGACTTCAAAAAGTGTTCTTTTATAAAGTCCAGTGAGTGCTGTTTCCTTCTATATATATTTGAAATATATATATGATGATATTTTGGTACAATATATATCTATACCTATACATATAATTATATAAAGGTACAGATATATATATATATATATATATATATATATATATATATATATAGCAATGTCTATTTACAAATACATAGAACATATTCTGCTATATGCATAACATTGGAATGTGAAATATTTACAGTAAATAAACAGTATAAAACTTTATTTTAATGAATATTGCATAAATATACTTTTATTTCTTAATTGTAAAGGGCTCCAATGCACTTATATATGTCTATATATGTGTACATATGTATTTATGTGTGTATATGTGTATATATGTATTTATGTGTGTATATGTGTGTATATGTGTGTATATGTGTGTATATGTGTGTATATGTGTGTATATGTGTGTATATGTCTGTATATGTCTGTATATGTGTACATATGTATTTATGTGTGTATATGTGTATATATGTCTGTATATGTGTACATATGTATTTATGTGTGTATATGTGTATATATGTATTTGTGTGTATATGTGTGTATATGTCTGTATATGTGTACATATGTATTTATGTGTGTATATGTGTATATATGTCTGTATATGTGTACATATGTATTTATGTGTGTATATGTGTACATATGTATTTATGTGTGTATATGTGTATATATGTCTGTATATGTGTACATATGTATTTATGTGTGTATATGTGTATATATGTCTGTATATGTGTACATATGTATTTATGTGTGTATATGTGTACATATGTATTTATGTGTGTATATGTGTATATATGTCTGTATATGTGTACATATGTATTTATGTGTGTATATGTGTACATATGTATTTATGTGTGTATATGTGTATATGTCTGCATATGTGTACATATGTATTTATGTGTATATGTGTGTATATGTCTGTATATGTGTACATATGTATTTATGTGTGTATATGTGTACATATGTATTTATGTGTGTATATGTGTATATGTCTGTATATGTGTACATATGTATTTATGTGTGTATATGTGTATATATGTCTGTATATGTGTACATATGTATTTATGTGTGTATATGTGTACATATGTATTTATGTGTGTATATGTGTACATATGTATTTATGTGTGTATATGTGTGTATATGTATTTATGTGTGTATATGTGTATATGTCTGTATATGTGTACATATGTATTTATGTGTGTATATGTGTACATATGTATTTATGTGTGTATATGTGTACATATGTATTTATGTGTGTATATGTGTATATGTCTGTATATGTGTACATATGTATTTATGTGTGTATATGTGTATATATGTCTGTATATGTGTACATATGTATTTATGTGTGTATATGTGTACATATGTATTTATGTGTGTATATGTGTATATGTGTGTATATGTGTACATATGTATTTATGTGTGTATATGTGTATATGTGTATATATGTCTGTATATGTGTACATATGTATTTATGTGTGTATATGTGTATATAAGTCTGTATATACATTTATACACATATAAATATATTAATGCATCTGTATACATATAAACATATACATACATAAATATATATCCATCTTTAGAGACATACAGTATATATGTATATATCCCTTTGCCTGCCATTTTTCTCAACACCTGAGATCTTATAAAACCCTTAAAACTTTTGTGTGCAATATTTTTTTTGAATAATCATTTTTTTTCAACTCATAATACCAGCAGTAAGGCCGACGAGCGTAAACACCAGCGATAAACTCCTCATTGCCAGGGTGCAAAAGTTTGTGCTCCACTCGTAATCTGACCCTAAATAAATCACTGATTAAATGATGTACTCAGAAGAAAGATTAGCCTGAGAATAATTTGTATTTTTCAAAATGATATTAGTTGTTTAAATATTAAAAAAATAAGGGTAACGTTAATATCCATAAGGCAGTGGGCACCACCGCCATGTTGTAACTTAAGTTACCTTTTCTGCTGAGGCCAATTAGGAATGGTTATAAATGGCTTACTAGAGTGTGCAGCCAATCATTGTGTGGCATATAGCTGTGTCTGAACTTCCATGTTTAACATGAATTTTGCATAGCTTAAACACATACGGCTAGATTACGAGTTGTGCGTTAAGGTAAAAAAGCAGCGTTAACAGGTCCTAACGCTGCTTTTTTATGCCCGCTGCTATTACAAGTCTTGCAGGTTTAGGGGCCCCGCACACTTTTTTGGCCTTACCGCAAAACGACTTACGTAAACCCTTTTTTCTATGGGACTTCCATAGCTCCGGTATTCCAAGTCTGTCCTGGGAGGCCAAAAAGTGAGCGGTACACCCTCTACCTCCAAGATCCGTAAAGTCAGTAGTTAAGAGTTTTATGGTACAACGCCATAACATAAAACTCATAACTAAAGTGCTAAAAAGTACACTAACACCCATAATCTACATATTAACCCCTAAACCAAGGCCCTCCCGCATCGCAAACACTATAATAACATTTTTAACCCCTAATCTGCCGCTCCGGACATCGCCGCCACTAAAATAAACATATTAACCCCTAAACCGCCACACTCCCGCCTCACAAACACTAGTTAAATATTATTAACCCCTAATCTGCCGTCCCCAACGTCGCCGCAACTATATTAAATGTATTAACCCATAAATCTAAGTCTAACCCAAACCCTAACACCCCCTAACTTAAATTGAATTTAAATAAATCTAAAGAAAATTACTATAATTAACTAAATTATTCCTATTTAAAACTAAATACTTACCTATAAAATAAACCCTAAGCTAGCTACAATATAACTAATAGTTACATTGTATCTAGCTTAGGATTTATATTTATTTTACAGGCAAGTTTGTATTTATTTTAACTAGGTAGACTAGTTAGTAAATAGTTATTAACTATTTAATAGCTACCTAGTTAAAATAAAGACAAATATACCTGTAAAATAAATCCTAACCTAAGTTACAATAACACCTAACACTACACTACAATTAAATAAATTAACTAAATTAAATACAATTAAAAAAATTAAATTAAATTAGCTACATTACAACAAAAAATCCCACTAAATTACAGAAAATAAAAAACAAATTACAGATCTTTAAACTAATTACACCTAATCTAATAGCCCTATCAAAATAAAAAAAAGCCCCCCCAAAATAAAAAAAAACCCTAGCCTAAACTAAACTATCAATAGCCCTTAAAAGGGCCTTTTGCGGGGCATTGCCCCAAAGTAATCAGCTCTTTTACCTGTAAAAATAAAATACAAACAACCCCCCCAACAGTAAAACCAACCACCCACACAACCAACCCCCCAAATAAAATACTAACTAAAAAAACCTAAGCTCCCCATTGCCCTGAAAAGAGCATTTGGATGTGCATTGCCCTTAAAAGGGCATTTAGCTCTAACCCCCGAAGATTCACTTACCGGGAGAAGTCTTCATCCAAGCGGCAAGATGTCTTCAACGAAGCCGGTAGAAGTGGTCCTCCAGACGGGCAGAAGTGGTCCTCCAGACGGGCAGAAGTCTTCATCCAGACGGCATCTTCTATCTTCATCCTTCCGGTGCGGAGCGGGTCCATCTTTAAGACATCTGACGTGGAGCATCCTCTTCAAACGACGGCTTCTTCGTAAGGAATATCTCATAAAAGATGGCGTCCCTTAGATTCCGATTGGCTGATAGAATTCTATCAGCCAATTGGAATTAAGGTAGAAAAAATCCTATTGGCTGATGCAATCAGCCAATAGGATTGAGCTGGCATTTTATTGGCTGTTCCAATCAGCCAATAGAATGCAAGCTCAATCCTATTGGCTGATTGGATCAGCCAATAAGATTGAAGTTCAATCCTATTGGCTGAGCCAATCAGCCAATAGGATTTTTTCTATCTTCAATTACTTGTAGGATTTTTTCTATCTTAATTACGATTGGCTGATAGAATTCTATCAGCCAATCGGAATCTAAGGGAAGCCATCTTGGATGACGTCACTTAAAGAGATATTCATTACGAAGAAGCCGTCGTTTGAAGAGGATGCTCCGCGTCGGATGTCTTGAAGATGGACCCGCTCCACGCCGGAAGGATGAAGACAGAAGATGCCGTCTGGATGAAGACTTCTGCCCGTCTGGAGGATCACTTCTGCCGGCTTCGTTGAAGACATCTTGCAGCTTGGATGAAGACTTCTCCCGGTAAGTGAATCTTCGGGGGTTAGTGTTAGGATTTTTTTAAGGGTGTATTGGGTGGGTTTATTTTTTAGGTTAGGGCTTTGGGCCTGCAAAAGAGCTAAATGCCATTTTAAGGGCAATTCCCATCCAAATGCCCTTTAAAGGACAATGGGGTGCTTAGGTTTTTTTAGTTAGTATTTTATTTGGGGGGTTGGTTGTGTGGGTGGTGGGTTTTACTGTTGGGGGAGGAGTTTTTTTTTTTTTTTTTACAGGTAAAAGAGCTGATTACTTTGGGGCAATGCCCAGCAAAAGGCCCTTTTAAGGGATATTGATAGTTTAGGCTAGGGGTTTTTTTTATTTTGGGGGGGGGGCTTTTTTATTTTGATAGGGCTATTAGATTAGGTGTAATTAGTTTAAAGATCTGTAATTTGTTTTTTATTTTCTGTAATTTAGTGGGGTTTTTTTGTAATTTAGCTAATTTAATTTAATGTATTTAATTGTATTTAATTTAGTTAATTTATTTATTTGTAGTGTAGTGTTAGGTTTTATTTTACAGGTCAATTTGTATTTATTTTAGCATAGATAGTTATTAAATAGTTAATAACTATTTAAAAACTATTGTACCTAGTTAAAATAAATACAAACTTGCCTGTAAAATAAAAATAAATCCTAAGCTAGCTACAATGTAACTATTAATTATATTGTAGCTAGCTTAGGGTTTATTTTATAGGTAAGTATTTAGTTTTAAATAGGAATAATGTAGTTAATGATAGTAATTTTATTTAGATTTATTTTAATTATATTTAGGTTAGGGGGTGTTAGGGTTAGGGGCTAATACATTTAATATAGTGGTGGTGACGTTGGGGGCAGCAGATTAGGGGTTAATAAATATAATGTTGTGGGCAGCAGATTAGGGGTTAATAAATATAATGTAGGTGGCGGCGATGTTGGGGGTAGCAGATTAGGGGTTAATAAGTATAATGTAGGTGGCGATGGTGTCCGGAGCGGCAGATTAGGGGTTAATAAGAATAATGTAGGTCTCGGTGATGTCAGGGGCGTCAGATTAGGGGTTAATAAGTGTAAGATTAGGGGTGTTTAAACTCGGGGTTCATGTTAGGGTGTTAGGTGTAAACATAAAATGTGTTTCCCCATAGGAATCAATAGGGTTGCGTTACTGAGTTTTACGCTGCTTTTTGGCAGGTGTTAGACTTTTTCTCAGCCGGCTCTCCCCATTGATGTCTATGGGGAAATCGTGCACGAGCACATACGACCAGCTCACCGCTCACTTAAGCAGCGCTGGTATTGGAGTGTGGTATGGAGCTTAATTTTGCTCTACGCTCACTTCTTGCCTTTTAACGCCAGGTTTGTAAAAACCCGTAATACCAGCGCTGCAGGTAAGTGAGCGGTGAGAATAAACTGCTCGTTAGCACCGCATAGTTCATAACGCAAAACTCGTAATCTGGCCGATAGATTGTATGCAAGCTGCAGCGTGATAATAAAAGGCTCTAGCACACTAAAGAATTTTACACTTTTCTACCCCTTTAAATCTTTAACAGATGTGAGATTTACCTTGCAAGTGGCTTAACCTCTTAAACCTTATCCGCACATGCTGCACCTACAGTATGTACATTACAGATCTCCCTTTTGTTAGAAAATCTGCATGTAATATGCACGCGCTTTACAGAAACTAGACATAAATTATAGTACAGTACCTCCCCGGTTTGCTTGTTGATCACATGAAATACTGTGTCATACGTTGGTTCCCAGGTTATGCAGTCAGATATAGCAGAGCCACTTATTTTGCCAGTGATAATTTTAAGTAAATTCATTTTGATTGGCTGTTCGATAAACACAATGTAGTTTTCCGTCATTCCTGTAAGCAGAAGTCACGTGAAACGCTACAAATAAACATCCTAACTGGCTCTACACTAGATTGTTTAATGTGCTACATATGAAGTGTTACAATGTTAGTCTGTGATATGATTTCCTTGTTTAAAGGGACACTCAACCCAATTTATTTCATAATTCAGATAAAGCAGCCATTTTATGTAACTTTCTCATTTACTCCTATTATCAAATTTTCTTCATTCTCTTGGTATCTTTATTTGAAAAAGGCAGAATGCAAGCTTAGGAGCAGGCCCATTTTTGGTTCCACACCCTGGATAGCACTTGCACATGTGAGCATGAAATGTGTGTAGACTCATAGATACCAATGCTCATATTACGGAGGCACTCATTATATAAAGTATATATTAGAAAGCAATCACTGTGTGTCTGACATTCTTCACTACAAGTTAGTCTCCTGCTACTCTGCCCGCAGGGTTACATTTCATCCCTTATGGCTGATCTTCTTCAAACCCAAAATATCTGTTCTCCCTTCAGTATAGGAAAGGCACGTGCATATGGACTAGCAGTGACTGAATCATATAGTGCACAGGCATGTACACAAGCATAGTCTGCTATAACTCAGTATAGGAAAGGCACGTGCATATGGACTAGCAGTGACTGAATCATATAGTGCACAGGCATGTACACAAGCATAGTCTGCTATGGCACAGTATAGTAAAGGCACGTGCATATGAATTAGCAGTAACTGAATCATATAGTGAACAGGCATGTACACAAACATAGTCTGCTATGGCACAGTATAGTAAAGGCACATGCATATGAATTAGCAGTAACTGAATCATATAGTGCACAGGCATGTACACAAGCATAGTCTGCTATAACTCAGTATAGGAAAGGCACATGCATATGAATTAGCAGTAACTGAATCATATAGTGCACAGGCATGTACACAAGCATAGTCTGCTATAACTCAGTATAGTAAAGGCACGTGCATATGAATTAGCAGTGACTGAATCATATATTGAACAGGCATGTACACAAGCATAGTCTGCTATAACTCAGTATAGTAAAGGCACGTGCATATGAATTAGCAGTGACAATCATATATTGAACAGGCATGTACACAAGCATAGTCTGCTATGGCACAGTATAGTAAAGGCACGTGCATATGAATTAGCAGTAACTGAATCATATAGTGCACAGGCATGTACACAAGCATAGTCTGCTATGGCACAGTATTACATGCATTGTCTGAGGTTCTAACTTGATACTCACTTTAATAAATAACTACTACTGGTAAGCAATGCGAGCTCATATTCAGTGCCAAGCATAATCCTGTGTATGTCAGTGACATTGTGTGTAACATCAGTGGCCTTTGATGTGCACAAGAGCCTAAAGTAACCTGTGCACTTGCATATTTAAGTATGTAAATGTGACTACTTAAAGGGACATAATACTCATATGCTAAATCACTTGAAACTGATGCAGTATAACTGTAAAAAGCTGACAGGAAAATATCACCTGAGCATCTCTATGTAAAAAAGGAAGATATTTTACCTCACAACTTCCTCAGCTCAGCAGAATAAGTTCTGTGTAAAAATTTATACTCAGCTGCTCCCAGCTGCAGGTAAAAAAAAAAAAAAATGAAGAAATGAACAGCAGCCAATCAGCATCAGCAGTGCTGAGGTCATGAACTCTTACTGTGATCTCATGAGATTTGACTTAACTCTCATGAGATTTCATAGTAAGCTTCCTTTACCTGATTGGTGAAATAATATGAGAGTGCACAAGGCTCATCCCCTAAGCTGTCCCAGGACAGACATACTAATATGCTGCTTAGAAATCCTTTACAATGGGAGGTGGCTACTGAGGAACTTTTGAGGTAAAATATCTTCCTTTTTTACATAGAGATGTTCAGGTGATATTTTCTAGTCAGCTTTTTACAGCTATACTGCATCACTTTCAAGTGTTTAAACATTTGGGTATTATGGCCCTTTAAGTACTGAAAATAGTGTGTATGTAATAGAAAAGGAAATGACATCCATTACAATTGTCTACCAATACAGTATTTTGAAGAATGGTTTGCATTTTGTATGCATTAAGTTATCTAGGCCTAATGTACCTTTAAACACTGCCTATTCATACTTTCTCCATGCTATTAGAATATTAATAGTGAGGCGCTTACCGAAGCTGTGATAATAAGATGGTTTGAGTCTCTCGTCGGCTGGTATGGCGCACACCACCTCTGCCCCCTGTATGGCGTCTTCCTTTGCTGACCGCTGAGGAGGGATTCGAATAATGTTGTACATTGTTCCTAGTAGCACAAACAACATGTTCAGAATCAGAAGAAATGTTCAAATCCTCAGTGAATGACTCTGGTAAAAAAAATGGTTCACTGCTATAGCTCAAGAAATATTCTAACAACATCAATTTAAACCTTGTTGGTAGATTTCTAAGACACAGAGAGAGTTGTGTGTGCAATGTGAGGCCGGTAGGAAGTCACAAACTGCTAGTAAGTCTGCACAGTATAATGTAACAATGTATTTCTATGATACACGGAAATATAAGAGCATTTTTGGAAACTGAAATGATAAATTATAAGAAAGCTTAGTCCTGAGATTTTCATAACATCACAAACAATCACTGTGCAGCCGTATGATACCTTCTTCAGATATGTTTGCATTATTAAATAAGGCTGGGGAGTCTATGGGGACAATGGCTTTAGAGGATGTGAAAGTGTGAAATCTTTTATGCTTAATTAAATAATATAGCGCAGAATTAAATTATTATTATTATTATCGGTTATTTGTAGAGCGCCAACAGATCCACTACTTGCGCTCACTTAGCTTAGTGCTCGAGTGTTATCTGACATGAAGATCACTGCACACCCCTAGAAGTTTATAATGTGAGGGAATTAGCGCACGTGCACAGATGTCTATAGCTTGAGGGATAAGATGTAACTTTAAGTGTAAAATGGGAATGGTAAGGATTGTGCTCTAGAGGTATTAAAGGGACAGTCCACTCCAGAATTGCTATTGTTTAAAAAGATAATCACTTCATTCCCCATTCCCCAACTAACACAGTTATATGAAAACACTATAATTAGAGAAGAGTACGGTGCAGCCCTTTAAAATAATATAAACATTGTAATTAGAGAAGAGAAAAAAGAAACATATAGTACTGTCACTTTAAAGAAAGGGATACTTGCACTCAAAATACTTTAGAGAATAAATCTCAAATATATTAAATGCCTACGGCACAATTAATGACTGGAGGTTATCTACAAAGATTTCTAGCAGATAAATACCAAACACATATTACATATCACATTAATAAAAGCAAAACCCATTGCAAAAACCTGCAAACTAAGCACAAGAGCAAGCCCTTATCATGAAGATGTATAGAGGATTACAGTTCTCCAAAATGTATGGCCAGAGCCAACCGGCTGTATCCAGGTTAGAGTTATGATACTCATGCAGTCCCCAAAGTAGATCAGGCTGGCCAGCAGACTGATGTTTAACGGTATACCTTGACTAAAGCAGGCCCATTTCAAACAAATCGCCTCAAACTTCTCAGCATGGATGCTCCGATCTTGCGGAGTGACCTCACAGGTGGGAGTGTATGTATTGAGTACTTGTAAAGCGTGACTAATCACCCGTAAGGGTCTCAAGGCACTGCTCATTTTATCAACCTCGGAAGGATGAAAGGCTGAGTGGACCTCGCCGGGGATTGAACCTTCAACCCTTGGGTTGCTACAGAGCTCAGCCACAGTGCCTTAGCATGCTGAGCTATCTGTCCGGCTGAAAGGGACAGTGCCTTAGAATGCTGAGATATCTGTCCGGCTGAAACTGCATAGAGTGCTGGCGTCCCAACACACCACTCATCCGATTGTTCTATTCTCGATGCTTCAACTGCATAGACGATTCTGACTGTCAGAGGCAGGAAAGCACAGGCACAGGCAACTGTAGTTTGACAGGGCCAATATACAGCGTGGAAGCAAACTTGGGGTTGGTGAGCCCAGACCTTTCCAGTATACACAGTTCTGTGTTTGCATGCCCAGTAGGGTATATCCGATCCAACCTGTTCAGGTATCCCCCGGATGTCCGGAAACTCCTCCTCCTGGCACTCTTTAAAGACAGGAAAGTCCATACATCTCACATAGAGTAATCTTGTCCCAATGATTAGTATAAAATAAACAGAGTCCATAAGCAAAGTGTCGCAAATGGAACTACACACTTAGTGCCAACGTCACGTACGTTTCACCCCCACCATTTAGCATGTGTGTCAGGGGCTTCAAGCTACAGTTGCCTGTGCTTTCCTGCTTCTGACAGGCAGAATCGTCTATGCAGTTGAAGCATCGAGAATAGACCAATCGGATGAAAGGTGTGTTGGGACGCCAGCACTCCCACCTGTGAGGTCACTCCGCAAGATCAGAGCATCCGTGCTGAGAAGCTCGAGGCGGTTTGTTTGAAATGGGCCTGCTTTTGTCAAAGTATACCGTTAAACATCAGTCTGCTGGCCAGCCTGATCTACTTTGGGGACTGCGTGAGTAACATAACTGTAACCTGGATACAGCCGGTTGGCTATGGCCATACATTTTGGAGAACTGTGATCCTCTATACATCTTCATGATAAGGGCTTGCTCTTGTGCTTAGTTTGCAGGTTTTTGCAATGGGTTTTGCTTTTACTAATGTGATATGTAATATGTGTTTGGTATTTATCTGCTAAAAATCTTTGTAGATAACCTCCAGTCATTAATTGTGCCGTAGGCATTTAATACATTTGAAATTTATTCTCTAAAGTAGTTTGAGTGCAAGTATCCCTTTCTTTAAAGTGACAGTACTATGTTTCTTTTTTCTCTTCTCTAATTACAATGTTTATATTATTTTAAAGGGCTGCACCATACTAGCTTCCTCAAGTAGTATTTTCTCCTCCCTCCTACATACATATAGAAATTATATGAATACACTGTTTACCTCTATGATTACCTTGTGTCTAAGCCTCTGCAGACTGCCCCTTATCTCAGTTATATTAATATACTTTTTACCTCTGTGATTACCTTGTGTCTACGCCTCTGCAGACTGCTCTGTATCTGTTATATTAATATACTTTTTACCTCTGTAATTACCCTGTATCTAATCCTCTGCAGACTGTTCCTTATCTCAGTTATATTAATATACGTTTTACCTCTGTGATTACCCTGTATCTAAGCCTCTGCAGACTGCCCCCCTTATCTCAGTTATATTAATATACTGTTTACCTCTGTGATTACCTTGTGTCTAAGCCTCTGCAGACTGCCCCTGATCTCAGTTATATTAATATACTTTTTACCTCTATGATTACCTTGTGTCTAAGCCTCTGCAGACTGCTCCTTATCTCAGTTATATTAATATACTTTTACCTCTGTGATTACCTTGTATCTAAGCCTCTGCAGACTGCCCCTTATCTCAGTTATATTAATATACTTTTTACCTCTGTGATTACCTTGTGTCTACGCCTCTGCAGACTGCTCTGTATCTGTTATATTAATATACTTTTTACCTCTGTGATTACCCTGTATCTAAGCCTCTGCAGACTGTTCCTTATCTCAGTTATATTAATATACGTTTTACCTCTGTGATTACCTTGTGTCTAAGCCTCTGCAGATTGCCCCTTATCTCAGTTATATTAATATACTGTTTACCTCTGTGATTACCTTGTGTCTAAGCCTCTGCAGACTGCCCCCTTATCTCAGTTATATTAATATACTTTTTACCTATGTGATTACCTTGTATCTAAGCCTCTGCAGACTGCCCCCTTATCTCAGTTATATTAATATACTTTTTACCTCTGTGATTGCCTTGTATCTAAGCCTCTGCAGGCTGCCCCTTATCTCAGTTATATTAATACACTTTTTACCTCTGTGATTACCTTGTGTCTAAGCCACTGCAGACTGCCCCTTATTTCAGTTCTTTTGATACACTTGCATTTTAGACAATCAGTGCTGACACTAAATAACTCCATGGGAGCAAGCACAATGTTATCTAGAGCTGTCTAGCTGTGAAAATCTGCCAAAATGCACTGGGATAAGGGATTAGAAATTAGCATATGAGCCTACCTAGGTTTAGCTTTCAACAAAGAATACCAAGAGAACGAAGCAAATTTGATGATAAAAGTAAATTGGAAAAAGATGTTTAAAACTACATCCCCTCTCTGAATTAAGTTTAATTTTGACTTCACTGTCCCTTTAATGCACATTAGTGCTTACATTTTTTATAATTATATTCTAGACCAGTGTTTCTCAACTGTGGTCCACAAGTTCCCCCAACAGGCCAGGTTTTCATTCTATCTGAACTAGAGCACAGGTGAAGTAATCAGCTGATAGATGAGAGCAAGAAAGTTACCATGGTTACTGATCAGCTCATTATTTCACCTGTGCTCTAGTTCAGCTATAATATAAACCTGGCCTGTTTGGGGTATTTGAGGGTCGCGGTTGAGAAACACTGATCTAGAGCATTATCTGCTGTTTACATCTCATATTAAATGGTTTTATATGTGACCGTCTGAAAGGATTACTCATTAGTAAACATGTAATTGTAATGAGTTGCAATTGGGTTATTTATAAACGTAAAATCAATGCGATGCATATTAATGTGTTTATGTGTATCCTAACATTTAGCATTAAAGTCTGATGCTAACATTAATCAGCAGGGTCTGAACAACGAAATGAGTCAATAGGATGTAAGCAGCTCCCATCCTATTGGCTGATTAGAAATTTTCAGCCAATAGTAATGCAAGGTACCCCAATATAAAAAGGGTACCTTGCATTCATCAGTCTGCGGTGGACGATTGCATGAAGAGGACCTCCACGTCGCTGAAGACCGCCAATGGTGAGTACCTATTTTGGGGTTAGTGTTAGGTTTTTGGGGGGGTTTTCGGGGGGGTTTTCTTAGGTTGGGGATTTTTTTTAATTTTTTTATGGGCAATAAAAGAGCTGATTGCCCTTTTAAGGGCAATGCCTATACAAATGCCCCTTTAGGGGCAATGAGCAGATTTTTTTTATTTTTTTTTATTTTGGGCCTTTTGTAATTTTAGGGGGTACTTTGTATTTTTTGGGGGAAAAAGAGCTGTTACACTTATGGCAATGCCCTACAAAAGGCCATTTTAAGGGCTATTGGTGGTTTATTGTTAGATTAGGGGGCTTTTTTATTTTGGGGTGTTTTTTTAAAAGGGTATTAGATTAGGAATAACCTTATTTTTTATAATTTAGTTTGTTATTTTCTGTAATCTTAGCTTTTTTATTTTCTGTAATCATAGCTTTTTTATTTTCTGTAATCTTAGCTTTTTTATTTTCTGTAATCTTAGCTTTTTTATTTTCTGTAATCTTAGCTTTTTTATTTTCTGTAATCTTAGCTTTTTTATTTTCTGTAATCTTAGCTTTTTTATTTTCTGTAATCTTAGCTTTTTTATTTTCTGTAATCTTAGCTTTTTATTTTCTGTAATCTTAGTTTGTTATTTTCTGTAATTTTAGCTTTTTATTTTCTGTAATCTTAGCTTTTTTATTTTCTGTAATCTTAGTTTGTTATTTTCTGTAATCTTAGCTTTTTATTTTCTGTAATCTTAGCTTTTTTATTTTCTGTAATCTTAGTTTGTTATTTTCTGTAATCTTAGTTTGTTATTTTCTGTAATCTTAGCTTTTTATTTTCTGTAATCTTAGCTTTTTATTTTCTGTAATCTTAGCTTTTTTATTTTCTGTAATCTTAGCTTTTTTATTTTCTGTAATCTTAGTTTGTTATTTTCTGTAATCTTAGTTTGTTATTTTCTGTAATCTTAGCTTTTTTATTTTCTGTAATCTTAGCTTTTTTATTTTCTGTAATCTTAGCTTTTTTATTTTCTGTAATCTTAGCTGTTTGATTTTCTGTAATCTTAGTTTGTTATTTTCTGTAATCTTTGCTTTTTATTTTCTGTAATCTTAGCTGTTTTATTTTCTGTAATCTTAGTTTGTTATTTTCTGTAATCTTAGCTTTTTATTTTCTGTAATTTTAGCTGTTTTGTTTTCTGTAATCTTAGCTTTTTATTTTCTGTAATTTTAGCTGTTTTATTTTCTGTAATCTTAGCTTTTTTATTTTCTGTAATCTTAGCTTTTTTATTTTCTGTAATCTTAGTTTGTTATTTTCTGTAATCTTAGCTTTTTATTTTCTGTAATCTGTAATATAATATTAGGATCTTTTATTTTGGATAATGTTAGTTTTTTCTAAAGTATTTTTTTTTATTTTTGATAATTTTAAATTTATTTTTAAGGTAGATAGTATTTTGTTATTTGATGTTAGTATATTTTAATTGAGGTTAAGTTAGGGGGTTTTAGGTTAGGGGGCTTAGTAATTAGATTAATACTTTGCAATGTAGGCGGTTGGCGGTTTAGGAGTTAATAGGTTAATTAGTTGTTTGCGTTGTGGGGAGTTGGCGGTTTATGGGGTTAATAGTTTTATTAGGTAGTTTGCAATGTGGGAGGTTGGTGGTTAAGGGGTTAATAGTTTTATTAGATACTTTGCGATGTGGGGGGTTGGTAGATTAGAGGTTAATAGTTTAATTAGGTACTTTGCATTGTGGTGGGTTGGCGGTTTAGGTGTTAATAGGTTAATTAGTTGTTTAAACATTGTGAGGGGTTGGGGGATTAGGGGTTAATAGCATAATTATGTAGATTGCAATGTGGGGGTTAGCGGTTTAGAGGTTAATAGGTTTATACGTTTATATAGTAGTTTCTGTTTTGGGGGGACGGCAGATTAGGGGTTAATAACCTTTATTAGTTGTTGTGACGTGGGGGGATGGCAGCTATAGGGGTTTTGACGGTCAGTTGAATTATTTTTAGACGGGTTAGGTTTTACGTGAGATTTCAACTTTATTTTTTTTTTAAATGACGTGCTGGCAGATCATATACTAGCGTAAATCACTGGCGACGCCAGAAAGTTGTATTTGCACAAATTTCTGAACTTTGCCAGTGTGTTCGACCTACGGTAGTATAGTAATCTGCCGGCCTTGTTTATGTGATTCTTACGGGCGACATGGGTTTCAGCAGTTGTGCTGAAGCTTATGCTGCATATGTAATCTTGCTCCATGTTTCTATTGATTTCATGCTGGGTTTGACAAGTTTATCAGTACATTTGCAGGAATTACCATGTTTTCCATAGGAATTTCCCATGTTGTACACTGTCCCATCAGGGTCATAATGAGGATGCGCAGTTGCCCCATTTACAGCAATATATTTGCTCCAATCAACCTGCAAAAAATATATTTATCATTCATATCTCTAAGCACCAATTACTATTAACCTTATCACCTATATTACTATTAACCTTATCACCTATATTACTATTTACCTTATCACCTATATTACTATTAACCTTATCACCTATATTACTATTAACCTTATCACCTATATTACTATTAACCTTATCACCTATATTACTATTAACCTTATCACCTATATTACTATTAACCTTATCACCTATATTACTATTCACCTTATCACCTATATTACTATTTACCTTATCATCACCTATATTACTATTAACCTTATCACCTATATTACTATTAACCTTATCACCTATATTACTATTTACCTTATCATCACCTATATTACTATTAACCTTATCACCTATATTACTATTTACCTTATCATCACCTATATTACTATTAACCTTATCACCTATATTACTATTAACCTTATCACCTATATTACTATTAACCTTATAACCTATATTACTATTAACCTTATCACCAATATTACTATTAACCTTATCACCTATATTACTATTTACATAACAGCAAGTCAGATTTATAAAATTGTCTCTAACATAGCTTTCTATAGTTGTATAATAATCTTTAATCATATCATTTTGATACATTTATTATGCATAACCACAAAAAAGGTGTTTGATAAAAGATAAAACAAGTTCCGTACTAACTTTTCTCATGCACTCAGCTCCCTGAGCATAGATGGGGCACGCTACAAAACTGCGTTCTAGCTATCTCTCAAATACTAACCCGAAGGTGTGCTAAGCCAAGGTTCCTTAAGAAGAAGTTGGAACATCTTTTTTCTTC